>NC_053121.1:8288110-8611428 GCF_010015445.1 Perca fluviatilis | reverse complement strand
CTGGGAAGAAAAAAATAACACATTACAATCACGGTAGCATGAAAAAAGAAAGGAAAAGCATTTTTAACTATTTTGGCAATAATTAGCATATCCCAATAAGTTCGACCCCACCGTTTGCTAGTATTTTTGTGTTCTGATGATGATTTTAGGTTTGTATGAGTTTCCTTGGCATGGGCAGAGACTGTTGGTCAGTGTCCCCGAAATATCAATCTTTTCTTATGTTCTCATAAGAACTCCTTATTTTGTCTCTTTCATGATGACATAGTCGATGGTGTCAAACTGTTTCTTCAAAATCTCCCAGTCACACCATTGTATAAAGAACACATTTTTAAACCATTTGTTGTATTCCTCGTTAGATACAGGATCACGGTTTTAACTTCCATTCTTCATGACGCGGGTAGCAACTAACTTCTCCCTTTCACTGCATACAGCTAAGGAAAATAAAATCCTCTGCAGGCCTAGTGAAACGGTCTGCTTCCACACGATAGATACTAGAGCCATCGACTGTCCCATTGGGACACATACACCAGCTCAGGCAAGCCAGGATTATCAAGGTCGAGAGACAACATCACGAAAAAAGGCCCCAGTTCTTTCACAGAAATTGTACAGGCTGTTTGGCTTTGCTAGATAGTTCTACAGCAACACTAGTGTAAACAGCTAATGTTACGTATCCTGCACTGTATTGAATTGAATAACGGTATCCATTGACACCGACATATTCCAGATCAGATATTTACATGGCTCAGTCATGCTTGTAGGAAAGATCTCCGAACGGAATCGCTTCTTTCGAGGGGCCTGACTCAAACTGCATGTTGTTCCAGTATCAGTCTCACCGCATCCCCATAGCTCTTTTGCGCCGGGTTAGGCATACCAAATGTAGTGGCTCCTGTTCTAGGTGTCTCACCTTCTTCAACAAAAGATGATCCAGATTGTTGTCCAAATGCGGGAAAGCCATGGCTGAAAAAGCGATTCCTCTTTGCTTTTTCCCAAAAAAAGAATTAAAAAGTGAAAACTCCAGAGTACTTTGAGGAAGTCTGAGAAAACGAGGCAGCAAGCGGGCTAGCAGAACAGCTAAAAATGGTGGATAAAAAGTGAGCAGACAGCCTTGAAACAAGGGGTTTTAAACACCACAAACCCCACCCTGTAGGGCGTTTTTTAAAATCAAACCAATAGCAAACCCATTCTTAACAGCTAACCATTGGTCTATCAGACGTATTAACACCTTTTTTTTTACAAAAATGTAAATCGATGCCTCACCCCGTAAACCATGACGACCGCAACCACGACGTCATCACATCCGTAGATGTCGCAGCTTCCGACGATTAGATGCACTAACATATTCGGCCACTAGATGGCGTCGCGATAACCGTTCGACCGCGACGTCATCACATCCGCTAGATGCGTCGCGCTACCATTAGATGCACTAACATATGGCCACTAGATGGCGATCGAGGACGACGTTCGACACGACGTCATCGCAACGCTCATATCATCAGTTGGCATGGCAGGTTTGCGTGTGCGTGTGAGATGACGTCACACATGCACGCGCAAAACCGCCATCTTTATACTACTGTGGCTAAATCTTAGGGGGCGGGTAAAACAATCACCAATGAAGAATGAAGTCTCTGCTGAGTTCAATGATACCTAACACAAGGGTATACCTTAAATGGTTCAAATGTTATGAAACAGGGGGCGTGGCTTAAGCTTAGGGGGCGGGTCAAACCATCACCAATGAAGAAGGAGGATCTCGCTGAGTTCAAGGATACCTCACACAAGGTATACCTTAAACGGTTTAAATGTTATGAAAGGGGCGTGGCTTAAGATTAGGGGGCGGGTCAAACCATCACTAATGTAGAAGGAAGTATCTGCTGAGATCAATGATACCTCCCACAAGGGTATACCTTAGATGGGTCAGCATTTATTAAAGGCGTGGCTTCAACATAGGGGCAGGTCAAACCATCACCAATTAAAAGGAACTCTCTGCTGAGTTCAATTATACCCCTCACACAAGACTCTACCTTAGATGGGTAAGGTTTTATGAAGGGTGGGTCAAACCATCACCAATGAAGAAGGAGTCTGTGCTGAGTTCAATGATATCTCACACAAGGGTATACCTTAAATGGTTCAATTGTTATGAAAGGGGCGTGGCTTAAGCAGGGGCGGGTCAAACCATCACCAATGAAGAGGAAATCTCTGCTGAGTTCAATGATACCTCACACAAGGTTATAACCTTAGATGGGTCAGCATGTATGAAAGGGGCGTGGCGGGCATAGGGGGCGGGCCAAACCATCACCAATGAAGGTCTCTGCTGAGTTCAATGATATACTCACACACAAAGGGTATACCTTAAATGGTTCAATTGTTATGAAAGGGGCGTGGCTTAAGCAGGGGCGAGTCAAACCATAACCAATGAAGAAGGAAGTCTCTGCTCAGTTCAATGATACCTCACACAAGGGTCTACATCAAACGGGTCATTGTTATAAGGGGGGCGTGGGCTAAATCTTAGAGGTAAAACCATCACCAATGAAGAATGAAGTCTCTGCTGAGTTCAATGACACCTCACACAAGACTACCTTAAACGGTTCAAATGTTATAAAAGGGGCGTATGGCTTAACCATAGGGGACGGGTCAAACCATCACCAATTAAAAAGGAACTCTCTGCTGAGTTCAATTATACCTCACACAAGACTCTACCTTAGATGGGTAAGGTTTTATGAAAGGGGGGGTGGGTCAAACCATCACCAATGAAGAATGAAGTCTCTGCTGAGTTCAATGATACCTCACACAAGAGTCTACCGTAGATGGGTCAGCATTTATTAAAGGGGCGTGGACTTCAACATAGGGGCCGGGAAAACCATCACCAATTAAAAGGAACTCTCTGCTGAGTTCAATTATACCTCAGACAAGACTCTACCTTAGATGGGTAAGGTTTTATGAAAGGGGTGGGTCAAACCATCACCAATGAAGAAGGAAGTCTCTGCTGAGTTCAATGATACCTCCCCCAAGGTTATACCTTAGATGGGTCAGCATGTATTAAAGGGGGCGTGGCTTGAGCATAGAGGGCGGGCCAAACCATCACCAATGAAGAATGAAGTCTCTGCTGAGTTCAATTATACCTCACACAAGGGTTACCTTAAACGGTTCAAATGTTATGAAAGGGGGGCGTGGCTTAAGCATAGGGGTGGGCTAAACCATCACCAATGAAGAAGGAACTCTCTGCTGAGTTCAATGACACCTCACACAAGACTACCTTAAACGGTTCAAATGTTATAAAGGGGGCGTTGCTTAACCATAGGGGACGGTTCAAACCATCACCAATTAAAAGGAACTCTCTGCTGAGTTCAATTATACCTCACACAAGACTCTACCTTAGATGGGTAAGGTTTTATGAAGGGGTGGGTCAAACCATCACCAATGAAGAAGGAAGTCTCTGCTGAGTTCAAGGATACCTCACACAAGGGTATACCTTAAACGGTTCAAATGTTATGAAAGGGGCGTGGCTTAAGATTAGGGGGTGTACAACCATCACTAATGTAGAACGATATCTGCTGAGTTCAATGATACCTCACAACAGGGTATCTATGCGGTTGAAATGTTATGAAAGGGGGCGTGGCTGAAGCAGGGGCCGGGTCAAACCATCACCAATGAAGAAGGACCTCTCTGATGGTTCAATTATACCTCACACAAGACTCTACCTTAGATGGGTAAGGTTTTATGAAAGGGGGGGTGGGTCAAACCATCACCAATGAAGAACGAAGTCTCTGCTGAGTTCAATGATACCTCACACAAGAGTCTACCGTAGATGGGTCAGCATTTATTAAAGGGGGCGTGGCTTCAACATAGGGGACGGGTCAAACCATCACCAATTAAAAAGGAACTCTCTGCTGAGTTCAATTATACCTCACACAAGACTACCTTAAACGGTTCAAATGTTATAAAAGGGGGCGTGGCTTAACCATAGGGGACGGGTCAAACCATCACCAATTAAAAAGGAACTCTCTGCTGAGTTCAATTATACCTCACACAAGGGTATACCTTAAACGGTTCAAATGTCATGAAAGGGGCGTGGCTTAAGCATGGGGTGGGCTAAACCATCACCAATGAAGAAGGAACTCTCTGCTGAGTTCAATGACACCTCACACAAGACTACCTTAAACGGTTCAAATGTTATAAAGGGGGCGTGGCTTAACCATAGGGGGCGGGGTCAAACCATCACCAATTAAAAGGAATCTTGCTGAGTTCAATTATACCTCACACAAGACTCTACCTTAGATGGGTCAGCATGTATGAAAGGGGCGTGGCTTGAGCATAGGGGGCGGGCCAAACCATCACCAATGAAGAATGAAGTCTCTGCTGAGTTCAATGATACCTCACACAAAGGTATACCTTAAATGGTTCAAATGTTATGAAGAAGGGGCGTGAAGCTTGGGGGGCGGGTCAAACCATCACCAATGAAGAAGAGTGATCTCTGCTGAGTTCAAGGATACCTCACACAAGGGTATACCTTAAACGGTTCAAATGTTATGAAAGGGGGCGTGGCTTAAGATTAGGGGGCGGGTCAAACCATCACTAATGTAGAAGGAAGTATCTGCTGAGTTCAAGGATACCTCACACAAGGGTATACCTTAAACGGTTCAAATGTTATGAAAGGGGGCGTGGCTGAAGCTTAGGGGACGGGTCAAACCATCACCAATGAAGAAGGAACTCTCTGCTGAGTTCAATTATACGTCACACAAGACTCTACCTTAGATGGGTAAGGTTTTATGAAAGGGGAGGTGGGTCAAACCATCACCAATGAAGAATGAAGTCTCTGCTGAGTTCAATGATACCTCACACAAGGTTATACCTTAGATGGGTCAGCATGTATGAAAGGGGGCGTGGCTTGAGCATAGGGGGCGGGCCAAACCATCACCAATGAAGAAGGAAGTCTCTGCTCAGTTTAATGATACCTCACACAAGGGTCTACATCAAACGGGTCATTGGTTATAAAAGGGGGCGTGGCTAAATCTTAGGGGGCGGGTAAAACAATCACCAATGAAGAATGAAGACTCTGCTGAGTTCAATGATACCTAACACAAGGGTATACCTTAAATGGTTCAAATGTTATGAAACAGGGGGCGTGGCTTAGCTTGAGGGGCGGGTCAAACCATCACCAATGAAGAAGGGTCTCTGCTGAGTTCAAGGATACCTCACACAAGGGTATACTTATAACGCGTTCAAATGTTATGAAAGGGGGCGTGGCTGAAGCTTAGGGGCGGGTCAAACCATCACTAATGTAGAAGGAAGTATCTGCTGAGTTCAAAGATACCTCACACAAGGGTATACCTTAGATGGGTCAGCATTTATTAAAGGGGGCGTGGCTTCAACATGGGGAACGAGGTCAAACCATCACCAATTAAAAGGAACTCTCTGCTGAGTTCAATTATACCTCACACAAGACTCTACCTTAGATGGGTAAGGTTTTATGAAAGGGGGGGTGGGTCAAACCATCACCAATGAAGAAGGAAGTCTGTGCTGAGTTCAATGATATCTCACACAAGGGTATACCTTAAATGGTTCAATTGTTATGAAAGGGGCGTGGCTTAAGCTTAGGGGTGGGTCAAACCATAACCAATGGAGAAGGAAGTCTCTGCTGAGTTCAATGATACCTCACACAAGGTTATACCTTAGATGGGTCAGCATGTATGAAAGGGGGCGTGGCTTGAGCATGGGGGCGGGTCAAACCATCACCAATGAAGAATGAAGTCTCTGCTGAGTTCAATGATACCTCACACAAGGGTATACCTTAAATGGTTCAATTGTTATGAAAAGGGGCGTTGCTTAAGCTTAGGGGCGAAGTCAAACCATCACCAATGAAGAAGGAAGTCTCTGCTCAGTTCAATGATACCTCACACAAGGGTCTACATCAAACGGGTCATTAGTTATAAAAGGGGGCGTGGCTAAATCTTAGGGGGCGGGTAAAACCATCACCAATGAAGAATGAAGTCTCTGCTGAGTTCAATGATACCTCACACAAGGTTATACCTTAGATGGGACAGCATGTATTAAAGGGGGCGTGGCTTGAGCATAGGGGGCGGGCCAAACCATCACCAATGAAGAATGAAGTCTCTGCTGAGTTCAATGACACCTCACACAAGACTACCTTAAACGGTTCAAATGTTATGAAAGGGGGCGTGGCTTAACCATAGGGGACGGGTAAAACCATCACCAATTAAAAAGGAACTCTCTGCTGAGTTCAATTATACCTCACACAAGACTCTACCTTAGATGGGTAAGGTTTTATGAAAGGGGGGGTGGGTCAAACCATCACCAATGAAGAAGGAAGTCTCTGCTGAGTTCAATGATACCTCACACAAGGTTACACTTTAGATGGGTCAGCATGTATTAAAGGGGGCGTGGCTTGAGCATAGGGGGCGGGCCAAACCATCACCAATGAAGAATGAAGTCTCTGCTGAGTTCAATGATACCTCACACAAGGGTATACCTTAAACGGTTCAAATGTTATGAAAGGGGGCGTGGCTTAAGCATAGGGGTGGGCTAAACCATCACCAATGAAGAAGGAACTCTCTGCTGAGTTCAATGACACCTCACACAAGACTACCTTAAACGGTTCAAATGTTATAAAAGGGGGCGTGGCTTAACCATAGGGACCGGTCAAACCATCACCAATTAAAAAGGAACTCTCTGCTGAGTTCAATTATACCTCACACAAGACTCTACCTTAGATGGGTAAGGTTTTATGAAAGGGGGGGTGGGTCAAACCATCACCAATGAAGAAGGAAGTCTCTGCTGAGTTCAAGGATACCTCACACAAGGGTATACCTTAAACGGTTCAAATGTTATGAAAGGGGGCGTGGCTTAAGATTAGGGGGCGTGTCAAACCATCACTAATGTAGAAGGAAGTATCTGCTGAGTTCAATGATACCTCACACAAGGGTATACCTTAAACGGTTGAAATGTTATGAGAGGGGCGGCTGAAGCTTATTTTTTTTTTTTTTTGGGGAGCGGGTCAAACCATCACCAATGAAGAAGGAACTCTCTGCTGAGTTCAATTATACCTCACACAAGACTCTACCTTAGATGGGTAAGGTTTTGTAAGAGGGTGGGATCAAACCATCACCAATGAAGAATGAAGTCTCTGCTGAGTTCAATGATACCTCAAACAAGAGTCTACCGTAGATGGGTCAGCATGTATGAAAGGGGGCGTGGCTTGAGCATAGGGGGCGGGCCAAACCATCACCAATGAAGAAGGAAGTCTCTGCCAGTTCAATGATACCTCACACAAGGGTCTACATCAAACGGCTCTAGTTATAAAGGGGGCGTGGCTAAATCTGGGAGCGGGTAAAACCATCACCAATGAAGAATGAAGTCTCTGCTGAGTTCAATGATACCTCACACAAGACTACCTTAAACGGTTCAAATGTTATAAAAGGGGGCGTGGCTTAACCATAGGGGACGGGTCAAACCATCACCAATTAAAAAGGAACTCTCTGCTGAGTTCAATTATACCTCACACAAAGATATACCTTAAACGGTTCAAATGTCATGAAAGGGGGCGTGGCTTAAGCATAGGGGGTGGGCTAAACCATCACCAATGAAGAAGGAACTCTCTGCTGAGTTCAATGACACCTCACACAAGACTACCTTAAACGGTTCAAATGTTATAAAAGGGGGCGTGGCTTAACCATAGGGGACGGGTCAAACCATCACCAATTAAAAAGGAACTCTGCTGAGTTCAATTATACCTCACACAAGACTCTACCTTAGATGGGTCAGCATGTATGAAAGGGGCGTGGCTTGAGCATAGGGGGCGGGCCAAACCATCACCAATGAAGAATGAAGTCTCTGCTGAGTTCAATGATACCTCACACAAAGGTATACCTTAAATGGTTCAAATGTTATGAAAGGGGGCGTGGCTTAAGCTTAGGGGGTGGGTCAAACCATCACCAATGAAGAAGGAAGTCTCTGCTGAGTTCAAGGATACCTCACACAAGGGTATACCTTAAACGGTTCAAATGTTATGAAAGGGGGCGTGGCTTAAGATTAGGGGGCGGGTCAAACCATCACTAATGTAGAAGGAAGTATCTGCTGAGTTCAAGGATACCTCACACAAGGGTATACCTTAAACGGTTCAAATGTTATGAAAGGGGGCGTGGCTGAAGCTTAGGGGACGGGTCAAACCATCACCAATGAAGAAGGAACTCTCTGCTGAGTTCAATTATACGTCACACAAGACTCTACCTTAGATGGGTAAGGTTTTATGAAAGGGGGGGTGGGTCAAACCATCACCAATGAAGAATGAAGTCTCTGCTGAGTTCAATGATACCTCACACAAGGTTATACCTTAGATGGGTCAGCATGTATGAAAGGGGCGTGGCTTGAGCATAGGGGTGGGCCAAACCATCACCAATGAAGAAGGAAGTCTCTGCTCAGTTTAATGATACCTCACACAAGGGTCTACATCAAACGGGTCATTGGTTATAAAAGGGGCGTGGCTAAATCTTAGGGGGGCCAAAAACAATCACCAATGAAGAATGAAGTATCTGCTGAGTTCAATGATACCTAACACAAGGGTTATACCTTAAATGGTTCAAATGTTATGAAACAGGGGGCGTGGCTTAAGCTAGGGGCGGGTCAAACCATCACCAATGAAGAAGGAAGTCTCTGCTGAGTTTAAAGGATACCTCACACAAGGGTATACCTTAAACGGTTCAAATGTTATGAAAGGGGCGTGGCTTAAGATTAGGGGGCGGGTCAAACCATCACTCAATGTAGAAGGAAGTATCTGCTGAGTTCAATGATACCTCCACACAAGGGTATACCTTAGATGGGTCAGCATTTATTAAAGGGGGCGTGGCTTCAACATAGGGACGGGTCAAACCATCACCAATTAAAAGGAACTCTCTGCTGAGTTCAATTATACCTCACACAAGACTCTACCTTAGATGGGTAAGGTTTTATGAAAGGGGGTGGGTCAAACCATCACCAATGAAGAAGGAAGTCTGTGCTGAGTTCAATGATATCTCACACAAGGGAATACCTTAAATGGTTCAATTGTTATGAAAGGGGGCGTGGCTTAAGCTTAGGGGGCGGGTCAAACCATAACCAATGAAGAAGGAAGTCTCTGCTGAGTTCAATGATACCTCACACAAGGTTATACCTTAGATGGGTCAGCATGTATGAAAGGGGGCGTGGCTTGAGCATAGGGGGCGGGCCAAACCATCACCAATGAAGAATGAAGTCTCTGCTGAGTTCAATGATACCTCACACAAAGGGTATACCTTAAATGGTTCAATTGTTATGAAAGGGGCGTTGCTTAAGCAGGGGCGAGAGTCAAACCATCACCAATGAAGAAGGAAGTCTCTGCTCAGTTCAATGATACCTACACAAAGGGTCTACATCAAACGGGTCATTAGTTATAAAAGGGGCGTGGCTAAATCTTAGGGGCGGGTAAAACCATCACCAATGAAGAATGAAGTCTCTGCTGAGTTCAATGATACCTCACACAAGGTTATACCTTAGATGGGACAGCATGTATTAAAGGGGGCGTGGCTTGAGCATAGGGGGCGGGCCAAACCATCACCAATGAAGAATGAAGTCTCTGCTGAGTTCAATGACACCTCACACAAGACTACCTTAAACGGTTCAAATGTTATAAAAGGGGGCGTGGCTTAACCATAGGGGACGGGTCAAACCATAACCAATTAAAAAGGAACTCTCTGCTGAGTTCAATTATACCTCACACAAGACTTACCTTAGATGGGTAAGGTTTTATGAGAGGGTTGGGTCAAACCATAACCAATGAAGAAAGAAGTCTCTGCTGAGATCAAGGATACCTCACACAAGGGTATACCTTAAACGGTTCAAATGTTATGAAAGGGGGCGTGGCTTAAGATTAGGGGGCGTGTCAAACCATCACTAATGTAGAAGGAAGTATCTGCTGAGTTCAATGATACCTCACACAAGGGTATACCTTAAACGGTTGAAATGTTATGAAAGGGGGCGTGGCTGAAGCTTAGGGGACGGGTCAAACCATCACCAATGAAGAAGGAACTCTCCGCTGAGTTCAATTATACCTCACAGAAGACTCTACCTTAGATGGGTAAGGTTTTATGAAAGGGGGGGTGGGTCAAACCATCACCAATGAAGAATGAAGTCTCTGCTGAGTTAAATGATACCTCACAAGAGTCTACCGTAGATGGGTCAGCATTTATTAAAGGGGCGTGGCTTCAACATAGGGGACGGGTCAAACCATCACCAATTAAAAGGAACTCTCTGCTGAGTTCAATTATACCTCACACAAGACTCTACCTTAGATGGGTAAGGTTTTATGAAAGGGGTGGGTTTCAAACCATCACCAATGAAGAAGGAAGTCTCTGCTGAGTTCAATGATACCTCACACAAGGTTATACCTTAGATGGGTCAGCATGTATGAAAGGGGCGTGGCTTGAGCATAGGGGCGGGCCAAACCATCACCAATGAAGAAGGAAGTCTCTGCTCAGTTCAATGATACCTCACACAAGGGTCTACATCAAACGGGTCATTGGTTATAAAGGGGGCGTGGCTAAATCTTAGGGGGCGGGTAAAACAATCACCAATGAAGAATGAAGTCTCTGCTGAGTTCAATGATACCTAACACAAGGGTATACCGTAAATGGTTCAAATGTTATGAAACAGGGGCGTGGCTTAAGCTTAGGGGGGCCAGATAACCATCACCAATGAATAAAGAAGTCTCTGCTGAGTTCAATGATACCTAACACAAGGGTATACCTTAAATGGTTCAAATGTTATGAAAGGGGGCGTGGCTTAAGCTTAGGGGGCGGGTCAAACCATCACCAATGAAGAAGGAAGTCTCTGCTGAGTTCAAGGATACCTCACACAAGGGTATACATTCAACGGTTCAAATGTTATGAAAGGGGCGTGGCTTAAGATTAGGGGGCGGGTCAAACCATCACAATGTAGAAGGAAGTATCTGCTGAGTTCAATGATACCTCACACAAGGGTCACCTTAGATGGGTCAGCATTTATTAAAGGGGGCGTGGCTTCAACATAGGGGCGAGGTCAAACCATCACCAATTAAAAAGGAACTCTCTGCTGAGTTCAATTATACCTCACACAAGACTTACCTTAGATGGGTAAGGTTTTATGAAGAGGAGTGGGTCAAACCATCACCAATGAAGAAGGAAGTCTGTGCTGAGTTCAATGATATCTCACACAAGGGTATACCTTAAATGGTTCAATTGTTATGAAAGGGGGCGTGGCTTAAGCATAGGGGTGGGCTAAACCATCACCAATGAAGAAGGAGTCTCTGCTGAGTTCAATGACACCTCACACAAGACTACCGCAAATGGTTCAAATGTTATAAAGGGGGCGTGGCTTAACCATAGGGGCGGGTAAAACCATCACCAATTAAAAGGAACTCTCTGCTGAGTTCAATTATACCTCCACAAGACTCTACCTTAGATGGGTAAGGTTTTATGAAGAAGGGGTGGGTCAAACCATCACCAATGAAGAAGGAAGTCTCTGCTGAGTTCAATGATACCTCACACAAGGTTATACCTTAGATGGGTCAGCATGTATTAAAGGGGGCGTGGCTTGAGCATAGGGGCGGGCCAAACCATCACCAATGAAGAATGAAGTCTCTGCTGAGTTCAATGATACCTCACACAAGGGTATACCTTAAACGGTTCAAATGTTATGAAAGGGGGCGTGGCTTAAGCATAGGGGGTGGGCTAAACCATCACCAATGAAGAAGGAACTCTCTGCTGAGTTCAATGACACCTCACACAAGACTACCTTAAACGGTTCAAATGTTATAAAGGGGCGTGGCTTAACCATAAGGGACGGGTCAAACCATCACCAATTAAAAGGAACTCTCTGCTGAGTTCAATTATACCTCACACAAGACTCTACCTTAGATGGGTAAGGTTTTATGAAAGGGGGTAAGGTCAAACCATCACCAATGAAGAAGGAAGTCTCTGCTGAGTTCAAGTGATACCTCACACAAGGGTATACCTTAAACGGTTCAAATGTTATGAAAGGGGCGTGGCTTAAGATTAGGGGCGGGTCAAACCATCACTAATGTAAGAAGGAAGTATCTGCTGAGTTCAATGATACCTCACACAAGGGTATACCTTAAACGGTTCAAATGTTATGAAAAGGGGCGTGGCTGAAGCTTAGGGACGGGTCAAACCATCACCAATGAAGAAGGAACTCTCTGCTGAGTTCAATTATACCTCACACAAGACTCTACCTTAGATGGGTAAGGTTTTATGAAAGGGGGTGGGTCAAACCATCACCAATGAAATGGAAGTTCTCTGCTGAGTTCAATGATACCTCAAACAAGAGTCTACCGTAGATGGGTCAGCATTTATTAAAGGGGGCGTGGCTTCAACATAGGGGCGGGCCAAACCATCACCAATGAAGAAGGAAGTCTCTGCTCAGTTCAATGATACCTCACACAAGGGTCTACATCAAACGGGTCATTGGTTATAAAAGGGGGCGTGGCTAAATCTTAGGGGGTGGGTCAAACCATCACCAATGAAGAAGGAAGCCTGTGCTGAGTTCAATGATATCTCACACAAGGGTATACCTTAAATGGTTCAATTGTTATGAAAGGGGGGCTTAAGTAGGGGCGGGTCAAACCATCACCAATAAGAAGAGTCTGCTGAGTTCAATGATACCTCACACAAGGTTATACCTTAATGGGTCAGCATGTATAAAGGGGCGTGGCTTGAGCATAGGGGGCGGGCAAACCATCCCAATGAAGAAAAGTGCTGAGTTCAATGATACCTCACACAAGGTATACCTTAAATGGTTCAATTGTTATGAAGGGGCGTGGCTTAAGCTTAGGGGGCGAGTCAAACCATCACCAATGAAGAAGGAAGTCTTGCTCAGTTCAATGATACCTCACACAAGGGTCTACATCAAACGGTTCATTAGTTATAAAGGGGGCGTAGGCTAAATCTTAGGGGGTGGGTTAAACCATCACCAATGAAGAATGAAGTCTCTGCTGAGTTCAATGACACCTCACACAAGACTACCTTAAACGGTTCAAATGTTATAAAAGGGGCGTGGATCAACCATAGGGGCGGGTAAAACCATCACCAATTAAAAGGAACTCTTGCTGAGTACAATTGTACCTCCACAAGACTCTACCTTAGATGAGTAAGGTTTTATGAAAGGGGGTGAGATCAAACAATCACCAATGAAGGAAGTTCTTGCTGAGTTCAATGGCTACCTCACACAAGGGTATACCTTAACAGTTCAAATGTTATGAAAAGGGGCGTGGCTTAAGATTGAGGGGCGTGTCAAACCATCACTAATGTAGAAGGAAGTATCTGCTGAGTTCAATGATACCTCACACAAGGGTATACCTTAAACGGTTGAAATGTTATGAAAGGGGGCGTGGCTTAAGCATGGGGAGGGTCAAACCATCACCAATTAAAAGGAACTCTCTGCTGAGTTCAATTATACCTCACACAAGACTCTACCTTAGATGGGTAAGGTCTTATGAAAGGGGTGGGTCAAACCATCACCAATGAAGAAGGAAGTCTCTGCTGAGTTCAATGATACCTCACACAAGGTTATACCTTAGATGGGTCAGCATTTATGAAAGGGGGCGTGGCTTGAGCATAGGGGGCGGGCCAAACCATCACCAATGAAGAAGGAAGTCTCTGCTCAGTTCAATGATACCTCACACAAGGGTCTACATCAAACGGGTCATTGGTTATAAAAGGGGGCGTGGCTAAATCTTAGGGGGCGGGTAAAACAATCACCAATAAAGAATGAAGTCTCTGTTGAGTTCAATGATACCTCACACAAGGGTATACATTAGATGGGTCAGCATTTATTAAAGGGGGCGTGGCTTCAACATAGGGGACGGGTCAAACCATCACCAATTAAAAAGGAACTCTCTGCTGAGTTCAATTATACCTCACACAAGACTCTACCTTAGATGGGTTAGGTTTTATGAAAGGGGGTGGGTCAAACCATCACCAATGAAGAAGGAAGTCTGTGCTGAGTTCAATGATACCTCACACAAGGGTATACCTTAAAGGGTTCAATTGTTATGAAAGGGGCGTGGCTTAAGCTTAGGGGCGGGTCAAACCATCACCAATGAAGAAGGAAGTCTGCTGAGTTCAATGATACCTCCACAAGAGGTTACCTTTAGATGGGTCAGCATGTATGAAAGGGGGCGTGGCTTGAGCATAGGGGTGGGCTAAACCATCACAATAAAGAAGGAACTTTCTGCTGAGTTCAATGACACCTCAGACAAGACTACCTTAAACGGTTCAAATGTTATAAAAGGGGCGTGGCTTAACCATAGGGGACGGGTCAAACCATCACCAATTAAAAAGGAACTCTCTGCTGAGTTCAATTATACCTCACACAAGACTCTACCTTAGATGGGTAAGGTTTTGTGAAGGGGGCGGCTGGCGCATAGGGTGGGCCAAACCATCACCAATGAATAAAGAAGTCTCTGCTGAGTTTAATAATACCTCACACAAGGGTATACCTTGAACGGTTGAAATGTCATCATCAAACGGTCATTAGTTATAAAGGGGCGTGGCAAAATCTCGGGGGCGGGTAAAACCATCACCAATGAAGAATGAAGTCTCTGCTGAGTTCAATGAAACCTCACACAAAGGTATACCTTAAATGGTTCAAAGTTATTAAAGGGGCGTGGCTTAACTTAGGGGGCGGGTCAAACCATCACCAATGTAGAAGGAAGTATTTGCTGAGTTCAATGATACCTCACACAAGGGTATACCTTAAACGGTTGTTTGTGAAAGGGAGGCGTGGCTGAAGCTTAGGGGACGGGTCAAACCATCACCAATGAAGAAGGAACTCTCTGCTGAGTTCAATTATACCTCACACAAGACTCTACCTTAGATGGGTAAGGTTTTATGAAAGGGGGGGTGGGTCAAACCATCACCAATGAAGAAGGAAGTCTCTGCTCAGTTCAATGATACCTCACACAAGGGTCTACATCAAACGGGTCATTGGTTATAAAAGGGGGCGTGGCTAAATCTTAGGGGGGGGCGTAAAATCATACCAATGAAGAATGAAGTCTCTGCTGAGTTCAATGATACCTAACACAAGGGTATACCTTAAATGGTTCAAATGTTATGAAACAGGGGCGTGGCAGCTTGCGAGGGGCGGGGTCAAACCATCACCAATGAAGAAGGAACTCTCCCTGAGTTCAATTATACCTCACACAAGACTCTACCTTAGATGGGTAAGGTTTTATGAAAGTGGGGTGGGTCAAACCATCACCAATGAAGAAGGAAGTCTCTGCTGAGTTCAAGGATACCTCACACAAGGGTATACCTTAAACGGTTCAAATGTTATGAAAGGGGGCGTGGCTTAAGATTAGGGGGCGTGTCAAACCATCACTAATGTAGATGAAGTATCTGCTGAGTTCAATGATACCTCACACAAGGGTATACCTTAAACGGTTGAAATGTTATGAAAGGGGCGTGGCTGAAGCTTAGGGGACGGGTCAAACCATCACCAATTAAAAGGAACTCTCTGCTGAGTTCAATTATACCTCACACAAGACTCTACCTTAGATGGGTAAGGTTTTATGAAAGGGGTGGGTCAAACCATCACCAATGAAGAAGGAAGTCTCTGCTGAGTTCAATGATACCTCACAAAGCTTATACCTTAGATGGGTCAGCAATTGTATGAAAGGGGGCGTGGCTTGAGCATAGGGGCGGGCCAAACCATCACCAATGAAGAAGGAAGTCTCTGCTCAGTTCAATGATACCTCCACACAAGGGTCTACATCAAACGGGTCATTGGTTATAAAGGGGGCGTGGCTAAATCTTAGGGGGCGGGTAAAACAATCACCAATGAAGAATGAAGTCTTTGCTGAGTTCAATGATACCTAACACAAGGGTATACCTTAAATGGTTCAAATGTTATGAAAAAGGGGCGTGGCTTAAGCTTAAGGGGGCGGGTCAAACCATCACCAATGAAGAAGGAAGTCTCTGCTGAGTTCAAGGATACCTCACACAAGGGTATACCTTAAACGGTTCAAATGTTATGAAAGGGGGCGTGGCTTAGGATTAGGGGGCGGGTCAAACCATCACTAATGTAGAAGGAAGTATCTGCTGAGTTCAATGATACCTCACACAAGGGTATACCTTAGATGGGTCAGCATTTATTAAAGGGGGCGTGGCTTCAACATAGGGGACGGGTCAAACCATCACCAATTAAAAAGGAACTCTCTGCTGAGTTCAATTATACCTCACACAAGACTCTACCTTAGATGGGTAAGGTTTTATGAAAGGGGGGGTGGGTCAAACCATCACCAATGAAGAAGGAAGCCTGTGCTGAGTTCAATGATATCTCACACAAGGGTATACCTTAAATGGTTCAATTGTTATGAAAGGGGGCGTGGCTTAAGCTTAGGGGGCGGGTCAAACCATCACCAATGAAGAAGGAAGTCTGCTGAGTTCAATGATACCTCACACAAGGTTATACCTTAGATGGGTCAGCATGTATGAAAGGGGGCGTGGCTTGAGCATAGGGGGCGGGCCAAACCATCACCAATGAAGAATGAAGTCTCCGCTGAGTTCAATGATACCTCACACAAGGGTATACCTTAAATGGTTCAATTGTTATGAAAGGGGGCGTGGCTTAAGCTTAGGGGGCGAGTCAAACCATCACCAATGAAGAAGGAAGTCTCTGCTCAGTTCAATGATACCTCACACAAGGGTCTACATCAAACGGCTCATTAGTTATAAAAGGGGGCGTGGCTAAATCTTAGGGGGCGGGTAAAACCATCACCAATGAAGAATGAAGTCTCTGCTGAGTTCAATGACACCTCACACAAGACTACCTTAAACGGTTCAAATGTTATAAAAGGGGGCGTGGCTTAACCATAGGGGACGGGTAAAACCATCACCAATTAAAAAGGAACTCTCTGCTGAGTACAATTGTACCTCACACAAGACTCTACCTTAGATGAGTAAGGTTTTATGAAAGGGGGGGTGGGTCAAAGCATCACCAATGAAGAAGGAAGTCTCTGCTGAGTTCAATGATACCTCACACAAGGTTATACCTTAGATGGGTCAGCATGTATTAAAGGGGGCGTGGCTTGAGCATAGGGGGCGGGCCAAACCATCACCAATGAAGAATGAAGTCTCTGCTGAGTTCAATGATACCTCACACAAGGGTATACCTTAAACGGTTCAAATGTTATGAAAGGGGGCGTGGCTTAAGCATAGGGGGGGCTAAACCATCACCAATGAAGAAGGAACTCTCTGCTGAGTTCAATGACACCTCACACAAGACTACCTTAAACGGTTCAAATGTTATAAAAAGGGCGTGGCTTAACCATAGGGGACGGGTCAAACCATCACCAATTAAAAAGGAACTCTCTGCTGAGTTCAATTATACCTCACACAAGACTCTACCTTAGATGGGTAAGGTTTTATGAAAGGGGGGGTGGGTCAAACCATCACCAATGAAGAAGGAAGTCTCTGCTGAGTTCAAGGATACCTCACACAAGGGTATACCTTAAACGGTTCAAATGTTATGAAAGGGGGCGTGGCTTAAGATTAGGGGGCGTGTCAAACCATCACTAATGTAGAAGGAAGTATCTGCTGAGTTCAATGATACCTCACACAAGGGTATACCTTAAACGGTTGAAATGTTATGAAAGGGGGCGTGGCTGAAGCTTAGGGGACGGGTCAAACCATCACCAATTAAAAAGGAACTCTTGCTGAGTTCAATTATACCTCACACAAGACTCTACCTTAGATGGGTAAGGTTTTATGAAAGGGGGTGGGTCAAACCATCACCAATGAAGAAGGAAGTCTCTGCTGAGTTCAATGATACCTTCACACAAGGGTATACCTTAAATGGTTCAAATGTTATGAAAGGGGCGTGGCTTAGTTAGGGGCGGTCAAACCATACAGTTGCTAGTTCTATAAGTTTAAAGGGTCATGTTGCGTGTTGCGGGACGGGTCAAACCATCAACAATGAAGAAGGAACTCTGCTGAGTTCAATTATACCTCACACAAGAGTCTACCTAGATGGTCAGCATTTATTAAAGGGGCGTGGCTTCAACATAGGGGCGGGCCAAACCATCACCAATGAAGAAGGAAGTCTCTGCCAGTTCAATGATACCTCACACAAGGGTCTACATCAAACGGGTCATTGGTTTAAAAGGGGCGTGGCTAAATCTTAGGGGCGGGTAAAAACAATCACCAATGAAGAATGAAGTCTCTGCTGAGTTCAATGATACCTCACACAAGGGTATACCTTAAATGGTTCAAATGTTATGAAACAGGGGGCGTGGCTTAAGCTTAGGGGACGGGTCAAACCATCACCAATGAAGAAGGAACTCTCTGCTGAGTTCAATTATACCTCACACAAGACTCTACCTTAGATGGGTAAGGTTTTATGAAAGGGGGGGTGGGTCAAACCATCACCAATGAAGAAGGAAGTCTCTGCTGAGTTCAAGGATACCTCACACAAGGGTATACCTTAAATGGTTCAAATGTTATGAAAGGGGGCGTGGCTTAAGATTAGGGGGTGTCAAACCATCACTAATGTAGAAGGAAGTATCTGCTGAGTTCAATGATACCTCACACAAGGGTATACCTTAAACGGTTGAAATGTTATGAAAGGGGGCGTGGCTGAAGCTTAGGGGACGGGTCAAACCATCACCAATTAAAAAGGAACTCTCTGCTGAGTTCAATTATACCTCACACAAGACTCTACCTTAGATGGGTAAGGTTTTATGAAAGGGGGGGTGGGTCAAACCATCACCAATGAAGAAGGAAGTCTCTGCTGAGTTCAATGATACCTCACACAAGGTTATACCTTAGATGGGTCAGCATTTATGAAAGGGGCGTGGCTTGAGCATAGGGGGCGGGCCAAACCATCACCAATGAAGAATGAAGTCTCTGCTGAGTTCAATGATACCTCACACAAGGGTCTACATCAAACGGGTCATTGGTTATAAAGGGGCGTGGCTAATTCTTAGGGGTAGGGTAAAACAATCACCAATGAAGAATGAAGTCTCTGCTGAGTTCAATGATACCTAACACAAGGGTATACCTTAAATGGTTCAAATGTTATGAAAAAGGGGCGTGGCTTAAGCTTAGGGGGCGGGTCAAACCATCACCAATGAAGAAGGAAGTCTCTGCTGAGTTCAAGGATACCTCACACAAGGGTATACCTTAAACGGTTCAAATGTTATGAAAGGGGGCGTGGCTTAAGATTAGGGGGCGGGTCAAACCATCACTAATGTAGAAGGAAGTATCTGCTGAGTTCAATGATACCTCACACAAGGGTATACCTTAGATGGGTCAGCATTTATTAAAGGGGCGTGGCTTCAACATAGGGGACGGGTCAAACCATCACCAATTAAAAGGAACTCTCTGCTGAGTTCAATTATACCTCACACAAGACTCTACCTTAGATGGGTAAGGGTTTTATGAAAGGAAGTGGGTCAAACCATCACCAATGAAGAAGGAAGTCTGTGCTGAGTTCAATGATATCTCACACAAGGGTATACCTTAAATGGTTCAATTGTTATGAAAGGGGGCGTGGCTTAAGCTTAGGGGGCGGGTCAAACCATCACCAATGAAGAAGGAAGTCTGCTGAGTTCAATGATACCTCACACAAGGTTATACCTTAGATGGGTCAGCATGTATGAAAGGGGGCGTGGCTTGAGCATAGGGGGCGGGCCAAACCATCACCAATGAAGAATGAAGTCTCTGCTGAGTTCAATGATACCTCACACAAGGGTATACCTTAAATGGTTCAATTGTTATGAAAGGGGGCGTGGCTTAAGCTTAGGGGGCGAGTCAAACCATCACCAATGAAGAAGGAAGTCTCTGCTCAGTTCAATGATACCTCACACAAGGGTCTACATCAAACGGCTCATTAGTTATAAAGGGGCGTGGCTAAATCTTAGGGGCGGGGTAAAACCATCACCAATGAAGAATGAAGTCTCTGCTGAGTTCAATGACACCTCACACAAGACTACCTTAAACGGTTCAAATGTTATAAAGGGGGCGTGGCTTAACCATAGGGGCGGGTAAAACCATCACCAATTAAAAGGAACTCTCTGCTGAGTTACAATTGTACCTCACACAAGACTCTACCTTAGATGAGTAAGGTTTTATGAAAGGGGGTGGGTCAAACCATCACCAATGAAGAAGGAAGTCTCTGCTGAGTTCAATGATACCTCACACAAGGTTATACCTTAGATGGGTCAGCATGTATTAAAGGGGCGTGGCTTGAGCATAGGGGCGGGCCAAACCATCACCAATGAAGAATGAAGTCTCTGCTGAGTTCAATGATACCTCACACAAGGGTATACCTTAAACGGTTCAAATGTTATGAAAGGGGGCGTGGCTTAACCATAGGGGACGGGTCAAACCATCACCAATTAAAAAGGAACTCTCTGCTGAGTTCAATTATACCTCACACAAGGGTATACCTTAAACGGTTGAAATGTTATGAAAGGGGGCGTGGCTGAAGCTTAGGGGACGGGTCAAACCATCACCAATTAAAAAGGAACTCTCTGCTGAGTTCAATTATACCTCACACAAGACTCTACCTTAGATGGGTAAGGTTTTATGAAAGGGGGGGTGGGTCAAACCATCACCAATGAAGAAGGAAGTCTCTGCTGAGTTCAATGATACCTCACACAAGGTTATACCTTAGATGGGTCAGCATTTATGAAAGGGGGCGTGGCTTGAGCATAGGGGGCGGGCCAAACCATCACCAATGAAGAAGGAAGTCTCTGCTCAGTTCAATGATACCTCACACAAGGGTCTACATCAAACGGGTCATTGGTTATAAAAGGGGGCGTGGCTAAATCTTAGGGGGCGGGTAAAACAATCACCAATGAAGAATGAAGTCTCTGCTGAGTTCAATGATACCTCACACAAGGGTATACCTTAGATGGGTCAGCATTTATTAAAGGGGGCGTGGCTTCAACATAGGGGACGGGTCAAACCATCACCAATTAAAAAGGAACTCTCTGCTGAGTTCAATTATACCTCACACAAGACTCTACCTTAGATGGGTAAGGTTTTATGAAAGGGGGGGTGGGTCAAACCATCACCAATGAAGAAGGAAGTCTGTGCTGAGTTCAATGATATCTCACACAAGGTTATACCTTAAATGGTTCAATTGTTATGAAAGGGGGCGTGGCTTAAGCTTAGGGGGCGGGTCAAACCATCACCAATGAAGAAGGAAGTCTGCTGAGTTCAATGATACCTCACACAAGGTTATACCTTAGATGGGTCAGCATGTATGAAAGGGGGCGTGGCAGGCATAGGGGCGGGCCAAACCATCACCAATGAAGAATGAAGTCTCTGCTGAGTTCAATGATACCTCACACAAGGGTATACCTTAAATGGTTCAAATGTTATGAAAGGGGGCGTGGCTTAAGCATAGGGGGTGGGCTAAACCATCACCAATGAAGAAGGAACTCTCTGCTGAGTTCAATGATACCTCACACAAGGTTATACCTTAGATGGGTCAGCATTTATGAAAGGGGGCGTGGCTTGAGCATAGGGGGCGGGCCAAACCATCACCAATGAAGAAGGAAGTCTCTGCTCAGTTCAATGATACCTCACACAAGGGTCTACATCAAACGGGTCATTGGTTATAAAAGGGGCGTGGCTAAATCTTAGGGGGGGTAAAACAATCACCAATAAAGAATGAAGTCTTGCTGAGTTCAATGATACCTCACAAGGGTATACATTAGATGGGTCAGCATTTATTAAAGGGGGTGGCTTCAACATAGGGGGCGGGTCAAACCATCACCAATTAAAAAGGAACTCTGCTGAGTTCAATTATACCTCACACAAGACTCTACCTTAGATGGGTAAGGTTTTATGAAGGGGGTGGCTTAAGCTTAGGGGCGGGTCAAACCATCACCAATGAAGAAGGAAGTCTGCTGAGTTCAATGATACCTCACACAAGGTTATACCTTAGATGGGTCAGCATGTATGAAAGGGGGCGTGGCTTGAGCATAGGGGGTGGGCTAAACCATCACCAATGAAGAAGGAACTCTCTGCTGAGTTCAATGACACCTCACACAAGACTACCTTAAACGGTTCAAATGTTATAAAAGGGGGCGTGGCTTAACCATAGGGGACGGGTCAAACCATCACCAATTAAAAAGGAACTCTCTGCTGAGTTCAATTATACCTCACACAAGACTCTACCTTAGATGGGTAAGGTTTTATGAAAGGGGGGCTGGCTTAAGCATAGGGGGTGGGCCAAACCATCACCAATGAATAAAGAAGTCTCTGCTGAGTTCAATGATACCTCACACAAGGGTATACCTTGAACGGTTGAAATGTCATCATCGAAACGGGTCATTAGTTATAAAAGGGGGCGTGGCAAAATCTCAGGGGGCGGGTAAAACCATCACCAATGAAGAATGAAGTCTCTGCTGAGTTCAATGAAACCTCACACAAAGGTATACCTTAAATGGTTCAAATGTTATGAAAGGGGGCGTGGCTTAAGCTTAGGGGGCGGGTCAAACCATCACTAATGTAGAAGGAAGTATCTGCTGAGTTCAATGATACCTCACACAAGGGTATACCTTAAACGGTTGAAATGTTATGAAAGGAGGCGTGGCTGAAGCTTAGGGGACGGGTCAAACCATCACCAATGAAGAAGGAACTCTCTGCTGAGTTCAATTATACCTCACACAAGACTCTACCTTAGATGGGTAAGGTTTTATGAAAGGGGGGGTGGGTCAAACCATCACCAATGAAGAAGGAAGTCTCTGCTCAGTTCAATGATACCTCACACAAGGGTCTACATCAAACGGGTCATTGGTTATAAAAGGGGGCGTGGCTAAATCTTAGGGGGCGGGTAAAACAATCACCAATGAAGAATGAAGTCTCTGCTGAGTTCAATGATACCTAACACAAGGGTATACCTTAAATGGTTCAAATGTTATGAAACAGGGGGCGTGGCTTAAGCTTAGGGGGCGGGTCAAACCATCACCAATGAAGAAGGAACTCTCTGCTGAGTTCAATTATACCTCACACAAGACTCTACCTTAGATGGGTAAGGTTTTATGAAAGGGGGGCTGGCTTAAGCATAGGGGGTGGGCCAAACCATCACCAATGAATAAAGAAGTCTCTGCTGAGTTCAATGATACCTCACACAAGGGTATACCTTGAACGGTTGAAATGTCATCATCGAAACGGGTCATTAGTTATAAAAGGGGGCGTGGCAAAATCTCAGGGGGCGGGTAAAACCATCACCAATGAAGAATGAAGTCTCTGCTGAGTTCAATGAAACCTCACACAAAGGTATACCTTAAATGGTTCAAATGTTATGAAAGGGGGCGTGGCTTAAGCTTAGGGGGCGGGTCAAACCATCACTAATGTAGAAGGAAGTATCTGCTGAGTTCAATGATACCTCACACAAGGGTATACCTTAAACGGTTGAAATGTTATGAAAGGAGGCGTGGCTGAAGCTTAGGGGACGGGTCAAACCATCACCAATGAAGAAGGAACTCTCTGCTGAGTTCAATTATACCTCACACAAGACTCTACCTTAGATGGGTAAGGTTTTATGAAAGGGGGGGTGGGTCAAACCATCACCAATGAAGAAGGAAGTCTCTGCTCAGTTCAATGATACCTCACACAAGGGTCTACATCAAACGGGTCATTGGTTATAAAAGGGGCGTGGTTAAATCTTAGGGGGGGGTAAAACAATCACCAATGAAGAATGAAGTCTCTGCTGAGTTCAATGATACCTAACACAAGGGTATACCTTAAATGGTTCAAATGTTATGAAACAGGGGCGTGGCTTAAGCTTAGGGGCGGGTCAAACCATCACCAATGAAGAAGGAACTCTCTGCTGAGTTCAATTATACCTCACACAAGACTCTACCTTAGATGGGTAAGGTTTTATGAAAGGGGTTGGGTCAAACCACCACCAATGAAGAAGGAAGTCTCTGCTGAGTTCAAGGATACCTCACACAAGGGTATACCTTAAACGGTTCAAATGTTATGAAAGGGGGGCGTGTTAAGATTAGGGGCGTGTTCAAACCATCACTAATGTAGAAGGAAGTATCTGCTGAGTTCAATGATACCTCACACAAGGGTATACCTTAAACGGTTGAAATGTTATGAAGGGGGCGTGGCTGAAGCTTAGGGGACGGGTCAAACCATCACCAATTAAAAAGGAACTCTCTGCTGAGTTCAATTATACCTCACACAAGACTCTACCTTAGATGGGTAAGGTTTTATGAAAGGGGGGGTGGGTCAAACCATCACCAATGAAGAAGGAAGTCTCTGCTGAGTTCAATGATACCTCACACAAGGTTATACCTTAGATGGGTCAGCATTTATGAAAGGGGCGTGGCTTGAGCATAGGGGGCGGGCCAAACCATCACCAATGAAGAAGGAAGTCTCTGCTCAGTTCAATGATACCTCACACAAGGGTCTACATCAAACGGGTCATTGGTTATAAAAGGGGGCGTGGCTAAATCTTAGGGGGCGGGTAAAACAATCACCAATGAAGAATGAAGTCTCTGTTGAGTTCAATGATACCTAACACAAGGGTATACCTTAAATGGTTCAAATGTTATGAAAAAGGGGGCGTGGCTTAAGCTTAGGGGGCGGGTCAAACCATCACCAATGAAGAAGGAAGTCTCTGCTGAGTTCAAGGATACCTCACACAAGGGTATACCTTAAACGGTTCAAATGTTATGAAAGGGGGCGTGGCTTAGGATTAGGGCGGGGACAAACCATCACTAATGTAGAAGGAAGTATCTGCTGAGTTCAATGATACCCTCACACAAGGGTATACCTTAGATGGGTCGCATTTATTAAAGGGGGGGTGGCTTCAACATAGGGGACGGGCGTTCCACACCAAATAACAAAAGGAACTCTCTGCTGAGTTCAATTATACTTCACACAAGACTCTACCTTAGATGGGTAAGGTTTATGAAAGGGAGGTGGGTCAAACCATCACCAATGAAGAAGGAAGCCTGTGCTGAGTTCAATGATATCTCACACAAGGGTATACCTTAAATGGTTCAATTGTTATGAAAGGGGGCGTGGCTTAAGCTTAGGGGGCGGGTCAAATCATCACCAATGAAGAAGGAAGTCTGCTGAGTTCAATGATACCTCACACAAGTTTATACCTTAGATGGGTCAGCATGTATGAAAGGGGGCGTGGCTTTGAGCATAGGGGCGGGCCAAACCATCACCAATGAAGAATGAAGTCTCCGCTGAGTTCAATGATACCTCACAACAAGGGTATACCTTAAATGGTTCAATTGTTATGAAAGGGGGGCGTGGCTTAAGCTTAGGGGGCGAGTCAAACCATCACCAATGAAGAAGGAAGTCTCTGCTCAGTTCATATTACCTCACACAAGGGTCTACATCAAACGGCTCATTAGTTATAAAAGGGGCGTGGCTAAATCTTAGGGGCGGTAAAACCATCACCAATGAAGAATGAAGTCTCTGCTGAGTTCAATGACACCTCACACAAGACTACCTTAAACGGTTCAAATGTTATAAAAGGGGGCGTGGCTTAACCATAGGGGACGGGTAAAACCATCACCAATTAAAAAGGAACTCTGCTGAGTACAATTGTACCTCACACAAGACTCTACCTTAGATGAGTAAGGTTTTGTGAAAGGGGGTGGGTCAAAGCATCACCAATGAAGAAGGAAGTCTCTGCTGAGTTCAATGATACCCACACACTACTACGGTTATACCTTAGATGGGTCAGCATGTATTTAAAGGGGCGTGGCTTGAGCAGAGGGGCGGGCCAAACCATCACCAATGAAGAATGAAGTCTCTGCTGAGTTCAATGATACCTCACACAAGGGTATACCTTAAACGGTTCAAATGTTATGAAAGGGGGCGTGGCTTAAGCATAGGGTGGGCTAAACCATCACCAATGAAGAAGGAACTCTCGCTGAGTTCAATGACACCTCAGACAAGACTACCTTAAACGGTTCAAATGTTATAAAAGGGGCGTGGCTTAACCATAGGGACGGGTCAAACCATCACCAATTTAAAAAGGAACTCTCTGCTGAGTTCAATTATACCTCACACAAGACTCTACCTTAGATGGGTAAGGTTTTATGAAAGGGGGGGTGGGTCAAACCATCACCAATGAAGAAGGAAGTCTCTGCTGAGTTCAAGGATACCTCACACAAGGGTATACCTTAAACGCCGTCAAATGTTATGAAAGGGGCGTGGCTTAAGATTAGGGGGCGTCAAACCATCACTAATGTAGAAGGAAGTATCTGCTGAGTTCAATGATACCTCACACAAGGGTATACCTTAAACGGTTGAAATGTTATGAAAGGGGGCGTGGCTGAAGCTTAGGGGACGGGTCAAACCATCACCAATTAAAAAGGAACTCTCTGCTGAGTTCAATTATACCTCACACAAGACTCTACCTTAGATGGGTAAGGTTTTATGAAAGGGGGGGTGGGTCAAACCATCACCAATGAAGAAGGAAGTCTCTGCTGAGTTCAAGGATACCTCACACAAGGGTATACCTTAAACGGTTCAAATGTTATGAAAGGGGGCGTGGCTTAAGATTAGGGGGCGTGTCAAACCATCACTAATGTAGAAGGAAGTATCTGCTGAGTTCAATGATACCTCACACAAGGGTATACCTTAAACGGTTGAAATGTTATGAAAGGGGGCGTGGCTGAAGCTTAGGGGACGGGTCAAACCATCACCAATGAAGAAGGAACTCTCTGCTGAGTTCAATTATACCTCACACAAGACTCTACCTTAGATGGGTAAGGTTTTATGAAAGGGGGGGTGGGTCAAACCATCACCAATGAAGAATGAAGTCTCTGCTGAGTTCAATGATACCTCAACAAGAGTCTACCGTAGATGGGTCAGCATTTATTAAAGGGGGCGTGGCTTCAACATAGGGGGCGGGCCAAACCATCACCAATGAAGAAGGAAGTCTCTGCTCAGTTCAATGATACCTCACACAAGGGTCTACATCAAACGGGTCATTGGTTATAAAAGGGGGCGTGGCTAAATCTTAGGGGGGCGGGTAAAACAATCACCAATGAAGAATGAAGTCTCTGCTGAGTTCAATGATACCTAACACAAGGGTATACCTTAAATGGTTCAAATGTTATGAAACAGGGGGCGTGGCTTAAGCTTAGGGGCGGGGGACAAACCATCACCAATGAAGAAGGAACTCTCTGCTGAGTTCAATTATACCTCACACAAGACTCTACCTTAGATGGGTAAGGTTTTATGAAAGGGGGGGGTCAAAACCATCACCAATGAAGAAGGAAGTCTCTGCTGAGTTCAAGGATACCTCACACAAGGGTATACCTTAAACGGTTCAAATGTTATGAAAGGGGGCGTGGCTTAAGATTAGGGGGCGTGTCAAACCATCACTAATGTAGAAGGAAGTATCTGCTGAGTTCAATGATACCTCACACAAGGGTATACCTTAAACGGTTGAAATGTTATGAAAGGGGGCGTGGCTGAAGCTTAGGGGACGGGTCAAACCATCACCAATTAAAAAGGAACTCTCTGCTGAGTTCAATTATACCTCACACAAGACTCTACCTTAGATGGGTAAGGTTTTATGAAAGGGGGGGTGGGTCAAACCATCACCAATGAAGAAGGAAGTCTCTGCTGAGTTCAATGATACCTCACACAAGGTTATACCTTAGATGGGTCAGCATTTATGAAAGGGGGCGTGGCTTGAGCATAGGGGGCGGGCCAAACCATCACCAATGAAGAAGGAAGTCTCTGCTCAGTTCAATGATACCTCACACAAGGGTCTACATCAAACGGGTCATTGGTTATAAAAGGGGGCGTGGCTAATTCTTAGGGGGCGGGTAAAACAATCACCAATGAAGAATGAAGTCTCTGTTGAGTTCAATGATACCTAACACAAGGGTATACCTTAAATGGTTCAAATGTTATGAAAAAGGGGGCGTGGCTTAAGCTTAGGGGCGGGTCAAACCATCACCAATGAAGAAGGAAGTCTCTGCTGAGTTCAAGGATACCTCACACAAGGGTATACCTTAAACGGTTCAAATGTTATGAAAGGGGGCGTGGCTTAGGATTAGGGGGCGGGTCAAACCATCACTAATGTAGAAGGAAGTATCTGCTGAGTTCAATGATACCTCACACAAGGGTATACCTTAGATGGGTCAGCATTTATTAAAGGGGCGTGGCGCTTCAACATAGGGGACGGGTCAAACCATCACCAATTAAAAAGGAACTCTGCTTGAGTTCAATTATACCTCACACAAGACTCTACCTTAGATGGGTAAGGTTTTATGAAAGGGGGTGGGTCAAACCATCACCAATGAAGAAGGAAGCCTGTGCTGAGTTCAATGATATCTCACACAAGGGTATACCTTAAATGGTTCAATTGTTATGAAAGGGGGCGTGGCGCAAGCTTAGGGGCGGGTCCAACCATCACCAATGAAGAAGGAAGTCTGCTGAGTTCAATGATACCTCACACAAGGTTATACCTTAGATGGGTCAGCATGTATGAAAGGGGGCGTGGCTTGAGCATAGGGGGCGGGCCAAACCATCACCAATGAAGAATGAAGTCTCCGCTGAGTTCAATGATACCTCACACAAGGGTATACCTTAAATGGTTCAATTGTTATGAAAGGGGGCGTGGCTTAAGCTTAGGGGGCGAGTCAAACCATCACCAATGAAGAAGGAAGTCTCTGCTCAGTTCAATGATACCTCACACAAGGGTCTACATCAAACGGCTCATTAGTTATAAAAGGGGGCGTGGCTAAATCTTAGGGGGCGGGTAAAACCATCACCAATGAAGAATGAAGTCTCTGCTGAGTTCAATGACACCTCACACAAGACTACCTTAAACGGTTCAAATGTTATAAAAGGGGGCGTGGCTTAACCATAGGGGACGGGTAAAACCATCACCAATTAAAAAGGAACTCTCTGCTGAGTACAATTGTACCTCACACAAGACTCTACCTTAGATGAGTAAGGTTTTATGAAAGGGGGGGTGGGTCAAAGCATCACCAATGAAGAAGGAAGTCTCTGCTGAGTTCAATGATACCTCACACAAGGTTATACCTTAGATGGGTCAGCATGTATTAAAGGGTGGCGGTGGATTGAGCATAGGGGCGGGCCAAACCATCACCAATGAAGAATGAAGTCTCGGCTGAGTTCAATGATACCTCACACAAGGGTATACCTTAAACGGTTCAAATGTTATGAAAGGGGGCGTGGCTTAAGCATAGGGGGTGGGCTAAACCATCACCAATGAAGAAGGAACTCTCTGCTGAGTTCAATGACACCTCAGACAAGACTACCTTAAACGGTTCAAATGTTATAAAAGGGGGCGTGGCTTAACCATAGGGGACGGGTCAAACCATCACCAATTAAAAAGGAACTCTCTGCTGAGTTCAATTATACCTCACACAAGACTCTACCTTAGATGGGTAAGGTTTTATGAAAGGGGGGGTGGGTCAAACCATCACCAATGAAGAAGGAAGTCTCTGCTGAGTTCAAGGATACCTCACACAAGGGTATACCTTAAACGGTTCAAATGTTATGAAAGGGGCGTGGCTTAAGATTAGGGGCGTGTCAAACCATCACTAATGTAGAAGGAAGTATCTGCTGAGTTCAATGATACCTCACACAAGGGTATACCTTAAACGGTTGAAATGTTATGAAAGGGGGCGTGGCTGAAGCTTAGGGGACGGGTCAAACCATCACCAATTAAAAAGGAACTCTCTGCTGAGTTCAATTATACCTCACACAAGACTCTACCTTAGATGGGTAAGGTTTTATGAAAGGGGGGGTGGGTCAAACCATCACCAATGAAGAAGGAAGTCTCTGCTGAGTTCAATGATACCTCACACAAGGTTATACCTTAGATGGGTCAGCATTTATGAAAGGGGGCGTGGCTTGAGCATAGGGGCGGGCCAAACCATCACCAATGAAGAAGGAAGTCTCTGCTCAGTTCAATGATACCTCACACAAGGGTCTACATCAAACGGGTCATTGGTTATAAAAGGGGGCGTGGCTAAATCTTAGGGGGCGGGTAAAACAATCACCAATGAAGAATGAAGTCTCTGCTGAGTTCAATGATACCTCACACAAGGGTATACCTTAGATGGGTCAGCATTTATTAAAGGGGGCGTGGCTTCAACATAGGGGACGGGTCAAACCATCACCAATTAAAAAGGAACTCTCTGCTGAGTTCAATTATACCTCACACAAGACTCTACCTTAGATGGGTAAGGTTTTATGAAAGGGGGGGTGGGTCAAACCATCACCAATGAAGAAGGAAGCCTGTGCTGAGTTCAATGATATCTCACACAAGGGTATAGCTTAAATGGTTCAATTGTTATGAAAGGGGGCGTGGCTTAAGCTTAGGGGGCGGGTCAAACCATCACCAATGAAGAAGGAAGTCTGCTGAGTTCAATGATACCTCACACAAGGTTATACCTTAGATGGGTCAGCATGTATGAAAGGGGGCGTGGCTTGAGCATAGGGGGCGGGCCAAACCATCACCAATGAAGAATGAAGTCTCTGCTGAGTTCAATGATACCTCACACAAGGGTATACCTTAAATGGTTCAAATGTTATGAAAGGGGGCGTGGCTTAAGCATAGGGGGTGGGCTAAACCATCACCAATGAAGAAGGAACTCTCTGCTGAGTTCAATGACACCTCAGACAAGACTACCTTAAACGGTTCAAATGTTATAAAAGGGGGCGTGGCTTAACCATAGGGGACGGGTCAAACCATCACCAATTAAAAAGGAACTCTCTGCTGAGTTCAATTATACCTCACACAAGACTCTACCTTAGATGGGTAAGGTTTTATGAAAGGGGGCTGGCTTAAGCATAGGGGGTGGGCCAAACCATCACCAATGAATAAAGAAGTCTCTGCTGAGTTCAATGATACCTCACACAAGGGTATACCTTGAACGGTTGAAATGTCATCATCGAAACGGGTCATTAGTTATAAAAGGGGGCGTGGCAAAATCTCAGGGGGCGGGTAAAACCATCACCAATGAAGAATGAAGTCTCTGCTGAGTTCAATGATACCTCACACAAAGGTATACCTTAAATGGTTCAAATGTTATGAAAGGGGGCGTGGCTTAAGCTTAGGGGGCGGGTCAAACCATCACTAATGTAGAAGGAAGTATCTGCTGAGTTCAATGATACCTCACACAAGGGTATACCTTAAACGGTTGAAATGTTATGAAAGGGGGCGTGGCTGAAGCTTAGGGGACGGGTCAAACCATCACCAATGAAGAAGGAACCCTCTGCTGAGTTCAATTATACCTCACACAAGACTCTACCTTAGATGGGTAAGGTTTTATGAAAGGGGGGGTGGGTCAAACCATCACCAATGAAGAAGGAAGTCTCTGCTGAGTTCAAGGATACCTCACACAAGGGTATACCTTAAACGGTTCAAATGTTATGAAAGGGGGCGTGGCTTAAGATTAGGGGGCGTGTCAAACCATCACTAATGTAGAAGGAAGTATCTGCTGAGTTCAATGATACCTCACACAAGGGTATACCTTAAACGGTTCAAATGTTATGAAAGGGGGCGTGGCTGAAGCTTAGGGGACGGGTCAAACCATCACCAATGAAGAAGGAACTCTCTGCTGAGTTCAATTATACCTCACACAAGACTCTACCTTAGATGGGTAAGGTTTTATGAAAGGGGGGGTGGGTCAAACAATCACCAATGAAGAATGAAGTCTCTGCTGAGTTCAATGATACCTCACACAAGAGTCTACCGTAGATGGGTCAGCATTTATTAAAGGGGGCGTGGCTTCAACATAGGGGGCGGGCCAAACCATCACCAATGAAGAAGGAATTCTCTGCCAGTTCAATGATACCTCACACAAGGGTCTATATCAAACGGGTCATTGGTTATAAAAGGGGGCGTGGCTAAATCTTAGGGGGCGGGTAAAACAATCACCAATGAAGAATGAAGTCTCTGCTGAGTTCAATGATACCTAACACAAGGGTATACCTTAAATGGTTCAAATGTTATGAAACAGGGGGCGTGGCTTAAGCTTAGGGGGCGGGTCAAACCATCACCAATGAAGAAGGAACTCTCTGCTGAGTTCAATTATACCTCACACAAGACTCTACCTTAGATGGGTAAGGTTTTATGAAAGGGGGGGTGGGTCAAACCATCACCAATGAAGAAGGAAGTCTCTGCTGAGTTCAATGATACCTCACACAAGGGTATACCTTAAACGGTTCAAATGTTATGAAAGGGGGCGTGGCTTAAGATTAGGGGGCGTGTCAAACCATCACTAATGTAGAAGGAAGTATCTGCTGAGTTCAATGATACCCACCACAAGGGTCTACATCAAACGGGTCATTAGTTATAAAAGGGGGCGTGGCTAAATCTTAGGGGGCGGGTAAAACCATCACCAATGAAGAATGAAGTCTCTGCTGAGTTCAATGATACCTAACACAAGGGTATACCTTAAATGGTTCAAATGTTATGAAAAAGGGGGCGTGGCTTAAGCTTAGGGGGCGGGTCAAACCATCACCAATGAAGAAGGAAGTCTCTGCTGAGTTCAAGGATACCTCACACAAGGGTATACCTTAAACGGTTCAAATGTTATGAAAGGGGGCGTGGCTTAGGATTAGGGGGCGGGTCAAACCATCACCAATGTAGAAGGAAGTATCTGCTGAGTTCAATGATACCTCACACAAGGGTATACCTTAGATGGGTCAGCATTTATTAAAGGGGGCGTGGCTTCAACATAGGGGACGGGTCAAACCATCACCAATTAAAAAGGAACTCTCTGCTGAGTTCAATTATACCTCACACAAGACTCTACCTTAGATGGGTAAGGTTTTATGAAAGGGGGGGTGGGTCAAACCATCACCAATGAAGAAGGAAGCCTGTGCTGAGTTCAATGATATCTCACACAAGGGTATACCTTAAATGGTTCAATTGTTATGAAAGGGGGCGTGGCTTAAGCTTAGGGGGCGGGTCAAACCATCACCAATGAAGAAGGAAGTCTGCTGAGTTCAATGATACCTCACACAAGGTTATACCTTAGATGGGTCAGCATGTATGAAAGGGGGCGTGGCTTGAGCATAGGGGGCGGGCCAAACCATCACCAATGAAGAATGAAGTCTCTGCTGAGTTCAATGATACCTCACACAAGGGTATACCTTAAATGGTTCAATTGTTATGAAAGGGGGCGTGGCTTAGCCTAGGGGGCGAAGTCAAACCATCACCAATGAAGAAGGAAGTCTCTGCTCAGTTCAATGATACCTCACACAAGGGTCTACATCAAACGGCTCATTAGTTATAAAAGGGGGCGTGGCTAAATCTTAGGGGCGGGTAAAACCATCACCAATGAAGAATGAAGTCTCTGCTGAGTTCAATGACACCTCACACAAGACTACCTTAAACGGTTCAAATGTTATAAAAGGGGGCGTGGCTTAACCATAGGGGGCGGGCCAAACCATCACCAATGAAGAAGGAAGTCTCTGCTCAGTTCAATGATACCTCACACAAGGGTCTACATCAAACGGGTCATTGGTTATAAAAGGGGGCGTGGCTAAATCTTAGGGGGCGGGTAAAACCATCACCAATGAAGAATGAAGTCTCTGCTGAGTTCAATGATACCTAACACAAGGGTATACCTTAAATGGTTCAAATGTTATGAAAGGGGGCGTGGCTTAAGCTTAGGGGGCGGGTCAAACCATCACCAATGAAGAAGGAACTCTCTGCTGAGTTCAATTATACCTCACACAAGACTCTACCTTAGATGGGTAAGGTTTTATGAAAGGGGGGGTGGGTCAAACCATCACCAATGAAGAAGGAAGTCTCTGCTGAGTTCAACGATACCTCACACAAGGGTATACCTTAAACGGTTCAAATGTTATGAAAGGGGGCGTGGCTTAAGATTAGGGGGCGTGTCAAACCATCACTAATGTAGAAGGAAGTATCTGCTGAGTTCAATGATACCTCACACAAGGGTCTACATCAAACGGGTCATTGGTTATAAAAGGGGGCGTGGCTAAATCTTAGGGGGCGGGTAAAACAATCACCAATGAAGAATGAAGTCTCTGCTGAGTTCAATGATACCTAACACAAGGGTATACCTTAAATGGTTCAAATGTTATGAAAAAGGGGCGTGGCTTAAGCTTAGGGGGCGGGTCAAACCATCACCAATGAAGAAGGAAGTCTCTGCTGAGTTCAATGATACCTCACACAAGGGTATACCTTAAACGGTTCAAATGTTATGAAAGGGGGCGTGGCTTAAGGATTAGGGGGCGGGTCAAACCATCACTAATGTAGAAGGAAGTATCTGCTGAGTTCAATGATACCTCACACAAGGGTATACCTTAGATGGGTCAGCATTTATTAAAGGGGGCGTGGCTTCAACATAGGGGACGGGTCAAACCATCACCAATTAAAAAGGAACTCTCTGCTGAGTTCAATTATACCTCACACAAGACTCTACCTTAGATGGGTAAGGTTTTATGAAAGGGGGGGTGGGTCAAACCATCACCAATGAAGAAGGAAGCCTGTGCTGAGTTCAATGATATCTCACACAAGGGTATACCTTAAATGGTTCAATTGTTATGAAAGGGGGCGTGGCTTAAGCTTAGGGGGCGGGTCAAACCATCACCAATGAAGAAGGAAGTCTTGCTGAGTTCAATGATACCTCACACAAGGTTATACCTTAGATGGGTCAGCATGTATGAAAGGGGGTGGTGGCTTGAGCATAGGGGCGGGCCAAACCATCACCAATGAAGAATGAAGTCTCTGCTGAGTTCAATGATACCTCACACAAGGGTATACCTTAAATGGTTCAATTGTTATGAAAGGGGGCGTGGCTTAAGCTTAGGGGGCGAGTCAAACCATCACCAATGAAGAAGGAAGTCTCTGCTCAGTTCAATGATACCTCACACAAGGGTCTACATCAAACGGCTCATTAGTTATAAAAGGGGGCGTGGCTAAATCTTAGGGGGCGGGTAAAACCATCACCAATGAAGAATGAAGTCTCTGCTGAGTTCAATGACACCTCACACAAGACTACCTTAAACGGTTCAAATGTTATAAAAGGGGGCGTGGCTTAACCATAGGGGACGGGTAAAACCATCACCAATTAAAAAGGAACTCTCTGCTGAGTACAATTTCCCCACACAAGACTCTACCTTAGATGAGTAAGGTTTTATGAAAGGGGGGGTGGGTCAAAGCATCACCAATGAAGAAGGAAGTCTCTGCTGAGTTCAATGATACCTCACACAAGGTTATACCTTAGATGGGTCAGCATGTATTAAAGGGGGCGTGGCTTGAGCATAGGGGGCGGGCCAAACCATCACCAATGAAGAATGAAGTCTCTGCTGAGTTCAATGATACCTCACACAAGGGTATACCTTAAACGGTTCAAATGTTATGAAAGGGGGCGTGGCTTAAGCATAGGGGTGGGCCTAAACCATCACCAATGAAGAAGGAACTCTCTGCTGAGTTCAATGACACCTCACACAAGACTACCTTAAACGGTTCAAATGTTATAAAAGGGGGCGTGGCTTAACCATAGGGGACGGGTCAAACCATCACCAATTAAAAAGGAACTCTCTGCTGAGTTCAATTATACCTCACACAAGACTCTACCTTAGATGGGTAAGGTTTTATGAAAGGGGGGGTGGGTCAAACCATCACCAATGAAGAAGGAAGTCTCTGCTGAGTTCAAGGATACCTCACACAAGGGTATACCTTAAACGGTTCAAATGTTATGAAAGGGGGCGTGGCTTAAGATTAGGGGGCGTGTCAAACCATCACTAATGTAGAAGGAAGTATCTGCTGAGTTCAATGATACCTCACACAAGGGTATACCTTAAACGGTTGAAATGTTATGAAAGGGGGCGTGGCTGAAGCTTAGGGGACGGGTCAAACCATCACCAATTAAAAAGGAACTCTCTGCTGAGTTCAATTATACCTCACACAAGACTCTACCTTAGATGGGTAAGGTTTTATGAAAGGGGGGGTGGGTCAAACCATCACCAATGAAGAAGGAAGTCTCTGCTGAGTTCAATGATACCTCACACAAGGTTATACCTTAGATGGGTCAGCATTTATGAAAGGGGGCGTGGCTTGAGCATAGGGGGCGGGCCAAACCATCACCAATGAAGAAGGAAGTCTCTGCTCAGTTCAATGATACCTCACACAAGGGTCTACATCAAACGGGTCATTGGTTATAAAAGGGGGCGTGGCTAAATCTTAGGGGGCGGGTAAAACAATCACCAATGAAGAATGAAGTCTCTGCTGAGTTCAATGATACCTAACACAAGGGTATACCTTAAATGGTTCAAATGTTATGAAAAGGGGGCGTGGCTTAAGCTTAGGGGCGGGTCAAACCATCACCAATGAAGAAGGAAGTCTCTGCTGAGTTCAAGGATACCTCACACAAGGGTATACCTTAAACGGTTCAAATGTTATGAAAGGGGGCGTGGCTTAGGATTAGGGGCGGGTCAAACCATCACTAATGTAGAAGGAAGTATCTGCTGAGTTCAATGATACCTCACACAAGGGTATACCTTAGATGGGTCAGCATTTATTAAAGGGGGCGTGGCTTCAACATAGGGGACGGGTCAAACCATCACCAATTAAAAAGGAACTCTCTGCTGAGTTCAATTATACCTCACACAAGACTCTACCTTAGATGGGTAAGGTTTTATGAAAGGGGGGGTGGGTCAAACCATCACCAATGAAGAAGGAAGTCTGTGCTGAGTTCAATGATATCTCACACAAGGGTATACCTTAAATGGTTCAATTGTTATGAAAGGGGGCGTGGCTTAAGCTTAGGGGGCGGGTCAAACCATCACCAATGAAGAAGGAAGTCTCTGCTGAGTTCAATGATACCTCACACAAGGTTATACCTTAGATGGGTCAGCATGTATGAAAGGGGGCGTGGCTTGAGCATAGGGGGCGGGCCAAACCATCACCAATGAAGAATGAAGTCTCTGCTGAGTTCAATGATACCTCACACAAGGGTATACCTTAAATGGTTCAATTGTTATGAAAGGGGGCGTGGCTTAAGCTTAGGGGGCGAGTCAAACCATCACCAATGAAGAAGGAAGTCTCTGCTCAGTTCAATGATACCTCACACAAGGGTCTACATCAAACGGGTCATTAGTTATAAAAGGGGGCGTGGCTAAATCTTAGGGGGCGGGTAAAACCATCACCAATGAAGAATGAAGTCTCTGCTGAGTTCAATGACACCTCACACAAGACTACCTTAAACGGTTCAAATGTTATAAAAGGGGGCGTGGCTTAACCATAGGGGACGGGTAAAACCATCACCAATTAAAAAGGAACTCTCTGCTGAGTACAATTGTACCTCACACAAGACTCTACCTTAGATGGGTAAGGTTTTATGAAAGGGGGGGTGGGTCAAACCATCACCAATGAAGAAGGAAGTCTCTGCTGAGTTCAATGATACCTCACACAAGGTTATACCTTAGATGGGTCAGCATGTATTAAAGGGGGCGTGGCTTGAGCATAGGGGGCGGGCCAAACCATCACCAATGAAGAATGAAGTCTCTGCTGAGTTCAATGATACCTCACACAAGGGTATACCTTAAACGGTTCAAATGTTATGAAAGGGGGCGTGGCTTAAGCATAGGGGTGGGCTAAACCATCACCAATGAAGAAGGAATCTCTTGCTGAGTTCAATGATACCTCACACAAGACTACACCTAAACGGTTCAAATGTTATAAAAGGGGGCGTGGCTTAACCATAGGGGACGGGTCAAACCATCACCAATTAAAAAGGAACTCTCTGCTGAGTTCAATTATACCTCACACAAGACTCTACCTTAGATGGGTAAGGTTTTATGAAAAAAGGTGGGTCAAAACCATCACCAATGAAGAAGGAAGTCTCTGCTGAGTTCAAGGATACCTCACACAAGGGTATACCTTAAACGGTTCAAATGTTATGAAAGGGGCGTGGCTTAAGATTAGGGGGCGTGTCAAACCATCACTCAATGTAGAAGGAAGTATCTGCTGAGTTCAATGATACCTCACACAAGGGTATACCTTAAACGGTTGAAATGTTATGAAAGGGGGCGTGAATAAGCTTAGGGATCGGGTCAAACCATCACCAATTAAAAGGAACTCTCTGCTGAGTTCAATTATACCTCACACAAGACTCTACCTTAGATGGGTAAGGTTTTATGAAAGGGGGGGTGGGTCAAACCATCACCAATGAAGAAGGAAGTCTCTGCTGAGTTCAATGATACCTCACACAAGGTTATACCTTAGATGGGTCAGCATTTATGAAAGGGGGCGTGGCTTGAGCATAGGGGGCGGGCCAAACCATCACCAATGAAGAAGGAAGTCTCTGCTCAGTTCAATGATACCTCACACAAGGGTCTACATCAAACGGGTCATTATTTATAAAAGGGGGCGTGGCTAAATCTTAGGGGGCGGGTAAAACCATCACCAATGAAGAATGAAGTCTCTGCTGAGTTCAATGATACCTCACACAAGGGTATACCTTAGATGGGTCAGCATTTATTAAAGGGGGCGTGGCTTCAACATAGGGGACGGGTCAAACCATCACCAATTAAAAAGGAACTCTCTGCTGAGTTCAATTATACCTCACACAAGACTCTACCTTAGATGGGTAAGGTTTTATGAAAGGGGGGGTGGGTCAAACCATCACCAATGAAGAAGGAAGTCTCTGCTGAGTTCAATGATATCTCACACAAGGGTATACCTTAAATGGTTCAATTGTTATGAAAGGGGGCGTGGCTTAAGCTTAGGGGGCGGGTCAAACCATCACCAATGAAGAAGGAAGTCTCTGCTGAGTTCAATGATACCTCACACAAGGTTATACCTTAGATGGGTCAGCATGTATGAAAGGGGGCGTGGCTTGAGCATAGGGGCGGGCCAAACCACAGCCCTCGCCTGAGGTAGCTGCACCACACCTTTGAGCGGGTTGGCCAAAACGCCGTTGGGACTGGATCGATGAGCGCCAGAACTCAATTGGCACAAACAGCGAGCTAAAAACTTGGCTGGAGCACAGGAGTTTTATGATTGGAAGTCTATCGCCAAGAACAGAACCCTGTTCATGAAAATTTGCTTTCACCCGCAGTGCGTGTCAAAGCCAAGCCAAACACACTGTACGGCTGCACACTTTCATTAGCGATACTGGACAAGATGAAATGGATGCGGCTGCATGCCAGTCCCGCGCCGTCGCGGTCAGTGCCTGCGCGGTTTCGCATTATAAACTTCCGTATTGTTCAGACTGTAAGCGTAGACTCCTGACATCCTGCATTGTTTCTCATGGGTGTGCTGCAGTCGGGGCTTCGACAGCGATTGGCTGGTCGCGAAGCGAAGCTGTGATTCAACTATGCTGGCTCCTGTATCAAATCCACAAGCCTCGGGGTCGATGTCCAAGAGTTGATAGAGAGCTGGACCCCAGTCAATCGTGGCACTTTCGATGAAGTTCAGGGTGCCACGGGCTTCGTTTGACAGGGAGCTCTACGTTGTGTCATGTTTGCCAGTGATCACACATTCATTACGCATCATCTAAACCCACCACGTGCCTCAAGAGGGATTCGGAGGCATGAAGCGGGTCTCAATGCCCGAACCGAGTTGGTAAATATAATTACTCAAAACCGGATTCTCCTAAAGTGGGGCTGCGCTACTACTGCTGCTGCTGCGCAACCGACTTCTAGCGAGAATTAGATGGCTGGGACATATACGACAGCGGTGGATGTCTGACCAATGCCCCGGCGATGGAGGCCAGGGCTCTCCAAAGAGGTGCAGTGATTTACAAGCTCGTCTCGTGCTTCCCCAGAGTTTGCTGCTTCTGCTGTGGGCGATCTCACGCTGAAGGCTCCTAACACGCGAGTTTTCGGGTAGAATATGGCCCGTGTTTGTCAACTCCACCAGGACATGTTACCAGTTGTTCAAAGCCCTGGCTCTCCCGTTTCGCCCAGTTCCCAGTACACGCGAGCTGCTGGCGAGGCGTGGAGATGCGTGGCAGCGCGAAGTCTTGGAAGGCGTTTCCACACCAATGGGCACGGAGGGCTTGTCAGAGTCAACAGCGCATTACACAAAAGCACCTCCTGGGTCCCTTGAACCGCGTTGGCCCAAGTCACTCTCATAAGCGAATCTGAAGGTGTATGATGATCAAAGTCTTGCACAAAGGGAGTTCTACCGTGCCGGCGGGACAGGGTGACAGTGTTCCTGATCGACTTGTAGGCTCCACGATAGCTTTGACATTAGCAGCTTGTGGCCCACGCGTGGTTGGGCCGCGAGGACAGCGAAGGTTATGATCGGCACAGCGCCGCGACACCGGTCACCTCAGCAGGCCTGTTGTACTTTGCAGCGTGGTATGTACTGGTGTATGTGGGAATGTTGCACATTCAGCCCGTGTTGAAGGAAGCGATTGTCCCAAACAGGTTCAGATGCTGACAAACACCTGTGCGCAGCTCTGAACCTTAATCGTGCACCCGGGGGATCTGATAGTCACGTAATACTTGACCACAGCGAGATTGTACACGCTCTACGGATAGTCTTTGGCAACTTGATTGACACAGGGACCGTGCTACGCATCGCGGAGCTATACGTGCCCGAGCTTCTGGCTCAACTGCCTTACACAGGAAACTGAACCAGACCCCAGCCAGCGTGAAGAGTGCGATAGAGACCGAGACATTTGGTTTGCAAAAGAGCATGTAGCGTCTACCCGAACAAAGGCGAACCAGCGCTTCACCTACCTTGGCAATCTGCGCGCATACGGGCTACATAGCAGCATCAGAGCGCGTTAGCGAGGTCTCTAGCCAGACCGATTGCACAGGCCTGTGTGGACCGGACGCGAGTTTGATCCGTGGTGCGACACGCCGGATTAGCGAGGGCGAGAACGGTTACCAAATCGATAGCATGTTACACATGGCATGCAGAGATGAATCGGTTGAGACCTTTGAATGTGTAATGGATGGAAGCGAGTCTGAGGAGCGGGACGTTTGGCGCTATCCTTCTCCAATCTGCGAATCTGCAAAACACGAGTGCCACAATGAGACTATCGAACCACAGCAGGATGCTAGTGCCGATGGTGAACGTGTCAGACCCCAGGGGCCTCGGCGCATATGCAAAGGGCTAGTGGTCGACGTAGACAAGTTTGGATTTCGTGAAAGTTGCATATTCCTGACTAACAGAAATGTGCAACTGGTATCAGAAACGAACCGGGACACATCACCGAGCATCAAAAACCCTTGCATGGTCAGCATCGCGTCTACCGTGTACGGAAAGAGCCCGGGTACGGCAGCTGTGACAGCATGTGCATGCTCTCACGGTACACTCATAGAGGCACTCTGGGTCCTCTTCATGCATTCAACGACGAACCCCATAACTACATCAGCATCAACGAGACAGCTGCTGCTGCTGCGGTCGCGGAACCCTTGACACCCGAAGCTCTGGCCGTTATGGCACATCTAGCAGTCAAGAGTTTCAACTGTGATGACTCGATACTTGCTGTCTGCAATGACATACGTGTTCTGTTCGAAGAACCGTGCGATAATGAAGACAAGTTTATACCTGTAACAGCGATTATAGGAGGTTTATTTGGAGTCAACATAGAGCTCAATTTTAGTGGATACAATTATTATATCGTCAACAGTCACTACACGTCGTGGGCTCCTGGTTCCCTCTGTTACAATATGGGTCTCTGGCACGTAATGGTCCATGGTCTCAACCTACGTACCGTACATGCACCCCAGGAGATGACAGACACACACTGCTATCACAAGGGTACATTACGCGCTTACGTGAGACTGAATAATCTCAATGTTGTGAAAGTGCCGTCCGACAACCACTGCGGATTCCACACAGTAGCCGCACTAGTGGGTCTAGACTATCGCCGGGTTGGATCGCAAAACGTTACATGTCGACACTACTGTCAAATACATTGAGTCTAATAGCTACGACGAGGGGCATCAAGTTCGGTACCTAAGTGTTGAAAAGGTTGACACTGAAGGTCTGACTGATCATCTTATGCAATACCAGCGGTGGTTGTCCGTAGACGAAGTGTCCTTGATGCTCAAGGCTCACGGAAAGTTCCCAGTGATGATCACAGAACACTCATTTCCCATTTACAACCCAGATCATAGTCATTTTCTTTTCACAAAGTGGCATTATGAACCAGTGATGAGTATAAGCCTGTGACATTGTGATAACGTGCACATGTGATTGGTGTGCAAATAAAAACAAACTGAGTTACACACTTCAAGGGTCTTTAATGTCCACAGAACGTACAACACAGGCAATCAAAACTAAATACTACAAAAGACACTGCGTTTCCAAACATGAAAGAACATATACACAACAAGGGACATTCACAAAGGGACATTCACAAAGCAAAAGTCCATAGGCACGGAATGTGACACTAGAGAAAGCAAAGGGGATTCACAGAGGCAATAAAGGTTATAGTAGAAATACACAGTCTTCCTATCCCCACAAGCGCCAAAAGGATTTGATTGGTGTGCAAATAAAAACAAACTGAGGTTACCGCTTCAAGGTTCGTTACTGTCCACAGAACGTACAACACAGGCAATCAAAACTAAATACTACAAAAGACACTGCGTTTTCAAACATGAAAGAGCATATACACAAGAAGGGACATTCACAAAGAGCAAAGTCCATAGGCCGCGAGAATGTGACACTAGAGAAAGCAAAAGGGATTCACAGAGGTAATAAAAGGTTATAGTAGAAATACACAGTCTTCCTATCCCCACAAGCGCCACAACGGACACTGATAGAGAGAGTTGGACCAGCTGTGTGTCAACATGATTTGGGTAGTGTGAATGTGAAGGTCTCGATCGACAGCTACTGCACTCACACTCTACTCAAGACTCACAGTAGCCCTTGCAGGTGTCTTGGGCACAGATCCAGAGGCTCGTTTTTGAGAACGAAAGCTGCCAGAGTTTGGCAGTCTCTTGTTTCTCTGCGCTTTAGGTTGGGTGGCTATCACCTGAGCCAGGACTGGATGCTTCGTGCCAAGAACGGGCTCCACTACAATGGCTCTGTTCCACGAGAAGAACTGGTTGTGAAACTGTATGTTGAAGGGCCCGTAGGGCTCGAGGATGAAGCTCTTGGTCTCCAGCGTGATGTGTTTATACCGGTCAGAGCCTAGTATGGTCTCCAGGTCACTGTGCACCGAAGTCTCTCGCTCAGTGAATTGGCACAGGTTGTACACACTGTGGAGTGATTCTTCTTCGGTGTCAGTTGCCCGAGCCACGATTAAAGGGTCCATCACATGGCGTGGCAAACAACTAAGTAAACCCAGCTGGTCCAGTGTCCGGACTATGGCACCTGACCCGCTCTGCATGGAATCAACACTGTCCCACATATGTATTGTGTCAACCAGGCACCCGATGAAGTCAACTCTGAATCCAGTATTCCATCTCCAAATCCGCGCCGGTTGTAGCAACTTCATAGCGAACCCCAGAACCCTGGCGCTTCACGATCTGTGCTCGTAGGAGGCACTGTAAGATGTGGTAGGCTAGGCGTGGCTTTCTCCTGATCTGGGAATGTACTTTCTTGCAAGCAGCTCAAGTTCCAGTCTCCTACAGCCTCGCCTACAAAGGTAGCTGCACCACACCTTCGAGCGGGTTCTCCGAAGGTGCAGGAGCGGAATGTCCTGGGTATGAATGGATGTTTTGGAGAGGCGTGTGCATGTCCAAGACATCTTCTATAATCTTGACATCCTTATAGACAACCCTCTGCACCAACAACCCAGGCACATTTTGCATGGTGTAGACCAAGCCAGGTACTTTGGCTTGTGACTTCTGACAAAAGGAGCTTGATTGTGTCACTCCTTTTCAAAACCCGCTTCCTCGGTTATCAAGTTGGCGTGTTTGAAGCCCGTCACAGGGGAGGCTCGGCCAGATTCACCGTTTGATATATTTCTCTAGAGGACTGGTAGCTCAGTGTACTGTAGGCTACCTTTTGGTGCGTGGTCAAACTTCTCAGGGTATTCCAGCTCGGCTTCTCCCTCCTCGATTTTGATCGAGGCCATGTACACTTACTGCGGTCTAACGTTGGCAGCCGCGGTACATAGGTTGTGTGGTATCTCCCACGCCTTGTCTAGTGGCCTGGTCAAGCACGTGTCAACGATTGGTTATGGGTCCGGGGTCTTCGGGGCTATTAAGAGTATAGTACTACCGTTATTCTGGACAATATTGGCACATATTTCGTACACAATAGCGCTGTAAGGTTGATAGCCACTTTCCTTCAGTTCTGTGCTAGTTAGACCTCTCGATTTCCAATTGCGTTTCCGTCTCAGTTTGGTCTCAGGCGTCTCCAAGGGTCCAACAGTCCCCTCCCCATTTCTGTGCACAGGTCCTAATGTTGCCACAGGTGCCGTCACAGGTCCTGCTACTGCTACACCCTGTCCCCACCGAGGAAGCTTGATGGCTGATGGCCAGACAGGTGTGATTGTAGCATGTCTGGGTCAGTTGCCGACAACATGGTTGACTGGCTGAGGAACCGAAGGCGGCCCCGCGGTGGCCGCTGTCCACTGTGATTTTCTACAACGTTTTCTGATTCCGCTATACATCTTTGGAGATACGCGGGATCATTGAAGCTGTTCTCATACAGGTCAAACAGCATATTGGTAGTACACTCTAATGCACGGCTACCGGTACCGGTGCGTGATTCAGGGTGACACTCTGAGACCAATTCAGGGTTGCTCTCCAAGAATGTGGAGATACCTGATGATGATCCCCCAAGGACGTCATTGACTTGTCCCCATCGCTTGTGCTTTCCGACGGCAATGTCAGTCGTAACGTGGTGCTTCTTAACTGCTACGTCAGGAACTGGTCTATCTTTGGAGCGTTTGTCATTGTGTACACCTCTACCACCCGGCAAGCTTGTGTTGCTTTCTGTGGCTGTTGAAGCTGTGCGGTGTGTGGTGGCTGTCAGAGTGCTCATCAGTCTCTGGTGGATCTCAGGGTTAGCCATAGTGAATCCTTCACTGTTACGAGAAAACGGACGGCTTCACATTCCTTCAGCAACTCTATGACGCTGACACTTAGGGGTTGCTTCAATCCCAGATCCAGAAGCTTATCCTTAAGAGCTTCGTATGGTCTTGAATCCTCACCCAACCACACGTGAGGCACGTCGATCTCGCTTATGTCCCTATGTCCGGCTGTGTCTGGTCTCAGTGTGGCCCATTCCGTATCGCTAACCAGCCCGGTCCTGCAAAATGTCCAAGTGTCCAGCAAGAGCCTGTCTCGTGGGTTTTGACTCTCCGCTGAGCCAGCTCGCGGGTTTTGACTCTCCGCTGAGTCAGCTCCCGGGTTTTGACTCTCCGCTGAGCCAGCTCCCGGGTAAGGTTTGTCACATTTCCACCAGGCCTCGAGCTTCTCATGTCTGTCGGGGACATTGCCATGCACCTCGTTTGATTGGTACAATATATACATCGCCAGGGTAGCGCCAAGCTTTGCGCGGAAGTATGTTTGCGTCCTGCTTATCATTGGAAGACCTGTACATCCTGGAAGAGGAGACGAATGGTAATAGAGATAGCGCGTCTCCAGTCTCCACGGTGTACAAAGAACGCTGTGGCGAGGTTGTGCTTCGCATACAAGCATCTGTGAGGTCTCTTGTTTGCCAGGCACGTGTCTCTGAGAGAGCCCATTACTCCTAGGAGGACCTTGTTGATGTGAGAAGCGAGCTGGTCCTGGTTCAGTGACTTGACTCGCATGCTTGCCATCCAAGAGTCCAAGGTCTGCCATTGACGATGCAGAGTCGTCACCACATGCATCATTGCAACTTTCTCCTTATTCACATCGTTCGCAGCCTCAAACACCAGACAATCGAGCCTGGGTGCCAGCATTTTGCAGCAGGCCATGTGTTCCAAATCCATCCTCTGGGCTGCGAGACTCCAGGTCCCACGAGAGGCTTGTCTGTCTTTGTAAGCCTTTACAGCTGAATGTAGAACATCTTCGATGTGTCTCTTGGGGAGCATCACCCTCAACGAGAACGTACACACGTCTCGCCTGGGCAGTGTTGTTATCTTCGTTGTCACATCTACATCGGCAGAGCGTGTGGCAGTGTGACCGATTTCGTGACATAGGCACTGTGTCTTCAGGAATGTGTACAGCGGTTCAGGTTTTCTGCCAACAAATGCGTCACACCTTATGTTCCATTTGTTATTAGCATCATCGGTTTGCAACTCGAGATACCAAGGGATGGCCACCGTCAGTGTCCTGGCACTTCGTTTGTCTTGTAATCTCCACCATAGCTTTAGGAACCTTTCTGCAGTGTCTCCTTGGTCAAATCCGATGCTGTTTGTTTGGAGTTTTCCAAACACGTAGCTGGCAATACGGCTTCTGGCCTCTGCAGTCTTGTGAAAAACGTACCGTTTGCTCTGCGCGAGTTCCACAAACAGCATCACAAAGTAAGGTGTGTGCATAACAGCCAAGTGTTCCAAGCACTCCCAGACACTGATCACAATCGTCCTCCGGGCAGTGGTCTCAGCCCTAAAACTACCACCAGTTGCTGTTATCGATATATTCCAGCACAGTATGCAAGACCTACTGTGGCCATCGAAGAACATATTGAGACTCACGGGACCATGCATTAGCTCCTCGGAGTGGTAGTAGAAGTCTGTGGCGGGCCCAAGCGTCCCTTGTTTATCCTGGTATGTGTACAAGTATTGTATGATATCATCTGTGCAGGCAAACGTTCTATCACGACGATGACCTTCAAGGGGCTCCATAGTAGACAGCTGTTGCGACAGTCCTCCACATGACCACTTCATCCGGGCCTCCATTGCACAACGCGCTCTATAAAAAGAAAAGATGTGAAATGGCGATTAGTGTGCAGCATGGTGGTGGCCCAATGCATAGCACTGTGATCTCAAAGCAAGAAGGTTCTAGGTTTGAATCCAGGTCGTTCTGGGCCTTTCTGTGTGGAGTTTGTATGTTCTCAAGGCACTGGCTCAGATATAGAGTTGGTCCCCGGGCGCTGTAAATGGCTGCCCACTGCTCCCTTGAGGGATGGGTTAAACGCAGAGAATGAATTTTGCTACATGTATGTGTATGTGACAATAAAAAGTACCTTTAGTGATCAAAACAATTATTGTTGCAACCATAAGTCTGACGAGTCCCCAGTTATACATATGCCTGGACCATAGACCTGTAAACATCATGTGAAGTGCCAAGGGTGCCGAGTCATCGCCGTACCGTCAAAGTCTGAATATTTGCAGTGATGTGTCAGTGTCCCTGACCGTATGACATACCATCATCTGGTATTTCATGTCCCTGGCATGATAGTACAGAGTATGTTGCACGGCAATTGCCATGCAACTACTTCCATCCTGCTTGAGCGTCCATTCTACCAGGGACGCCTTGAGCCCATCGGTGATAGCTGAGGCGCCCCCGTGCTTGATCCCGCAGCTAAACGGTGTAGGTTGGAAGCATCTCAAACCAGGTAAGGAATACCAGAAACTAAACGCCAATGAGTTCGGACACGGGGAGCCCATTCTACTCCTATTTCCTGACACCCGGCCGATCGTGCTAGTGGCCAGATCCACATCTCCCGTAAAGGACGTGTGCATGAAGAACGATTCGTTCCGACTAGGAGGCTCGGGTAGATGCACGTGAAACGTGTCCATGTCCATGAGTATGTACCTAATTCCGTGTAGTTCGTTTCTGTGGTCTACCATCTGCACCTCATTTGGTAGTTCGTTTGCTTGGCTGAAGAGCCACGCTAAAACTTTACTTTCGATGTCCTGAACGTTGTTGCTGTGGTTTGACCACCGCGACAGCTTGCAGTCCCCGCAGTTTGGGGATCGGCGTTGATGCAAGCAGTCTTAGTGTCGAATGCCCTCCACCTTAGATCTATGACACACATCCGCTCTGTCCGCACAGCTACCTCGTGATACTCACACGCAATCTCGGGTGGCGTCGAGCAGCGTGTGATGAGATCCAAGGCTCTTGCCTCTCCGTACATTCTGTTCCCGTACTCCCGTGGGGACACGGCGAGATTCCGGTTGATCACGTACAGGGCGCTTAAATTCTCATGGCCGGGGAACATATCTATGGTAATGTCGCCGGGTAGCTCTTCCCCTCTGCTGCTAAACCGCTTCTGGTGACCATCAAAGTTGAACTGTTCCACGACCGTCAAAGGTCGCTCCACAATGCAGCCAAAGTGGCGGGTTGTTGTTCTGTAGACGATACAAACCCGGGAGGCAGACTTGGTGACTTTTTGAGCTGATAAACAAGCACGGCCCCACAGCACTTGGGGTATTTGAGGCTTCGATTCCGCATCAGCCAACTGTGTGCCATAACCACAGTGTCCAGTTCATACGCCCAAAGCATCCCGCTAGATCCGGACCCTGCATTCGTCCCTCGCCTCGCCCCACCCCGCAACATGCAGGCGTTCCCTGTGGCATCAGGTACAAAAGGGGCGACGTGCTGTTCCTCCAAGCAGTCCTTCCGCGGCTTCGAACAAGACACAGACTCACACGAGCACCGAGTTTCCTTAAACGCGTGCTGACGCAGTGTCCTCACTGCGTGTCCAAAGCTGTATCTGTGAGCTGGGCAAGCTGTATTCACTAGCTCTTCCTTAAGATCCCTCAACTTGAAACCCTCCGCTGCGGGAATGTACACCATGTCCCCGATCACAGGGACAGGGTCCAGAGTTAGCGCCTTGAACAGCGAGCAGCACAAAACGACAGGATCCATCGACGACAACCCTGCGTTCACTGGCCTAGTTCCTGAGGGCCTGCTGAGAGACTGCGACAGGAAACGTACAAGAAACAATGGTGGGAGCCGGTCGCGAAGCGACAAATCTTTACCGGGTAGGCCACAGTCACTTACAGAAACATCGGGGCCGCGACCAAGAACAAACGTCTCAACTCGTCCAGTGCAAAGTGTTTCGTGTGCCTGGTGACCTTGGTTAAAAGCAGCAAAGACAAGAACAGGGCGGGGATTAAACTCCGTTGTCAATGTAACGTCAGAGTGTGTTCTACATGCTTCAAAAACAATCCGGACTGGCACTTGAGCGAGCCTCACTTCACAAACTGCCCAACGCTGTCGGGGTTCATCTGCACCGTGTGTGCATGCTTCGAAAGCACCAAGGAGAAAGTATGCTGTGACTGGATGTGTACTCGTTGTTCCTCTGAACGGCTACAAAACCAGGGCTCTCGATGTTTGAAATGCTCAAGGGCCTTGAATCAAAGGTCTAGACGTGAGACCCTTGCCGTGTATAGGTTGGACAAGCACAAAGAGCCGTGTGGGGACACGGTGACCAATACCTCCCTCATGTATGCAGCGGAAACGACTGCCACTTATAGGGATGTCATGAGAGCACGGGTCTTCGACAAGGTGTCACAGAGTAGACACCTGTCTCCATCAGACATCAGAGCCCTTTTCCCTGAGTGCTTCGCGCCGCAAGTGTGCACGTGTATGTCCAGTTGCGCCAGGAACCCTATGTGTGCCAGCTGCACCCCCGTGCTGACCGTGTTGCAACTACTGGCCAAGAACCCGCGTCCTCTGCTAGCTTCGTTTGCAGAACGCTCAATATCAGGCAGGGCTCTTGCTCGCAACGTGTACAATAGATCACTGCTGTGTATCATGCTTAACGATCAAGATCTACCCTCATGTGCCAACAGGGAGGGTTGCAAGGGCATGCTTTTGAACCCTCTGGACAATCCCAAGCCGCTCACAGCGCTGATTTCACCGCAGTCTTACGAGTGCTTCGTGTCGAGCAGAACCAAAACCGGAGAGATTCAGCAGCTAGAGCCATGTCGATGTATCCTCTGTCTCCTCTTCAACCAGTCGGCTGCCATCGCACAGATGTACAACTCTCATAGCCTACGACTGGAGCCACATCCTACGGGACCCGTCTATTATTTCAATGTTAAACTATCTCCTGATCTTGGCGTGCCCGAGGTGTGCATGGCTGATTACCAAGGCAATGTTGTTGACTTTCAAGGTTCAGTGGGTAGCTATAAACCCACATATTATTACAATTGGAGAGAAATGTTAAAGGTCTTACACAGAGACAACACAGGGAAGATTACCGTCTTACCTTAACAATGATACCAGTGTGATGTGATCCTATCGGGGACTCGTTGATTCTGTGGTAGTAGGGTGGTAGGGAGAGCATGTTAATCCAGGCTTAGAGCCACTTACTGAGGCCTGGATGTGAGGCTGGGGGGCCCTAGAGGTCAACACACAGCCATAGAGGCACTAACTGGGGCTTGAAATGTTTTGTGCCTTTGAGCCTTGTTTTGCTGAATAATAAAAACGAAAAACACACACATACAAACAAGCCCAGAGTGTGTGTCTTTATTGTCAGTGTCAGTGGACACAAATGACTGCTGAAGGCTGACTCTGACTCACACACAGTGACAAGGTCTTGGCCTGTCTTGTCAGCAACATGGCAACACAGAGCGACTTCTCAGCAGAGTTTATACTGGCACCGGGCGCCTGGAGGCAAGACTTTCTCTCAGTCTGTCTTGTCAGCAACACAGACCGAGTTCTCGGCTGAGTTGATAAGAGCTCCGGGCACTGTGGTCTTTGCTAGACACACACACTAAGCCAAAATGTTTTGTGACCTTACCTAGTGTGTTAATAAAAACAAAAAACACACACATACAAAGAAGAACCAAGTGAGTGTCTTTATTGTCAAAGTCAACAAAGGTTCTTGGTGTAGATTGTACAGACATTCAGCAAAATGGCAACACAGACCGAGAGCTCAGCGCAGTTGATACGGGCTCTGGGCACCTGGAGGCAAGACTTCTCAGTCTGTCTTGTCAGCAACATGGCAACACAGACCAACTGCTATGACTGCTGAAGGCTGATGCTGGGCTGCAGCATCTACCACTGCTGAAGGCTGACGCTGGGCTGCAGCTGCGTGCCGGGACTCATGTCAGACTCCATGGACTCACCATGCTCATGTTTCAAGCCTATGTCTAATTCACAACTTCTCTTTCCTCTTTCTGGCTCAAGCTCACCATGAGTATTCGTCTTGCAGTCTAGGCTGTTTGTTTACAGCCTTCACAGGATGAGAACCGTGCTAGCTTTAGTTTTCAGCTGCAAAGATGTATGTGTATGTATGTGTGAGTGTCCATATCATTGTTACAGAAATACAATATTTACAAAGACACATGTTGAATTTGTACATCCTTTTATTTTACTGCAAAGCACACATATTTTAGGGGGAAAAAATAAAGTTTCACTGTGTGAATGATAAAGAGGTGACCTTTGTAGCCTCCAGCATGGCCGAGCCAGACCTTTCTTGCGTCAAACGCGAGACACTACAGCTTGAATGTCTAATTCACAACATGTCCTCTTTCTGGCTCAAGCTCACCATGAGTATTCGTCTTGCAGTCTAGGCTGTTTGTTTACAGCCTTCAGGGGATGAGAGCCGTGATAACTTTAGTTTTCAGCCGCAAAGATCTATGTGTATGTATGTGCCAGTGTCCTCCGTAAGTGTGCCCCACTCTGCTGGGGTGCTGTGCTCCTGCTTTACTCTGCGGCTGTGCTTCATGCAACCAAGGACAGCAGAAGTCTGTTCATTCAAAGTCTGCACATACACAAAATAGTGTAAATAATAGCCATACGTGTGTATAGTTTTGCTAGGAGTGTGTTGATCATTTGGAAAATGAGTGTAAAGCAGTGAGTTGTGTTGACAGTTCCGCAAAGAGTGCTGTGCAGTGGATTGTACCTACAGTTTTGCAAAGTGTGTGTTACAAAATTGCAAACTGAGTGCAAAGCATGGTTTTTATTTTAAGTTTTGCAATCTCAGTGAGTGGTTTTGCTATAAGTATTAATAGTTTTAGAAGTTGTGCTATGACAATCACGGTTAGGGTTTAAGCATTCAGAAAAAACTGTAAGAATCTTAACTATACAGTGTATTATTAAGTGAAATTAAAACATACCACAAAAGGTCAATGAATCTGTAACAGAGGTGCAACACAGCAGAAAGATCAGACTTCCTCCAAATGGCCAGTAATTGTCTGGATCTGCTCCTGGAGGGGACACACACAGAGAGAAAATATTACTGAAAGGTCTTTACTGTAAAAAGTAGGATTTTATTTATAGTTCATTTTAAATGAACACTGCTGGACTTTCACAGGAAATCAGTGTTGTAGCATTTTCCCAAACAACTGCAGAAAATAGTGACACAGCTCCCAGCTAAGAAGCTACAGTGAAGATTTCACTGTACACATGGTGTAAATGACAACTTTTCAGGTCAATGTGGCTTGTCTGGAATTTTAAAAACTTGGATTACGATAGACAAGCAGTATGAAGGCCTTTTTATGTTTTTGTAAAGTTGTATTTCAACAAAAGCCGTTTGAAACAAAGCCGCTGTTGACTACCGTTGCAGGCCAGCTGACAGTCTTGCCTGGGCCCGGGACGAGATCTTAGATGGCCCCCCCCCTCGCGGCCAGATCTCTCCTTTTCCCTTGCTCTTCCTCTCCTCACATCTCTCACTGAAATTAAGTGTGTAATCAGTCTCTGATCCATCCTGCTCAGACTCTCCGACAGGGCAGCGGGCCCCCCCGCATCTCTCTCTCTCTCTCTCTCTCTCTCTCTCTCTCTCACCGGTAGCCTGACTCTGTCCCTCCGTTGCGGGGCAGCGGGCCCCTCCCGCATCACTCTCTCTGTCACCTGACTGCAGCTGGATCTCTCTCTGTCTCATCCTTACTAATGGAGCTACCAAACTCAACTGTTTCTGTCAAAGTTAACGTGTTGTGTCAGGCTTTTATACAAGCTAATGGACGTTAACATGAGAGCTGGCCTGTTAGCTTACGTTACATGGCTCGTAAACGTTGGCTGCGCTGTTTCTTACCTTGCTCTACGTTGACAGTTCCAGCTTCACCGTCACCACCTTTTTTTAAATATTTGTTTAGAAAATCTCTAAGGCCTCTATTTTCTTCTTCTCTTTTCCTTCCTTTTCCGAGCTCCGGACTTGTGCTGACCGGACATTTTGAGCGTACTGAACTTCAAATCAAGTGACAATATCAAATTTTGATCAGTGGCCAAACCATTTTTATGTTGGGGGTGGGGGGGTTCTTGACCACCATTTCCAGGACAATTAGGAAGAAAACAAATAAAACGCTTTTATGTAATTCAAATATTATGCTACATATTTTTTTCCACAAATAGGCCTATTTAAAAAAAATATTTTTAATTCTTCCATAATTTAATGAGGGCCCAGTTCTGGGCCCCCCTATTGGGCCGGGACAACAGACCCGTTTGTCTTCGGTCGCGTGACCGTTGTTTGGGAGGATGCGGCAAGCTGTTTTCATGTGAAAGTGTTTTGTGAACTGAAAAAAATAACCTGACCTTCTTTCAGAATGAGGGTTAGGTAATGACTGATTTTTAATTTAAAGTGAGCTACCTTTTTAAAGAAAAGTAATTTACATTTTCTATGAGACATTATAGTTGAAGGTTTTTTCCCAGAAAAGATGTTGAAGGGTGTGAGGAGAGGAGAGGATAGGAGAAGAGCATGCCTGCTTTTTTGCATGTGCACATCAGCGTCTTGGTGCCTTTGTGCCTGTGTGCCTGTGTGTCTGTGTCTGTGAGAAGAGGAGAGCAGAAAAGTGTGGCTGCTTTTTGCCTCATTGTGGCTTTAATTCAACGTGAATATTCATTTAGCCGTTATACAATCTACACAGCCGCAGTTCATGTGGACCAAAGTCTGACTACAATCTGCACAGGATTTTCATTCTTCTTAAAAACAGTTTCATATTTGTGAAATCTTTACAGCGGAGGTAATCAGTCTGACGCTCTCTCTCTCCCTCTCCAAGCAGTTTACATAAATTCATAGCCTACATGTCATATATTAAATATGTAGGTGTCACATATATACCATTCTACTATAATTACTATAAAATACTAAACAAATCTGTATTTTTGGGATCCTAAGTGGTTGTGAGTCCCTCAGGCTGTGGCAGGCAGATCCATATTTAGCTGTCAGTAGAGCTGCTGTCCCCTCTCCTAGGAGAACTACCAGCTTCTTTTCTGGTGTTAACTTTTTTTGGCTATTTTTCCAAGGTGTAAATTTCTTAGTGAAGATCGTTTTTCACAGTGGAGGAGGAAGTGCACCTCTGTCTGAACCAGTTGGCGGTCACTGAGCCTGTATTTAGTCAGGATCTGTCTCTTCTTCGTATCTCTGACAGTGTGAAAATAATGTTTAATAACAATTTAGTCTACTTTGATTGCCAATGTTCTAAATATTGGTCTATTGAATGATTCATAAGAAGCTCATCTCTGTCTATCACCGGATGTCCAGTGACAGTGCAGCATGGAGGCACTCAGAATGCCAACGCATGCCTCAACTTGGTTATATGGGCCCAGTGTCCAAAAACTGCGGCCATGAAGGCTATTTCTATATTTAATGAGGGTGCCTCTGCCATGCTGGCTGTGATGAAGAAATTGTGGCTTCAGAGCACAGACTGTTAATGCAATGAAGGATGACGACATGGTTAGGATCTCAAATGCCAATAGTGTCCATTCCTCCAGTGCAAAGTGGAGCCTTAAGAGTGTAAGCACAGCCAAAATAGTGAAAAGACACCAGCAGGAGATGGAGGAGGGCCCTACATATGGTACTGGCATGGATATGTAGACCGTAAACTAACTTGGGGGAACTAGGCTGTGTAATGGTTGTGTTCTGTCAGTTTGAAGTTTGTGATGTAATGGTCTTCAGTTAAATTGCCATGTTGATGTGTTGTTTTGGATGTTATGATCAGTGATGGATGAAGCAATAATGAGTTGTGGATGTTAAACAGTGAGATACATGGATCTTACTTGGACCTAAAGGGATATGTGTCTGTAATTCATGGCTTTCATTAGAAATTAGTGGAATTTTGCTATAAAAATCTTTAAAGCCCATTTTCTCAAAATGACTTTCTCTCATACTCCAAGAACGAAATCTCTACTTCAGTAGCACCTTTATACACCACACTTTCCAGGGCTAGATTTATCAAGCCGTTTGCGCCTGTTTCCAGGCGCTAATTGGTCGCAAAGACGGACGTAACCGATGCGGGCTATTTACAAACAGGGCGCACTTGGGTAAAATGGCAGATTGTCTGCCACATGAGCAAGAAGAGACAAGTTGCGCTTTCAATATGCGTTCTTGGGAGGGTCGTGGGGAAAGTGGGAGTTCCACCCAAAACGTTGGGAGGATAAGCGCAAAGTGCGCCTAATTATATATTCCGTGGTATTTACAAAGACTGTCAGTAAGAGCACGCCTCTATTCTGCGGGGGAAATTCTCCGCCTCTTAACCCTTGTGTTGTCCTTTGGGTCAGAAGGACCCGTTCAGTTTATTTGACTTTTTGCATTGGCCTGGCGTTGGGCTTCGGGTCTTTCTGACCCACACGTTATTCCGTGGTATTTCTCTGCTACCGCGGCTCTGGCCTTCGGGTCTTTCTGACCCACACGTTATTCCGTGGTATTTCTCTGCTACCGCGGCTCTGGCCTTCGGGTCTTTCTGACCCACACGTTATTTCGTGGTATTTCTCTGCTACCGCGGCTCTGGCCTTCGGGTCTTTCTGACCCACACGTTATTCCGTGGTATTTCTCTGCTACCGCGGCTCTGGCCTTCGGGTCTTTCTGACCCACACGTTATTCCGTGGTATTTCTCTGCTACCGCGGCTCTGGCCTTCGGGTCTTTCTGACCCACACGTTATTCCGTGGTATTTCTCTGCTACCGCGGCTCTGGCCTTCGGGTCTTTCTGACCCACACGTTATTCCGTGGTATTTCTCTGCTACCGCGGCCCTGGCCTTCGGGTCTTCCTGACCCATACGTACCTTATTCCGTGGTATTTCTCTGCTACCGCGGCTCTGGCCTTCGGGTCTTTCTGACCCACACGTTATTCCGTGGTATTTCTCTGCTACCGCGGCTCTGGCCTTCGGTCTTTCTGACCCACACGTTATTCCGTGGTATTTCTCTGCTACAGCGGCTCTGGCCTCGGTCTTTCTGAACCCACACGTTATTCCGTGGTATTTCTCTGCTACCGCGGCCCTGGCCTTCGGGTCTTTCTACCCACTACGTTATTCCGTGGTATTTCTCTGCTACCGCGGCTCTGGCCTTCGGTCTTTCTGACCCACACGTTATTCCGTGGTATTTTCTCTGCTACGGCTCTGGCCTTCGGGTCTTTCTGACCCACACGTTATTCCGTGGTATTTCTCTGCTACCGCGGCTCTGGCCTTCGGGTCTTTCTGACCCACGTTATTCCGTGGTATTTCTCTGCTACGCGGCTCTGCTTCGGGTTCTGACCACACGTTATTCCTGGTATTTTTTTCTACGCTCTGGCCTTCGGGTTCTGACCCACACGTTATTCCGTGGTATTTCTCTGCTACCGCGGCTCGGCCCTCCGGTCTTTCTCGACCCACACGCGTTATTCCGTGGTATTTCTCTGCTACCGGCTCTGGCCTTCGGGTCTTTCTGACCCACCGTTATTCCGTGGTATTTCTCTGCTACCGCGGCCCTGGCCTTCGGGTCTTTCTGACCCACACGTTATTCCGTGATATTTCTCTGCTACCGCGGCTCTGGCCGCGGTCTTTCTGACCCACACGTTATTCGTGGTATTTCTCTGCTACCGCGGCTCTGGCCTTCGGGTCTTTCTGACCCAACGTTATTCCGTGGTATTTCTCTGCTACCGCGGCCTGGCCTTCGGGTCTTCCTGACCCATAGTGCACCTTATTCCGTGGTATTCAGGGGACTCCGGCCTGGCTCGTAGTAGTAACACAGAAATGGTAAGGAGAAAAGAGAAGAAAGAGACAAACCTCATCCTCGTCCTACTAAACACTTTTATTATACACACTGTTCACATTCGTCTTCTTGTTTTTGTCATCTTTGCTTCTTCTTCTTCTTTTGGACCTTTGTACTCTTTGTACTTTCGGTTCAGCGGCCGGTTGTGACGCCGGCATGGCCCGTTATTGTGACTCTAAATTTGGAGCTGCATAATTTTCTCAAACACGCGGAACAAAGAGGCAAGCGCAACGCGCTCAACACGTCGCGGTTTGCGTGATGCAGCGAGCGATGCAGCAGCGGCAGCGTAGTACGTGTAACACGCATAGCCGTGAAGACGCAGCGCAGCACGCAATGTCCCCAAGTGGAAGAGATGGAAGAAGAAAACACAAAGGAAGAAGAGAAGAAGAAGAAGAAGAAGAAGAAGAAGAAGAAGAAGAAGAAGATGATGATGATACCACAGCGACTCTGCCGAGGAAGACGAATGGTCATCCGGCGGGTTCGTCAGAAGACGACAGAGACAAACCACGGCCGCGGACGGAGAAAAAGACTGCCAGCGGAGAAAGGACTGCCGCGATGCCGCCCGGCCGCAGCGGGGAGAAGAGGACTACGACGCCACTGACAACCGAGACGAACGAGGACAAGAACGAGGAGAAGACATGGCAGCAGCAGCCCAAGAGGGTGTACGGCAAAGGGAAGAAGAAGAAGAACAAGAAGAAGAACAAGAAGAAGAAGAAGAAGAAGAAGAAGAACAACAACAACAACAACAACAACAAGGAACAAAGACAAAGAGGGCCAAGACGAGGAGGAGCAGGACGAGGAGCAGGATGAGCAGACAGGGAGGAGAGCGAAAGGTTCGGTGTCAAAAACGGTGAAATAGAATGGTCCTCGACGACGTATCATCCGGCGGCCTACGACCTGCGCCCTACGCCGCCCGAATACGAAGAGGAGGAAGAGGACCAACAACTGGACGATGAACGACAACAACATGACCAAGACGGCGACGACGAGGAGCAACAACAGGCTCCAGAGAGCCCGGGGCCCCACCGATATAGCGACCACACGCGTCCGAGACATACTCTCCACGTTCGACCTGTTGGTCACGCGGCGCATACTAGAGATCGCGGTGACCGCCACGAACCTCGAGGGCCCCAGGAAATGCGCGGCAACGACTGGAAAATGACGGAGCCGCAGACTGTAGCGGCTACCTCGGGCTGCTGCTCCTCGCCGGAGTGTACAGGTCCCAAACGAGGCCCTGGAGAGCCTGTGGCACGAGGAGAGCGGCAGGGCCATTTTCCGCGCCACAATGTCGCTGAAGCGATTCCACGCGCTCTCGCGACTGCTGCGATTCGACGACCGCGAGACGAGAGGCGCCAGACGAGCCTCGGACAAACTGGCGGCCATACGAGACGTGTGGGACGCCTGGGTGCGGCGTCTGCCTCGCCTCTACAACCCGGGCCCCGACGTGACTGTGGACGAGCAGCTGGTTCCCTTTCGAGGTGAGTGTCGTCGTCGGGTCTGGGAACTCGCTGGCCATCGGCCGGCGCTCAATCCGCCAGCGGCTGGATGATAAACAGCAGCAGCAGCAGCAGCAGCAGCAGCAGCAGCAGCAGCGGCGGTTGTCTTTCACAGAGTGGTCGGATAGAGTGCGGATAGCTTGCGCGCGAGCGCCCTCCCACGGACGCTGTACTGCTACATAATGTGTGCGTGTGGCCACCTGACCAGAGTTTGGTTTCTCCGGCCTGCTGCTGCTGCTGCTGCTGCTGCTGCTGTTTATCCAGCCGGCGCTGCTGCTCAAAAGCCCTCCAAACGGACGGGAGTTGCCCGACTCTCGACCCTGTGGCGTGCTACCCCCGTAGTTTACAAAGCTTATGTGTGTGTGTGTGTGTGTGTGTGTGTGTGTGCGTATGCGCACACGGATGTTTTTAAATTTTTTATTGTTCTTTTTGGTATCCTTGTTTATTTTTATCTCTTTCTGCTTCTCATTTCGTCTTTGCACTCTGGTTCCTCTCCCGCCGAGTCCTTTCCCTTCCTCCTTCTCATTCTCCGTTTTTGACGACACCGACATCGACACCAAGGTCGATGCTCCTTCCGCCAGTACATGCCCAGCAAGCCCGCCAGGTACGGACTCAAGTCGTGGGTGGCCTGCGACGCCGGCTCCAGCTACGCGTGGAACATGCAGGTCTACACGGGCAAGTCTGTGAGCGGCGAGCCCGAGAGGAATCAGGGCGCCCGCGTGGTGATGGACCTGACCGCGGGCCTGCGGGACCCGCGCAACGTCACATGTGACAACTTTTTCACCTCCTACGAGCTGGCCCGGCGGCTCCTCCACGAGAGGCGCCTCACCGTGGTGGGCACGATGCGCAAAAACAAGCCCGAGCTGCCGCGCGCCTTGCTCGACACCAAGGGCCGCGCGGTCTTCTCGTCCAAGTTTGCCTTCACGCCCACCGTCACGCTGGTGTCCTACGTGCCCAAGAAAAACAGGAACGTGGTGCTGCTGAGCACGCTGCACACGGGGGACGCGCGGGTCAGCGCCTCCAGGGCCGCCAAGCCCGACATCATCCTGCACTACAACAGCACCAGGGGCGGCGTGGACAACCTGGACAAGCTCGTCGGCACGTACAGCTGCCGCAGGAAGACGGCGCGCTGGCCCCTCGCCGTGTTCCACAACATTCTCGACGTGTCCGCCTACAACGCCTTTGTGCTCTGGCGAGAGCTCAGGCCCGAGTGGCTGCGCGGCAAGCTCAACAGGCGCAGGGCTTTTCTCGAGCAGCTGGGCAGGGCGCTCGTCACTCCGCTCATCGAGAGACGCTCGCATCTCCCTCGCACGCAAGCGTCTGCCGCGCTTGTCCAAGCCGTGGCGGCGAGGTCAGGCGCGCCCAGGTCAGGCACTGGTGTCACGCGAGCCCGACAAGACCAGCGAGGAGACGACGACGAGGAGGAAGAAGACGATGAGGAGGACGACGACGACGAGGAAGCGGAACCGAGAGTGCCCAGCAAGCGAAAGAGGTGTCAGCTCTGTGCAAAGAAAAAGGACCGCAAGACACACACCGTGTGCGGTGGCTGCCAGAGATACATCTGCAGGAGCTGCACACGGTCCTACTGCGCGGACTGCGTGAGGCAATAGCCTCTTGAGTCGCGCGGCGGTTTGAGCCGTCCGGTGACTTTCAAATAGTAGGCCAGGGTCCCGGGGACCCGAAGGACGAGGCGAGCGTGTGACATGGAATAACATAGAATAAAGCGAGGGACAGAGGCCGCGAGGCCAGTAGCAAATGCATAGAATCACAATAAGCCAGGGTCCCCGGGACCCGAAGGACGAGGCCGCGAGGCTAATACAAAACGTGAATAAACTAAACAAGTTCCCGTGACACGAAGGACAATACAAGGGTTAAAGTACGACATGTGGAAATGGCCAAAATCGCACTAATTTCGAACTTTGAGATCAAAATGGCGGACTTCCTGTTGGGTTTAGGGTATGGCTGTATTGACGTTTTTTGTACATCTTGACATGTTACATATGTGTACCAAGTTTCGTGAGTCTACGTTAAACGCACTGCAGGGGCTCAATTTTCTTAACTTTCTAGGGGGCGCTAGCGAGCCATTTTTGTGCGCCTATTCCCGAAACACTTAAAATACGTAAATTTTCAAATTGGTGAGTTTTTGAATATGTTAAGCCCCTCAAAAAGGCAATTCATTTGACGGGAAAAACAATAATAATAGAAACAAACAATAATTCCTTCAGTTTCAATAGGGCCTTCGCCGCTGTCGGCGCTCGGGCCCTAATGATGCTGCTGTTATTAGGGCCCGGCCGACAGCGGCGAAGGCCCTATTGAAACTGAAGGAATTATTAGGGAGGCGGCGACAGCGGCGAAGGCCCTATTGAAACTGAAGGAATTATTAGGGCCCGGCGGCGACAGCGGCGAAGGCCTATTGAAACTGAAGAAATTTTATAGGGCCCGAAGCACCGACAGCGAAGGCCCTATTGAAACTGAAGGAATTATTATTGTTTCTTCTATTATTATTTTCCCGTCAAATGAATTTGCTTTTTGAGGGGCTTAATATATTCAAAAACTCACCACATTTCGGCTCGCATCAAGTCTGGTGAAATATGCATTATTTTAAGGGTTTCGAGAATAGGCGCACTATCTTCGTGCTCTCTCACAAAGTTAAGAAAATTGAGCACCTCCGTCGTTAGCGTAGACTCACGTAAAATTTTGCTATATCATATTACATCGTCACGATGTACAACAACTTCATTAGAGCCACACCCTAAACCCAACAGGAAGTCTGCCATTTTGATTTCAAAGCTCGAAAGTACGTGCCATTTTCCTCCACATGTCGCTACTGCTGAAACACTCCTCCTAGAGATTTCATCCGATCAACTTCAAACTCGGTCTGTGCCATCTTAAGATGTTAAAGATGAAAAGTTGTTAAAAGAAAAACTTTTCGTCATAGGGCTTGGCCGTGGCGGGGCGGCCATTTTGTGCGTTTCGCCGCCCAAAACAGGAAGTGGGTGTAACTCGAGTGTACGTTGTCCGACTACCTCGAAACTTTTCAGGATTCATAAGAGTCCAACCCTGAGGACAAATAAAGGCCGATATTTACTTAAAGTCATAGCGCCCCCTAGTGGCAACAGGAAGTAGGCCTAAAAGTCAAGGTGCTATACTTTAACGAACTCCTCCTAGAGATTTCATCCGATGGACTATAAACTTGGTCTGTACCATCCCAACACCTTAACGATGAAAAGTTATTAAAAGAAAAACTTTTCGTCAGACGGTGTGGGCGTGGCGTGGCGGCCATTTTGAGTGTTTAGCGATGAACAAAGAAGTTGTTGTAACTTGAGTGCACGTTGTCGTATCTGCCCGAAATTTCTCACGATGGACAAGGGTCCAGGCCTGAGGACACCTTCAGGCCAAAATTGACTTTTGGTCATAGCGCCCCCTGCTGGCAACATGAAATGCGCCTTATATGACAAACATCATCCGATTTGCATGAAACTCAGAATGTGTGGTCTACATGTGATACTGAGCCGGCCCCTATAATATGACCACGCCCACTTACTTAGCCCACGCCCCCTTTCATAACATTTGAACCATTTAAGGTATACCCTTGTGTGAGGTGTAATTGAACTCAGCAGAGATTTCCTTCTTCATTCGTGATGCTTTGGCCCGCCCCCATTGCTTAAGCTACGCCCCCTTTCATAACATTTGAACCGTTTCAGGTAGACCCTTGTGTGAGTTATCAATGAACTCAGCAGATACTTACTTATTCATTGGTCATGGTTTTTCCGCCCCCTATGCTTAAGCCCCGCCCCCTTTCATACAATTTGAACCGTTTAAGGTAGACCCTTGTGTGAGGTATCACTGAACTCAGCAGAGAGTTCCTTCTTCATTACTGATGGTTTTTCCCGCCCCCTATGCTTAAGCCCCGCCCCCTTTCATACAATTTGAACCGTTACCCTTGTGTGAGGTGTAATTGAACTCAGCAGAGACTTCCTTTTTTATTGGTGATGGTTTGGCCCGCATCCTATGTTTTGGCCACGCCCCCTTTCACAGCTAATGAACCGCATGACGTAGAACCTTGTGTGAGGTATCGTTGTACTCGGCGGGAAGTTCCCTTTTCATTGTTGACAATTCGCGGCGTCTGAGTGCCGCGCCAATGCGCTGTCGCAGCGCAGAGGCACGAGGGCCTGTCCATCGCTGCTCGCAGCTTTAATTCTTTCTTTCTTTCTTTTTCCCGTCAAATGAATTGGCTTTTTGAGGGCCTTAACATATTCAAAAACTCACCAAATTTGGCGGTCGCATCAAGTCTGGTGAAAATGTAGGTATTTTAAGGGTTTCGGGAATAGGCGCACAAAAATGGCTCGCTAGCGCCCCCTAGAAAGTTAAGAAAATTGAGCCCCTGCAGTGCGTTTAACGTAGACTCACGAAACTCGGTACACATATGTAACATGTCAAGATGTACAAAAAACTTCATTAGAGCCATACCCTAAACCCAACAGGAAGTCCGCCATTTTGATTTCAAAGTTCGAAATTAGTGCGATTTTGGCCATTTCCACATGTCGTACTTTAACGAACTCCTCCTAGAGATTTCATCCGATCAACTTCAAACTCGGTCTGTGCCATCTTAAGATGTTAAAGATGAAAAGTTGTTAACCCCTTAACACTCCTGTAAAATTAGCCAAAAACGCCTATCCAAAGCATACCCATAGTAAATTGGAAGCTGTTCTTGAACCATTTGTTCTACATGCATGTTTATGGTTTCATTTGAAATGTAACACTCTGAGGCTTCTTTCCCAACAGTTAGAATTACTGTAAGTGCTATTGGCTTTGAGTAATAGAAGTTTGAATATACTGGAAAATATTTTTTTTTTATGTCCGTCTGCATTATTTTTTATAGAAAAATGCCTGTAGATGACTTTTGCTGGGACCTATTAGTCTGAAAACACAATGGGGCTATAGCAAGAAGGCGTACATAGTCCCAGTTGAAATTCCATATCAATATCTCATAAAATGAATATTTTACACCCGTTTTTGTATGGGTATATGTCTAGGCGTTTACGAAAACGGCCATTTTGGTGACCCTAAAAGGACCCTTGGGAATGATGGTCACATACCTAGACAAAAAAGACTGCTACCCATGAACATTTGACATTACAGTTATCATTCAGGGCTCTATTGAAAGGTTACATTAAGAGCTATCCTATCTCATATCCAGAATCACTGTCAGTATTTCTGACAAAGAGTAACAGAAGCATAAACACAATAAATTGCAGTTTTGTAACTTTGTGTGTAAAAAAAGTCAAAACAAGTGGTAAGGTGGAAAAGTAGTGTATAAAAGTGTATAAACAAAATATTTACAGCTATTAACATATCTAAATACACATATATACAATTATGTATGTACAGGTTATCTGCTACATGAGACAAAGCACAAAGAACGTTTGAAGAAACAAAAATGACCTTTTGGTAAAAAATGTCAAATAAGTGCTATAGTGAAAAAGTAGTGCAAAAAAGCATTACTATATAACTATTTACACATCTAAATCCACATATATTTACAGGTTATTGGCAACATGCCAGAGATTGTAAAAATCGCAAGTGACAAAGCACAAAAGGACATTTGAAGACCCATAAAGGAACAGTTGGTAAAAATGGTCAACAAAGTAAAACAAGTGCTATGCTGAAAAAGTATTCTGGGTACTACTATATAACTTTTTACATATCTACATACACATATATATCTATAAATTGCAGGAACCCAGCAAATCAAATCCATACTTCACTGTTAACCGTCAAGCCACTAAATAAACCTGTATGGAAAATGAGCACCTCTGCTGATGTGTTAAATTTGTTAACGATCATATGACATGAGACTACACCATCTCTCCCTCTCTCTGCGCTCATAAACGAAAAGTCCCATGTATAACCGTTCCTGGAGTCTGCCAGAACAAAGAGTTTATAACCCCAGCGAACAGGCTTGTTTTTCATATACTGTTTCAGACCAGTGAAGGCTTTTGAGGCAACCATTCGCTCATCAATGGCGATTTCCTGGCCAGGGTGATAGTTTCTTCTGCAGGAGTCCCTCATCTCCTCGTAGAGCGGCTTTATCTTACCAAGACGGTCGTAGGCTCCTGTGCCTCTCCTTTCATCATTAGCAGCATCACAGAGCTGCTGAGGTGAAGGGACTGGGAGATCCTGGGAGATCCTGAGGAACTTTTTATTTATTTTTCATTAACAGTCTCGGGAACGGCAAGCTATAAAGATGACCCCCACGCCAGTAATCAGTGAAAGAAAAGCATTTGCAAACATGCAAACATGTCCTGCAATGTCAGATCAATCCATGGGATAGAGGGTGTTGAATGATGTGTTGAGCCACAGTTGTTGGTGTTTTTGAAGTATTGTCTTCAAAACAGAGTTGGTAAAAAAAAAAAGAGTTGAAACAACTGTAGGGCTGTGTACGTAGCAGTACGTATGAGCTGGGGTCCTGGGACATTTCTGGGTCTGAAGGTGGGCTGTGGTGGTGTGATGTCTGGAACTGTCCTGCTGCTCCACTCCATGTGGCCACTTGCTCACTGGTGCAGATGTAGCTGGCTCCCAATCCATATCTACATCACATTTCCTATAATGTGAAAATAAAGAAATAACAGTAATTAAAACTAATGTTCTGAATGCGAAGCCACCGAAAAATATTAACAAATGTGTAGATATTACCATAGATATTTACATAAATACAATAAAAGGTGCAAACTTGTAATGCAGTATTTACTCAAACGTTTTCTTTTGCAACACTTCTTGCAGTAAATGTGGTGCAACATAAATGTGTAACATTAGTTGTGGAGCTCTCAGCGAGCAGAGTAGAGAGCAGGGTTGCCTTTAGATGAGAGACAACTTTGTCTGGCTCATTTAGTGTAACGTTAGCATGATAGCTTGGTGAAATTAGCAAGCTAAGGTTAGCTTAGCGAACTATCCATTCTCTAAATTAGTAAACATTGAAATCATCTAAACACTCTTCAACAGTCAAACTGAAGCAGACGGTGAGCTCCAGGTCACAGCCTGTCTAAATATACAGTAACGTTATATACGTAAAATACTCACTTGTCGAGAGTAATGTCTCCTCCCTCTAGGACCATGTCCTCTGCCACGGAGTCGATGCAAGACATTTCACTGTCTTTCTCAGACATTTCCTCCTCTGACTTGTCGCTTTCACGTTGCCGAGTACATTCCTCCACTGCTTCTTGGAGGGTATATCCCATATCTTCTTGACTTGCTAATTTTCGCCATTCTCAACTTCTCGTTTGTTTTGGTTTAGGATGCAGAAAGTGGTGGGGTGGCGTGTTTTTGCCGGTGTTTGCACTACACAGATAATGTTTAGGATTGTACTCATTGAGATATATAAAACTGTACTACCCGCGAAAGCATCAGTTCTCCATATTAAAAAGTTCATTGGCTATACAAAACGTCAGTCATCGGCACAACCGGTTGCGATTGGCACAAAATAAAAGGGCGTGCACCTTCTTTCACCGCAGGCACTCGTTGGCTATTCTAGGCTGTAGACGAGACCAGGAAGGTCCTATTGGTTCAAGTGAGGTGTCAATCGAAAGGTCAGAGTGCAGGGGCCATTTTGATAGTAGATACCGGCAAAAAAATATATGCAAACAAGATTTACTCCAGGAAATACAGTAAAATATTAAATAACTGCCGCAAAATTTGAAATTTAAAAACAGCTGTCCGTGGATATATTTTAATGTCATAATATGTTTGGACTAAATTGTTTACTGGATTTGATCGTCTGGACCTTTGTCAATGTAACAAGACCGTTTTTGTTAGAATATTATGGATCTGTGGATTACAATGAGGCTTCAAAGGTGAGTTACCTCAATTTTATAGTTGTTTGTTACTCAGACATAGGCGATGATTGTACCTGCTGTTATCGTGTCTTGAAATAGTTTGTATCAGTGAAATCACAAGAGTTGTAGCTTTCCAAAGATGTGTTGCATGAGTAACTACTTAAAAATAGGGAGTTGTATACATAGCATCACGTGTTAAAAAGACGCCCACGGGCCGTCGGAACGTTAAGGGGTTAAAAGAAAAACTTTTTGTCATAGGGCGTGGCCATGGCGGGGCGGCCATTTTGTGCGTTTCGCCGCCGAAACAGGAAGTGGGTGTAACTCGAGTGTACGTTGTCCGATTACCTCGAAACTTTTCAGGATTCATAAGAGTCCAACCCTGAGGACAAATAAAGGCCGATATTTACTTAAAGTCATAGCCCCCCTAGTGGCAACACGAAGTAGGCCTAAAAGTCAAGGTGCTATACTTTAACGAACTCCTCCTAGAGATTTCATCCGATGGACTTCAAACTTGGTCTGTACCATCCCAACACCTTAACGATGAAAAGTTATTAAAAGAAAAACTTTTCGTCAGACGGTGTGGGCGTGGCGTGGCGGCCATTTTGAGTGTTTAGCGATGAACAAAGAAGATGTTGTAACGTGAATGACGTTATGCGTATCTGCCCGAAATTTCTCACGATGGACAAGGGTCCAGGCCTGAGGACACATACAGGCCAAAATTGACTTTTGGTCATAGCGCCCCCCCCTGGCCACAGGAAATGCGCCTTATATGACAAACATCATCCGATTTACATGAAACTTAGAATGTGTGGTCTACATGTGATACTGAGCTGCCTCCTATAATATGACCACGCCCACTTACTCAGGCCACGCCCCCTTTCATAACATTTGAACCGTTTAAGGTAGAGTCTTGTGTGAGGTGTCATTGAACTCAGCAGAGACTTCTTTCTTCATTGGTGATGGTTTGACCCGCCCCTTATGCTTAAACCCCGCCCCCTTTCTTAAAAATTTTAACCATTTAAGATAGACCCTTGTGTGAGGTATCAATGACCTCAGCAGAGACTTCCTTATTCATTGGTGATGGTTTGGCCCGCCCTTGTTGAAGCCACGCCCTTTTTAATAAATGCTGACCCATATAAGGTAGAGTCTTGTGTGAGGTATCATTTAACTCAGCAGAGACTTCCTTCTTCATTGGTGATGGTTTGATCCGCCCCTATGCATTAGCCACGCCCCCTTTTCACAGCTAATGAAACCGGTATGACGTAAAGTCTTGTGTGAGGTATCGTTGAACTCGGCGGGGAGTTCCCTTTTCATTGGTGACAATTTGCGGCGTCTGAATGCCGCGCAGTACGGGTCGCAAGGGAACGGTCCGCCCGGTAACCCTGGCCCAGCGCACCGAAAGTAGGGTCCATCGCTGCCCGCAGCTTTAATTATTCTTTTCCCGTCAAATGAATTGGCTTTTTGAGGGCCTTAACATATTCAAAAACTCACCAAATTTGGCGGTCGCATCAAGTCTGGTGAAAATGTACGTATTTTAAGGGTTTCGGGAATAGGCACAAAATGGCGGCGCTAGCGCCCCCTAGAAAGTTAAGGAAAATTGAGCCCCTGCAGTGCGTTTAACGTAAACTCACGAAACTTGGTACACATATGTATCATGTCAAGATGTACAAAAACGTCATTAGAGCCATACCCTAAACCCAACAGGAAGTCCGCCATTTTGATTTCAAAGTTCGAAATTAGTGCGATTTTGGCCATTTCCACATGGCGACTTGCTTAACGAACTCCTCCGAGAATTTCATCCGATCAACTTCAAACTCGGTCTGTGCCATCTTAAGATGTTAAAGATGAAAAGTTGTTAAAAGAAAAACTTTTTGTCGGAAGGCCGTGGCGGCGCTGCCCACCTTTTTGTCGCGCCCGCAAACAGGAAGTGGGTGTAACTTCGGGAGTGTACGTTGTCCGATTACCTCGAAACTTTTCAGGATTCATAAGAGTCCAACCCTGAGGACAAATAAAGGCCGATATTTACTTAAAGTCATAGCGCCCCTAGTGGCAACAGGAAGTAGGCCTAAAAGTCAAGGTGCTATACTTTAACGAACTCCTCCTAGAGATTTCATCCGATGGACTTCAAACTTGGTCTGTACCATCCCAACACCTTTACGATGAAAAGTTATTAAAAGAAAAACTTTTCGTCAGACGGTGTGGGCGTGGCGTGGCGGCCATTTTGAGTGTTTAGTGATGAACAAAGAAGTTGTTGTAACTTGAGTGTACGTTGTCGTATCTGTATCTGTATGTATGTATGCATCTGTCGTATCACGATTGACAAGGGTCCAGGCCTGAGGACACCTACAGGCCAAAATTGACTTTTGGTCGTAGCGCCCCCCGCTGGCAAGAGGAAATGCGCCTTATATGACAAACATCATCCGATTTGCATGAAACTCAGAATGTGTGGTCTACTTGTGATACTGAGCCGCCCCCTATAATATGGCGACGCCCACTTACACAGGCCACGCCGCCTTTCATAACATTTGAACCGTTTAAGGTAGAGTCTTGTGTGAGGTGTCATTGAACTCAGCAGAGAGTTCCTTCTTCATTGGTGATGGTTTGGCCCGCCCCCTATGCTTAAGCCACGCCCCCTTTCATAACATTTGAACCGTTTAAGGTATACCCTTGTGTGAGGTATCATTGAACGCAGCAGAGACTTCATTCTTCATTGGTGATGGTTTGGCCTGCCCCCTATGTTCAAGCCACGCCCCCTTTCATACATGCTGACCCATTTAAGGTAGAGTCAAGACTCCGAAACACAAGTGTGAGGTATCGTTGAACTCAGCAGAGACTTCCTTTTTAATTGGTGGTGGTTTGACCCTAAGCTTTAGCAACGCCCCCTTTCACAGCTAGTGAACCGTATGATGTAGAGTCTTGTGTGAGGTATCGTTGAACTCGGCAGGGAGTTCCCTTTTCATTGGTGACGATTTGCGGCGTCTGAGTGCTGCGCGAATGCACGGTCGCAAAGAGCGTTGCCACCGGTAACCCCGACGCGCACAGAGGTGCGAGGGCCCGTCCATCGCTGCTCGCAGCTTTAGTTATTATTATTATTATTATGATGATGATCATTATTGTTATTATACCATATTGGTAATTATTATTACTATGTATCATGATTGATCCTACACCTGCCTGACATAATTCACATTCTTGATAATAATAATAATAATAATAATAATCCAAAAGGTATTTCCCAGTTTTGGGCTCACTAAAATATTTGGTGTATGATTTTGATTCTGAAATCATCTTTCTTGAGTGATCCCGTTGAAACAATTGCTATTGGCTGTCTCACTATGTTGCTTTGAGTATGAAACTCAAGCTCCCCTATTTACTGGGAGAAATGCCCAAAATTCAAATTATTGCAGCAAAATATGTCTCCTCAGGCCACAAACTGAGGACAACCAGTGGAAAACAAGTGGAAACTACGGTGGCCGGGAAGTGCAATGCAACATTACAAAGAATGAAACACTTTTACATTTTGGAAAACAAATTTACATTTTGGAAAACAAATTTACATTTTGGAAAACAAATTTACATTTTGGAAAACAAAATAACATTTTGGAAAACAAATTAACATTTTGGAAAACAAAATAACATTTTAGAAAACAAATTTACATTTTGGAAAACAAATTTACATTTTAGAAAACAAATTTACATTTTAGAAAACAAAATAACATTTTAGAAAACAAATTTACATTTTGGAAAACAAAATAACATTTTAGAAAACAAATTTACATTTTGGAAAACAAAATAACATTTTCGAAAACAAATTTACATTTTAGAAAACAAATTTACATTTTGGAAAACAAAATAACATTTTAGAAAACAAATTTACATTTTAGAAAACAAATTTACATTTTAGAAAACAAATTAACAAGATGCAAAACACTTTTACAAGTCCCGAAACAAATTTACAAATGACAGATTCTTCACGGAAAGGGAATGTACCACATACCGGAAGTGATGAGGTGTTGTTGATGAGCGCAGTCAATTTGTGTTGTTGTGAGTGAGTATATGGCGTGAATGAAGTTTATGGTGACTTTACGTGTGGTCGGTGTTTGGAGTTTTTATATGACGCGGACCTGACGGAAACACAGGGAACGTATCGACAGCCGCGGCCGGATCGAAGCTACAGCGGGGGGCAGCTGAGTCCGTCTGCAGCTGCAGGACCTGGAGCTCACTGCCCATTCCTGGGAGCCAAAACCGACACCACGCAGCTGGAGACCCAGGCCGTATTGCTGGGCCCGCTGGAGGGAAGGGAAGCCCGGGAGAATCAGATCCAGGACTGAACGGAGCGGACTGTCACAGCCTGCTGAAGTTTAAATCACAGGTTTCCTAAAGGGAGTCTGGCGGGACTCCGGACTGTGGACCGACGGAAACACGACTTAAAGTCTCGTTAAATAAATAAATACATGCAGAAATAAATGAATCATTAGTGGGGGAGTGAGCCTGGACATTTCAGTCTGTTTAAACTTCACTTTGAAGCAGAACCTCTTAGTTCAGAAGGGTGAAGTTTCCGTTTGTACTCATATCTGTGAACTGATTATAATAAATATTCTTTGTATTAACACATTAATTAGTCTCTTTGTCTTTTTTTTAAAAAAACTAGAACATCGCATGAGATTTTGACGATTTATAGTGATTTTATTTCCGTTAGACCTTTGCCTACATTGACGCTGATGCATTAAGAACGCCCATAGACAGTATATAAGGCAGTGCCTCCCCTGTTCCAAGATGGCGCTCTATTGACGCATTCGATCCATAACCCGTCGAATCAAGGCGACATGTATACAAAACCTCATCACTTCCGGTATGTGGTACATTCCCTTTCCGTGAAGAATCTGTCATTTGTAAATTTGTTTCGGGACTGGTAAAAGTGTTTTGCATCTTGTTAATTTGTTTTCGAAAATGCAAATTTGTTTTCTAAAATGTTATTTTGTTTTCCAAAATGTAAATTTGTTTTCTAAAATGTAAATTTGTTTTCGAAAATGTTATTTTGTTTTCGAAAATGTAAATTTGTTTTCTAAAATGTTATTTTGTTTTCCAAAATGTAAATTTGTTTTCTAAAATGTTATTTTGTTTTCCAAAATGTAAATTTGTTTTCCAAAATGTAAATTTGTTTTCTAAAATGTAAATTTGTTTTCTAAAATGTTATTTTGTTTTCCAAAATGTAAATTTGTTTTCTAAAATGTTATTTTGTTTTCCAAAATGTAAATTTGTTTTCCAAAATGTTATTTTGTTTTCCAAAATGTAAAAGTGTTTCATTCTTTGTAATGTTGCATTGCACTTCCCGGCCACCGTAGGAAACTGAAAACTGTTTTTTTACACACACACACACACACACACACACACACACACACACACTATTTTATTTATTTATTTTAATATATTATTTTCATTTTCTAATGCATATGCTTACTATTTTATTTATTTATTTTAATTTTTAATATATTATTTTCATTTTCTAACTTTTTTTCTTCTTCTTCTTTGTTATTACTGTTATATTGACAACAGACTACTTATTTTAACTGTAGCCTGTTACTTTACTACTGTTTTAATGACAATTTTAATTGACACAAACTTATTGATAGATTGATTGATTGTGATTAGTTACTTATTGACTGAGATTGATTGATTGTGATTGTGTCAATCATAGTTACAGTATTACAAACAGTATAGATTATAATTAATTAAAGTAAATATTGTTTCCTATTATTGTTATTAAAGGGGTGATAGAATGCAAAACCGATTTTACCCTGTCATAGTTGAATAACGACAGTTCGGTGGGTAAATAGGACATACATAGAAGCTCAAAGTCCCATTGACACCCCTTTACTATGAAAATCTCATATTTTGAAACTGCCGCTGAAAACGGGCGAATCCCAACAAAGCTGGAAGTTGACGTCAACCTCCCAAAAACCGGAACCTTTGTCAGCCCATGGGTGTATTAAGAGAACGGTCACGCCCCAACATTTACATAGGCTACACAACTGACCTGAGATCAAGTAGTCTTCCGAATCTAGGTCGCGCAGATCTCTGCTATTCCATTACAAAATTCACTTCTGAAACTTTTTTATGCGAGAAATCAACTATGTAAGGCTCAAATATGGGCCACTTTACGAAAATGGATGGCTAATTGCAAATTTTGTCCGACTGTGTGTCGGAATTCAGCGCCGGTGCTGCCTGTGTTGCTGCCTCGCCGCCCGACCTGCCTTCCTCACACACCCCGGCCTGCTATGAGGTAACTTGGAGCTCCGTACGACTGGCAGCCCACAGCACTCCATACCCGCGCAAAGTCACCGGTTTTGGATAATGGCCTACTAAACGCTGGTGCTCTGACAGAGCTCCAGGACCTGCAGCTCCCCTCTTCCTGCTAGCTAAATGCCCGGTGTGTGTAAGTGAGAGCACGGTCAGCGAGCTTGTTACGCCAGCAATCTGTTACCACAGGTTCCAGTTAATCTTTTAATGTGTGTAATTATAATGTGTTGAGTTATTTATACAAACGATTGGGGAAATAAACGCCGCTTGTCCCTGAGTCTCATTGATAGAGCCTGCGGCTGGATGTAGCTCTATCAATGAGAGCTAGCTCCTCTTAGAATTCCTCTGAAATTCACAAATATTCATTAACTTGAAATCGGACACCGTTGTTAGCTTTATAAGACCTTTAGGGAGATGTTGTATAAGTGGCGATCGAAATTCAAACTGTAAATATACACAAATTTTGCGGAAAATGAAGCTAACTATCCGTGATTTGTAGGTAGCTAGCTACACATAGCTAGGATTGAAGGGACAGTCATAGCTAACGAAACCCCCACTGTTCACAAAAAGTAATTAACTTGAAATCGGACACCGTTGTTAGCTTTATAAGACATTTAGGGAGATGTTGTATAAGTGGCGTGATGAAATTCAAACTGTAAATATACTTTATTTATGCCGAAAATGAAGCTAAATATCCGTTATTTGTAGATACACATAGCTAGCATGAAGGGACAGTCATAGATAACGAAACCCCTAATCTTTACAAAAATTCATTAACTTGAAATCGGACACCGTTGTTAGCTTTAAGACCTTTAGAGATATGTTGTATAAGTGGCGTGAAAAAATTCAAACTGACAGCCAGCCTAGATTAACTGGAACTGTTGTAAGAGATTGCTGGTGTAACAAGCTCGCTGACCGCGCTATCACTCTCACACACGGGCCATTTAGCTAGCAGGAAGAGGGGAGCTGCAGGCCGGGGTCTGTGGAGGAAGGCAGGCCGGGCAGTGAGGCAGCAACACAGGCAGCACCGGCAGCTGAACTCCGACACACAGTCTTACCAAATTTGCAATAAGCCATCAATTTTCGTGAAACGTCCCATATTTGAGCTTTATATAGTTGATTTCTCGCCTAAAAAAAGTCTCAGAAGTGAATTTTAATAACGTAATAGCCCGACAAACAATGTATAACTTCTCAGTGAGACCTGCTGTCGAGTCTCCCATGTGTTTCTATGTAGTTTGCTCAAACCAATCAGCACGTAGCTCATTCTGAATATTCATGAGCATACCATATTTGGGAGAAAAGCTCTTGTTCCAAATAGAGCCATATTCACAGGGTAGTTAAGGGCCTAATAAAATAGCATTCGGGCAGTTTTCAGCCCAACCAATGTTACATACCCCATTAGGAGACCTTAACCCTTGTGTTGTCCTTCGGGTCCCAGTGACCCGAAGGACAACACAAGGATGTACTTCCCTTTACTTTGTTGAGAATTGCTCTCTAAACCCTGTTTCTTGTAAAGTAAGTAAGTAAAGTTTATTTCCAGACCACATTTAAACACAGTTTAAGCTGACCAAAATGCTGTACAAACAAGAACTATGGTGCTGTATTAACCCTTGTTTACAGAGCAATTCTCAACAAAGTAAACGGAAGTACATAAACCTTGTGTTGTCCTTCGGGTCACTGGGACCCGAAGGACAACACAAGGGTTAAGGAACAGTGTAAAATACCCTATATAATCATTCTATCACCCCTTTAATATTTTTAAATCCAAACGCTTGCTTTGGCAATATGTACAGTGTTAAAGCCATTTGAATTTGAATTTGTATGATTGGTCAATGTGGCTGTCATCCAGGAAACTGGCCAATGAGCACTGAGCGCGCCTTCATTTGAAAGTACGTCAGTTTGAATGCTGCAGGACTTCAGCGCTACTCTGTCGCTCCACTCATTGACATATATATAAGGCTCCACTCCTAATGAATTACGTGGATCATTACCTGGATTATTTTACATCTGCATGCCAAATTTTTATTTGAGTGAATTTGAGTTGTGGGATTTCAACGGAGAACAAAAATGGGCATATGGACACAGTGGAAGAGTCAGGATCTGTTTGCTCTCCTAACATGAACTTCACCTTATAACTGTTATCCTGGCAATATCAGGTAAAAAAAACATTTCCCTGTTATTTTTCTAAGTTAATAACCTAACGTAATGTTTGTGTTCATATCCATAATTTAGACTGTAAAATTGTCAGACGTTAGGTTAGCTAAATGCTGAATAATTAACGTTAACTGATACAGGTAACTTAATGTGGTAACGTTATCTAACATTAGCTTGTTAAGCTCAGCATGATTCATGTTAGCAAAACACAACGTTAATATTGAGTGTGGTTTTAGTCGAGATGGTTTGGTTGTTCTGTTTACAGGCAGCAAATATTTATAATACCATTAACGTTATGTTACTAACATTACAGACACTCGTTGCTGAGTCAACCTAATGTACAGCTCAGTAATAGCGTTAACTTGCGTTACGTTGTTATAACGTAATTGTACTTGCTTGTGTAATAACGTTAGCAGTTTTGGTGAGTGAAAAAATTAATTTAAAAGTTGTAATGCAGCCTAACTTCTGGTCACAATGTGTGTGTGTGTGTGTGTGTGTGTGTGTGTTTGTGTGTCTGTGTGAGTGTGTGAGTGAGAGAGTATTTCTGATTCTGAAGATCAGCAGGGGCCTGTCCCACTGCTGTCTAATGTCAAAACGGGTCAATTTTGACCTGAACGGTATGTAAGGGTAACGAGCAGTCTAAGTTTCAATGAATGTAAATGTATGTTAAGTTCTATGTACGTATTTACATAATACATACATTCACTGATATTATTTTAATTCCAGAGAGATGCTCATCAAGGCAAGGTGATGATTGCCAGAGGGATAAGTAAGGTAAACAAATATATAGCCTATACTACAAAACATTTTAAAGGGGTGATAGAATGATTATATAGGGTATTTCACACTGTTCCTTATGGTCTCCTAATGGGGTATGTAACATTGGTTGGGCTGAAAATGGCCTGGTTGATATTTTATTGGCCCTTATGCATCCCTGTGTTTTGGCCCTATTTGTAACAAGAGCTTTTCTTCCAAATATGGTATGGTCATGAATATTTAGATGAACTGCGCGCTGATTGGTTGAGCGACTTGCCATACGCAGACATTAGAGACGCGCTGATTGGTTGAGCGAATCCCCCACACATACATTAGAGAAGCGCCAGAATCTCATATTCCAGACACTGCAATGTTTCATTACCAAATTCACTTCTGAGACTTTTTAAGCGAGAAATCAACTATATAAAGCTGAAATATGGGCCGTTTTACAAAAATTGATGGCTAATTGCAAATTTGGTAAGACGGTCGGACTTTAGGAGCTCCACACAGTCTGACGAGAAAGGGCAGCCTGCTGGGCTCCATACCCAGGGCAAAGTCACCCTTTGTGGATACTGCACTACGGGCCCTCCGCGGCCAGCTGCCGGCATAACTCTAATATATTTACGGTTTGAATTTCGTCACGCCACTTATATAACATCATTCCCCAATGTCTTATAAAGCTAACAGTTGTGTCCGATTTGATTTTAAGGCATTTTTATGAACGCGAGGCGTCTTTGTAGGACGAGCAGCTGCTTGCTATATGTCCCATTCATTACAATGGGGAAATACCGCAGCTAGCTAGCTACACTGTCGCCATAACTAAATTATATAGTTTGAATTTCGTCACGCCACTTATATACCATCATTCCCCAATGTCTTATAAAGCTAACAGTTGTGTCCGATTTGATTTTAAGGCATTTTTATGAACGCGGTAGCCTTTTGTAGGACGAGCACGCTGCTTGCTATATGTCCCATTCATTACAATGGGGAAATTTCGCAGCTTGCTCACTTTCGCATTACTAAAGTATATTTACAGTTTGAATTTCGTCACGGCATGAATATTACAGGTTCCTCAAGGTCTTACAAAGCTTAGCTAACACTTGTCCGATTTCGGATTTCAATTGAATGTATTTTTGTGAATGTCAGAGTTAGGAGGAGGCTAGCTAGCTCTCATTGATGGACTCCATCTCACCGCGGCTCTATCAATAAGACTCGCGGACAAGAGGCGTTTATTTCCCCGATTGTAGGTTTAAATAACTCAACACACATACCCATTATAAGATTAACTGGAACCTGCGGGCTGCGGTAAAAGATTGCGGGCGTAACAAGCTCGCTGACACTGCGGTCAGGGCGGCGATGTAGCAACCCAGGCAGCACCAACACCGGCACTAAACTCCGACACACAGTCGGAGAAAATTAGCAATTAGCCATCCATTTTCGTAAAGCGGCCCATATTTGAGCTTTATATGGTTGATTTCTCGCATAAAAAAAGTTTCAGAAGTGAATTTTGTAATGGAATAGCAGAGATCTGCGTGACCTAGCTAGATTCAGAAGACTACCTGATCTCAGGTCAGTTGTGTAGCCTATGTAAATGTTGGGGCGTGACCGTTCTCTTAATACACCCATGGCTGTGACAAAGGTTCCGGTTTTTGGGAGGTTGACGTCAACTTCCAGCTTTGTTGGGATTCGCCCGTTTTCAGCGGCAGTCTCAAAATATGAGATTTCCATAGTAAAGGGGTGTCAGTGGGATTTAGAGCTTCTATGTATGTCCTATTTACCCACCAAACTGTCCTCATTCAACTATGACAGGGTAAAATCGGTTTTGCATTCTATCACCCCTTTAAGGAAGCAATATTTATATGAATCATACTATTTGCCTAATGAATCCTGATCAGTCTGAGAGACTGAATGAGATTGAATGCTTATCATAGCTACCATCCTTATCTCTCATTTGGTGTTCTTTATCTAGTTGAGAGTGTAAATAATTAGGGCTCCCTCATGAGTTTCCTCATGGGTTGACACCCTGGTAGAACCTGCCATCAGTGTGTGAATGGGTGAATGATAGACATGTATTGTAGAGTGCTTGAGTGGTTGATAATACTAGAAAAGCACTATATATGCAAGAACAAGCCATTTACCATATTCTTCACTGTGTCCATCTGTACGTCACACAGCAAAGAACCTGTAGCTGTGCATCACCTGTGTGATCATGAGAAGGCTGAAGAACCAGGAGTGACAAGATATCACCGGCTGCTGGGGTGCAGCATTAAACCCAGGGACAGGTAGGCAAGCAGAGGCAAAACATACAGAGAATGAAACCAAGTTCACATCAGTCATAATAAGAATATTATGTAAGAATGAATGTATGTGTGAGGCTGTTGATTTAATATTTTTGCATGTCTATGTCTCCAACAGTAAACTGGCTAATATTCTTTGTTTGTCTGTGTGTTTTCCCCTCATGACCCAGGCATTTTGGAAATTAAAAGGCTCCTGCCACAAGATCTTAGGAGCCAGTGAGTATTCATGTTATCCTGACATAAAGACTGTGAATGTATAATGTGCAGTTTGTCAGCACAAAGACAAACAATACTGTACTCATCTATATGCTGTGTATGAATCCAGTGGTGCCAAATGGATAAAAATGGTTAAACAACTTCTTTCAAATATGAAAATGTACATAGTGGCACAAACATGAATTCCATTCCACACATAAACATGAATCCCTGTTTTCTATGACTTTTCCATCATGCTGGCCAGTAGTATTTGTAACACAATGGGAGTGCGCAGTAGGGGTGTAACGATACACTCAGCTCACGATCACGATGTATCACGATACTGGGTTCACGATACGATATGTATCACGATATTTTGAAAAAAATGTTAAACTGTTAACATTAACAGTGTTCAATATCTGTCTTGTTATACATACAACTTAAAGAATGTACAATACTTCAATATAAATCAAGATTTAGTTTAACCTTCTGTATGTAAAGTCAGACGTCATATCCTATTCATTGGAGCATGAATGCAGTGAATGTAAACATGACGCGGGTACGGTAGCTCAACCAATAGGATTAAACGGACGTCATAGGCCGGGACACACAGGGCCGATTTTCGGAAAATGCTACAACACTGATTTCCTGTGAAAGTCCAGCAGTGTTCATTTAAAATGAACTATAAATAAAATCCTACTTTTTACAGTAAAGACCTTTCAGTAATATTTTCTCTCTGTGTGTCCCCTCCAGGAGCATATTACCAGATGATTACTGGCCATTTGCAGGAAGTCTGATCTTTCTGCTGTGTTGCACTTCTGTTACAGATTCATTGACCTTTTATGGTATGTTTTAATTTTACTTAACAATACACTGTATAGTTAGGATTCTTAAATCGGGCCTGGTGCCCGATTTCTGGCGTATGACTTTTTTTGAAAAATAAATAAATTAAAAAGTCCACATGGGATTTGTTTTGATGCGCTGGATTTAACAATCATCGAACTTCCACCTGAAACGAGTTCTAGCCAATCAGATGCAAAGTAGGGCGGTTCTTTGACGAAATGTGAGAGTGTGGTGCCCGTAGTAGTCATAGGAGCATGTAGCTAGATACAGGCAGCTTTAGTTGAGAAAGTAGTTAAAAACAAATGACGCTGGGCATGAATAGGAGGACAAGAGGAAAAGGGTGGACACGGGAAGCTGTTTAGCACTTGGTGCCTCAAACTGAGGGAGACGGGTGCTTCTGCAGCTCATGTTGAAGGAAGATACTGTTGGCAGCAGCGGTAAGAGAGCGCTTGCTAGTCATCAGATGCTAGTCACAAAGCTTCGGTTCGTGCACTCGGTCATACGAGTACGTTACCGGCAACGACCGCTACGCTACCGTTAAGACTGCGACTGTTCCTTTACTGACCGACCGTGATATAAACAATACGTGTGTGCACGTTCATAGCGGAACATGATTTGTCATTATGGCCACTGTGTAAAAGCTATCTGAAGCCCAAACTGCCTTGACAAAGCTGTCTGCTTGGAATTAGCATGGCAGGTATTTAAACATAACGGCCTTGTCCCAGAGTTTAGACGTCTAGCTATCTATATGAAAAGATAAACAATGCCACGTTTTTAATAAATGTAAATAAAGCAGCTAATATCAACATGGACAAAATCATGAATGTACCAATTCCCTTTTTTGATGATGACCTGGCCAAGGTAGTAACGTTTTGTTTTCACAGTGATTCATTGTAGGATTATGATATTATTGTAATATGTAAATCCACATTGACTCTTAATTTAACATATGGTTGGAAGAAGTAAAAATTGATCCAAAACTTTTTACTTCTTAAAAATTATGACTTTTATTATTGTGTAATGTAAGAAGGACTTTAACTGTTCCGCCAGTCAAATTAACTTTAATGAGTGCATATTGAAATATTACACTGCTGGTTGGCAAAAAATGCATCTCAAAATGCATCAGATTGATGCTTTAAAATATGGAATATTTAAAATTTTCTTCCGCAGAGGGGTAATATCCTTCTCACCTTTTTCCACCCCTGACCCGTTTTCATGCCTGAGTACCATTTTTTGTTTTTCAGTTCCTCCTGGGGGGCTCTAAAGAAGTTTGTGAATAATTGGTTGATATTGTAAATTTACATCTCAATACATTAAATAAAAATGTAAAAATAAAAGGATTTTAGAATCAATAGTGGTGTTTACTTTATTTGTAGTTAATTTCCTACAACATTTTAATTGAAACAGTGAAAATGATGTATATATTTTGTATTGCTGGAGTATGTTTTTAGTTGAGGATATTCCACAGTAATTTTGAAGATCATATTTTGGTGTCTGATTGTAATAATTTAGCAAAAATCTGTAAAATAATCGTATTTTCCTGCAGAACTTTTAGGATTGTCCCTTTATTGAAGGTGACTGATCATAATTATTTGGGAAATATATGTAAAATAATCGTATTTTCCTACAGAACTTTTAGGATTGTCCCTTTATTGAAGGTGATTGATCATAATTATTTGTGAGAAATATGTAAAATTACGGTATTTACCTGCAGAATTTTTAGGATTGTCCCTTTATTGAAGGTGATTGATCATTATTATTTGGGAAAAAATCTGTAAAAAAATGGTATTTTTCTGTAGAATTTTTAGGATTGTCCCTTTATTGAAGGTGATTTATCATAATTATTTGGGAAAAATCTGTAAAATAACGGTATTTTTCTGTAAACATTTTAATGATATTTTCCGTAAATTTTATGTTTTTACACATTGTTTGAATTAGGGTATTTTACTTTAATTTTACGGTCAATGTTTGGCAGCCGTAGCTGCCAGTCATTGACCGCTTTTTTACGGGGTTTTTTCTTACAGTGTTGTTGTCAGAAAAGATAGTATGGAAGTAAGGAAACATGCTAAGTTTAGCATGTTTCCTTAATATCTGATGACACATTGGGGGTCATTTTCGGATTTATAACAGTAAATATATTACATATTAGGGATGTCCCGATCAGGTTTTTTTGCCCTCGAGTCCGAGTCATTTGATTTTGAGTATCTAAGATACCGAGTCCCAATCCGATACTTCTATAATATATAAAAAAAGAATAAAAAAAGAGCGAAAAAAACAGATCCTTATATTATCCTATATTATCCTTATTTTTTATTTAATTCACCTTATTTTAACATTCAACAACTCTGTTAACAAACAGAGCACTTCTGTGAGGTAGCTTGAACAATCAAGTAATAACATAAAGTCTTCACTTTTGGACTTTAGTGCAACAGTAAATATAAAAAAGGCTATATTTAAAAACAAATAGCACCTCAACTTAAAATACCCAGCAGGCATGTAAACAAATCAAAAAATAAAAGTGCCACAGTGTTTGCAAAGCCAGTAATGTGCTTTTAGGAACTGCACTTCTCTTACTGTCATCACTGTAGTAAGTTTCACAGAAGGAAATGTATGTTGCCTGTTTCTGTTCTCATCAAGGACGTTTGCAACGGCACTAAAAAGTCTCTCACTGTCCACAGAGCTGCAGGGGGCACTGAGATACTGGGTTGCAACAGCAGCCATAGAGGGAAACTGATTAGCATGTTCTTTCCAGTACTGAAGTGGGTCACTTTTCTTAGGGGTGTTTTTTTCTGAGAGGTAGGTCTGCACTTGAGTTTCTGCTGATGTGGTACTCACGGACCGTCCCTGTGACTGCCTCTCTTGTAAGATTTCCTCAAAGGCGATGTCCAGGCTGCTACATGCTTCATGATGTGGTGCCTTGCTCACTGGCTCTGCTGCAGCCTCATTTTCCTCTGGCACTGCACGGACAGCCCTCCTCCCCTCTGTCTTTGCCACCTCCTGGATAAGGTGTTCCTTTGCAAGCAACAGGTTGGTTGACTTTGTGAAAAAGCTAGAAACAGATAAAAGTAACACAATTCAAAACAATAAGACAAGAAGAGACACCACATAGCACAGCTCTTCTGTTAGGCAACTGCCTACACATGTACTCAATTAATAAACAATAAAAAAAATCTAACCTTAGAACTAAATTACCCAAAACTAAATTAAAAAGGAAGTAAAAAATAAAATTGGCTTAATACTGGGGTCTGGTGGTGATGACTTGACTTTACATAAACATGATGTACAAAAGGTGCATTTTAATTTTACTATACTTGCCCATCTTTGTATCTGGGATCTAGAAGAGTGGCGATGTAGAAGAGTGGCTCAGTTTCAACATCGGCAAAGCGCTTCTCCACTGCCTCCAGCAGAGTCCTCTTCATTGTTTTTATTCCCTGGTCATCATCATCCTCCCGAGACAGAACACGTCTGAGGACTAATGAGTATTCACTCATTAGTCCTGACTTAATGAATGCATGGGATTATAGTTTGTTTCAAACAACATCAATAAATGTTACAGTATAAAGTAATAAATAAAAATACAAATTACCTGTTATGGCAGGGATCACATCAGCCAGTTGCAGTCTCCCTGCTCACATCCCTGGTCAGCTCTTCAAAGGGGGATAGCACATCAGCAGTCTTATTCATCAGCTCCCACTGGTGAGCTGTCAGTGTTGCTGGTAGAGTGCACTCAGCTGCAAAGACACTAAGAGCAGGTTTTTGTTGCAGTAGGCTCTGCAGCATGTAGAGGCTGCTGTTCCATCGTGTCTGCACATAAGAGAACATGATTCACTTTATTTTTGTGCAAATTAGGTGCAGAGCAAGTAATGTATTAGTGGCTTACTAAATCAAGTGTATGGGAAATAATAATAAAATAGAAATACATTAAAGAATGTTACGAGAGGAATCTCACCTGTACATCTTGCTGTAGGCACTTGGTATCCATATTTAGGTCCATCTGTATGTCTTCTAGTCGAGAGTAGGCCAACGGGGAGTGTTTAAAATGGCCTACAATCTTCCTTGCGTTGGCCAGGGTCTCTGTCACGCTGCGCTGAGACAGCAGGCCCTCATGCACACAGAGTTGACAGGAATGGGCGACACAGCCCACACTCGGCACCCCCATATCCCTCATAGCTTTCTTCATATTTGCTGCGTTGTAAGGCAAAATTACGTGGACCCGTTGCTTGTCAATTCCCCAGTTGTTTAGCATCTTTTCCATCGATTGCTGGGTGCACTCTGCGAAATTCCTGGACATGTAGGGTCGCACGGCGTAAAACAAAACTTGAGTCAATCCATTTTGCGGTAAGGCTTAGTAGAGACATGGGAGCTACGGACGAACTCCAGATGTCTGTGGTGAACGAAACATGGGGTACATCTGATAACAGGACAAGTAGTTTGTCAGAAATCTTCTTATAACGGGCTGGCAGAGCTTTCTCGGTGAAATAGTGGCGAGACGGCATTTCAAATCGAGGTTATACGTGCTCCATAAGCATACGAAATCCAGGGTTCTCTACTAAGGCGAATGGCAGGTCACTCATTGCGATCATTTGTGCTATCTTGGCTGTGATGTCCTGCGCCTTCGCGCTGTCACGGGGCATTTTTTCTCTCCTCTTCAAACTCTCCTGCAGCGTGAGCTGACTCGTCTTCGGCTGGGTTGCCTGGGTAAACTCGCTGTCGGGTGTTTGTTTTTGAGGTGCCGTATCAGGTTTGTTGTGTTATAGCCTTTTCCTTTCCACCTCTTGCAATCCCAAGTTTACATATCTCACAGTTTGCTATGGCAATGTTGTTGTCATCAACTTTATAATACCTCCAGACCGCAGACATACTCGCGCTTTCCGCTTCAAGCTGCTTCCGTGTTCTACTTTGCCGGCATTTAACCAATAGAGTCTCTGCAACAAAGTGATGTCATGCCGCACGCGTTGCTGTTTCTGTGTGGAGTCAAAAGGGTCTAACTCTGTGCCACCGCATAACTATAGATGTGTTAAAAAATAATGAGAATATATATATACATATATATCCGAGTCTTGATCGGGAGGTAACGTCTGATTCTGATCGAGTCTGAAACTAGGGGAGAACCGGGACGAATGAAACAGTTTTTAATTAAACGTCATTTACAAAGACATTGTAAAACACTGAAAGCTAATATTTTGTCACTAGCAACCTAAATGTGTCCTCTGTCAAATACAGTTGCATTTTCAGCTCTGAACGAAACCGATCGGGAGTTATTTAAGCAGTTGTCTTACGTGCGTTTTGTTTCATTCGTCCCTCCTGGCCTGGACGAATGAAACAGGCGTGGGGGACGAAAGAAACATCCAGTTTAAGCTATGTACACTTCCCACAACTTTAATATTTATCAACATATCATGAATGGTACTTCAGAGAGGTGTTATTTCAGATAGATTTCTGCAGGGCTATACGTCTTGGTGAATGTCTGTTAACAACTCATTGCCGTCATCGTGAAGTGCATATCTCGCGGTTATGGAAATACCATGCACTATGCCATTTATATAGCTAGAATAATACATGTTTCCAATTATATAATGTTTCTATAGTACAAAATGTTATTTCACTCTGTTCTGATGTGGGTAAGCCACCGCACATCCATATAAGTTCCCTTCATGACCCACAGCCCATCAGTCTCCATAGGATAACATGGCAAAACTCGACCCCCTACCTGATAGCCCCAAATATATTTACATCTTTCTAAAACCACTTTTCCATGTCTCACCTGCATAAAATATAGTATAAAGATAGATATTTGTGCAATTACATAGAATACATGGGGTTTACTGCCTGGTCGGGACGAATGAAACAGCTGTTTCCATCGTCCCGACAGCAACAATTGACATTTAAACCTATTTTGCTCCTAAACTAAAAAACTCAGACATTCCACACTGTAGGACATTTTAAAACACTAATTCATCTGTCGTATGACCATGACAACGGTACATGAAACAATAAATACAACCTGTCAATAAAACAATTACCGCATTAAACATTTTATTTACCACACTCAAATTGGGTTCACGGGTCTAACTTTGTAGCAGCATGACGTCATGACGCCAACTTTCCTGGGTCTGGTAGATCTTGCGTGCTATACGTGCTGACAACATTTGACATTTGTAACGTGTATGGTTTTCGGGATAACTGCAACGTTTCATTCGTCCCCCATTTCAATCGTCCCGGTTGTACCCTACGTGATCGGGCACGATTTCTGATCACGTGATCGGATCTGGACATCCCTATTACATATTGGACCTTTAAACAGGGTGCCTAAGTAGCTCACCTGGTAGAGCGTGTGCCCATAATAGAGGTTTACTGCTCGATGCAGTGGCCGCAGATTCGACTCTGACCTGTGGCCCTTTGCTGCATGTCATTCCCCATCTATTGCCCCTTTCATGACTTCAGCTGTCCTATAAAATAAAGGCCTAAAATGCCCCAAAAATAATCTTAAAACAAACAATGGACATACGTATCCATAACACTGTTCACAAGCCTGCAAGATGTGTTGATTTTTTTACCCTGATTGACAACAGCCCTCCACTTGCATCTCTGAGCGATGCAAGAGAAGATGACCTTCATCTCTGGATACTGCAGGCTGAGGTGCTGCAGAGCCTCCTTCATTCCTGCGACGAGGTTGACGCTCTTGACATCCCTCAGGTCCTTCCTGCCACAGTGAACAAGGAGAACATCCGGGGCTGCTCTGCCTTGTAGGGACTGGTAAAAGAAGGGGAGAAGGCTCATCCACCTCAGACCAACCCATATTTGCCTCACTTGTCTCCTTGCGTCACTCGCCCTCAATTCCTCCCTGGGGGCGCTTATAGCTTTCTCTGTTGGCTTTGTCCGACTGAATGTCCATCTCTATTACAGACAACATCCTTTAATTTCTCACAAATGGCTTTTGGCTACATTACTTTTAGCAAGGTGGACCTTATAAATCAACTAGCAAGTAAAAACTCTAAATATGCAGTTTTTGCACTGAATTAATGAGATACATTAACATAGATTCTCAAATTAAATTGAATATGGAATTACCAATACAAAGCATTAAGCTCTCTACTAGATAATCGCTAACAGCTTGGTTAACACATACACATTTAATAGCCTTGTAAGATGCATCAAGGTAGTATGTGCTACAACTGATTGCATGGTTTCTAATCAACTGATATTGGTTAGACTGACAGACGGAGAAACATTCACACATGTTGACAAGCATTTTATTGTGCATTTTGTGGTTTGAATTATATGAATGTAGCAGCATAGAAATAGGGTTGTTTTGCTGCAGTTAATTGCGCCTGTTGACCACTAGGGTGGGAGTATATAAGTGCGGCCCTCCTTCTCACGCTCCCACTGATGCATCATTTCCAGGTCAGGTGGTTGTCTGTGCAGGTAATGCTCCGCGCTACTGCTGCGGCTATTGCTTCGTTTCGTCTATTTATCACTGTGTCCTCATGCTTAAAGCCTGCGTGTTTTCACTGCAGAGCCGCAACCGAGTGCTCCGTGTGCCGTGCTCCGTTTTGTTCCCTTGTTCTCTCGAGCGGTGGTAAGTGTCCGCTCCCTCTCTCTCTGTGTTAAACCGAATGCTATCCTGTAGCTAATGCTAGTGTGGTCACAGGTAGATGTCTGCTGCCGTGTGGGTCTTTCTCTCCCTCCCTCTCCCTGTGCAGGTTTGACTTTGAAAACAGGTATACTACCTTAAATCTAGCCCCCAAGAGCCTTGATTAATGTAGCTTAGCCATGCTAATTTTATGTTTATTGACAGGGAACGCTCATCAGCTGGCCGAAGTCTACAGGTGGTGATTCACATGACTCCACCACCAGCTGATTGGGGCCGCTGCTGCTTTGTCTGCTGCTGCTTTCTCGGCAGTTTTGTCTCTGCTGCTAAATGCCGCTAAATGTACAGTTGTCTCTGCTGCTAAATGCCGCTAAATGTACAGCTTTCTCTGCTGCTAAATGCTGCTAAATGTACAGCTTTCTCTGCTGCTAACTACACAGTCTACTCCCCGCTGCCTACACAGCGTGTCGCTACTGCTTGGCGCTGTTGTTGCTGGCTTTTGGGCGACAGTTGGTTTGCATGGTGAATTGCCGACACTAGCCGAATGACTGAGGAGTTAATCCTTTAGTTTGTATTAAGCCTGGGCGAAAAATCAATTAAATTAATTAATTCGAATTTTTTGTTGCGGGCGATTTAAAAAATAAGTAAATCGAGTTTTTGTGTAATGGCGCATTTTTGGCTCCCCGGAGCTTCCGTAGCGTAAGTTTCACATAGCAGTATGGCAAGCGACAACAACAACATCATAGCACACACGAAAACAGCAACAGCAAGTGACAACATGGCTACCGGTGAGAGTGGGAAGTGTGTTCCCAAGAAAGGAATAAAATGATCTGTTGTGAGACACAAACAACATGGCAGCGACAGGGACTAACATTAATTATTTTCTTAACCAGTCGTTTCATTACTTACTTATCCGTAATCTCCGCCGAAATGAGCGGCAGCTCGCGGTGCACTGTCCCCGGCTGACAGTCACCTATTCTGGGATAACTGAACAACCAGCTACAGCTGACCTGAAGGAGCACCATGCGGGGCACCAGAGGCGGTGTTGAGGAACTCTGTTGCGGCTCAACACATCTACTAAATGCCACTCATACGACCGAGCTGTGACGGAGGTCTGTAGCGGCTTAAACTTGCAATCGCCGCTCTGTAGCACGGAGCTCCGCTTCGGCATTTGTTTTTATCGCTACGAAGGAGCTTGCTACAGGTATGCTACATTCAAGAGACCATGGGATCAAGGCCGGATTTACCACCGGGCCGATTGGGCCGGTGCCCGGGGGCCTCCGACCTCTAGGGGGCCTCCAAGACCCCACTAACTTTTTTTACTTTTTAAAATTTTTTTTTTTATTTAAAATTTAATTAAAATAAAATGAATTAATGAGTGTGTGTTTGTGTGTATGCGTGTTAACAATAATTTAGTTGCACACAAAAAAGTATCATGATCAGTTTTTTGTCTGTGTCGACTGTGTCTGATGACTATGCGTCAGGTTACCGCGGAAACTGTTGATAGCGGCAAGACAGGCGGCAGAGAGGGTTGAAATCGACAAAACAAACAATGGATAAAAAACGGTGGAGCAGCAGAGCCACAAAATGGAAAGCTAAAAGGGAGAAGGATAGAAGAGAGGATTTAATTAGGAGTAATATTCCAACCATCTCCACTTTTTTCAAAAGTCGCCTCAACGCTAATAAAGAGCCTGGTGGCACCTGCGGTGATGCTAGCGATGAGGAGTTTAGCACAACATCCAGCCTTGCTATTTCAGATGAACAGTTAGAACAACATCAGCACCCTGAGCATCAGCAGCAGGACATGACAGAGAACCACAGCCCGGCTGGAGTGACAGACGCCTGTTTAAATGCCCCCCCACCCCCACGGTCTCCGACTCCACAGGCGTTTCGGAATGCGCTGAAGGCGACAGAGACCCGGCGGTACGTAGCTAGCTACGTTACCAGTTTGACAGCCTCAAAATGTAGGTCTATCTACTACTTTTCCCACTTATTAAAAACCCTAATTGTTATAGCTAGATGCCCCGATCGGCACCAAAGCCTTCCGAATCTGCATCCACCGATCTACCTAAATAAATATTTTTTTCTGATTTAGCTAGAGCCCAGTACCTCTGCTCTGTCCCTGTATGATATGTTGCTTTTTAAATCATGTGACGTTGTTGTATAAATGTGGACTGTTCATTTTTATGACCAGACATGCGGTCTAGGCTTATCAATGCATCATATGTCATTCTAGTTGAGGGTACTTTCACGTAATATTTCACATATTTTAAAAGTAGCTATATCTTATGTCTTTTTCTTTGAATGTTATTACAGTATGTTGGTCTTACCAGTGAATAATTAGTTTGCTGTGTAAGACAGAACACTAAGCACATGTATGATTGCAATGTGGTCATTCACATAAGAGAATCGGACAGCGAGCAGGCATCTCTGCAACGCTAAAATCATCTAACTGTAGGTCTACTTATTTAATACGGGTTTTGTCACCACCATATATAATAATTTTTGCAGATAATGTAATACAAAAATGATAAATAAATAGGCTATACTTCTTTCTCTAAAAATGTAAACTGTGCAAATATACAAACATATAAACCATAAGATAATACTGATACTGATACAGATTTTAAGGTGGAAGAAGGCAGTTGTGGTGATTTTGATGACATGCTTTTCGAAGAAGAGGTTGCTGTCAAAAATAACTCCTGATGGTGTGGATGTGTGAGGAGGGAGACAGAGTGGAGCTATAGATGGTGAAGCAAAAGTTGTGTGATGTTTTGATGAGGAATTTGGGACCGATGATGATCGTGTCTGATTTGTCACAGTTAAGTTTGAGAAAGTTGGTTTGCATCCATGATTTAATTTCACTGAGGCCACTGGTCAAAGTGGAGTGAGTTGCCGTGGTGATGGATTTGGTGGAAATGTAGAGCTGAACAACATCGGCAATGGCGTTACATTGTCAGGTGTCATTACATTTCGGGAAATTATGGCATAGCATAAAATAGTTGCCACAAGTATAGCTTTACCTGTAAGTCCTGACAACTCATTTTAATTATGAACCAGTCTGCCCCCTTTCTCACAGTCCTCGCCGTCTCCTAGTACCCAGCTGCTCTGATGAACCTCAGTGCTTGAACCTCAAACTAAGGCATACATTAAAATAATAATACATAACCATTGCCATTAAGTTGTGCAACTTAACTTTGAGAACTAGATTTCACGCTTAGAGTGATCTGTATATATATGTTATACTCAACCTATTTTCATTTATATATTTGATTACAATGTTAGAAACACAGCTCTGTTACATTTTAGACTAGTACCGTATTTTCCGCACTATAAGGCGCACCGGATTATAAGGTGCACCTTCAATGAATGGCCTATTTTAGAACTTTTTTCATATATAGGGCGCACCGGATTATAAGGCGCATAGAATAGAAGATACTGCAGTCAAACGTTTGACTGGGGTTGCGTTATGCATCCACTAGATGGAGCTGTGCTAAAGGGAATGTCAACAAAACCGTCAGATAAAGTCAAACTTTATGAAGCGTTCTGACAACTCCGTTCACTCCCTCCTTATAGCATTTAAATCTAAGTGGTCCGAGAAAATGGCGATCGTCTCAATGTGGTCCCTGACATGTTGTCATCGGCTTGTCCGCTTCCATTGGCCATATCAGAGGCAAACCTGAACGGATTGGCTAATATGAGCTACCAATCGAAAGCTTAGAATCTAGGGAATACGATGACGCCCACATCGATCATGTAGCAAGCTGGGCAGAGAAGCTAGCGGCGATGACAAGTGCGGAAATGGAAAACGCGTTTTTCCGTTGTGATTCGGCCAGAAACTTCAACATTGTGAGGCGAACAGATCGTTTTGGAATATAAAGCTTGGATATTACATTTCCTTGGACTCTTGTGGATTTATGAAGAGACAGTGAGAGAGAGTAAAAGAGGTGCTCAACAATCAGCTGTTTTTCTGAAGTCAGCTCTTTAGATAAAATTTTGGTCACCACACTATTTTTTTCTTGCCTTATTTTTAGTGTGATTTACTAGTGTCAGGTTCGCTCTGTGGAAGAAATGCAGACTGTTTAATGTTTAGCATTGATGTTGTGCCACTGAAAAAAATGAATTTTTTGAATTTACATTAAAAAAAAATTTACATCGGTTGCACACATTATATTTATGTTTAGTCAAAATGATTAATTTTTATTTAATATACTGAATTTTTATTTGTAAAACAAACATGATTTTATCATGTAAATTCAAAGTGTTTCATTAATGTTAATTATATTCAATTATTCTGATGACCCAACATATTTTTTTGGTGTTACTTTAAAGTTTCCCTTTTATGTTAAGTGTATTCAATTCTCACCTATTGAAGCAACATGAGATTTTTATGTAAAGTATATGCAATGTTGTTCTGTTAAATCAACTTTTCCTGCTCAAGTTAGTCTCATAAAGATCCTGCATACTTTGTGTATAAATTCTACATGCTAAAATTATTTGTTTGGCGATTTCTACTAATCTCTTACCTACAGCATTTACTCCTTTAACATTTTCGAAATAAATAAGGCAAAACAAAAACGTTTCGTTTACAACTGTATTGTCATAGAACAATAGAAGGTTCAGTGTAATGTATACACAAACACTTAATGCACACATTCACAAACAAATCCATTAAAACAAAGCACCTTTTTCTTTCACAAGAAACACTTGGTACGCAAGTTATCAAGAGTGTGTAGTAAACATTCATGACTGCTACAACCTGAGGCAACATTGTTGGTCCTTAAAACACCTTCTGAATTACATCAAACCAGCATCAAGAGAATACCATACAGCCAGGTTAATACAGGGATGTCTTGCAAAATATGTGCAAAAAACATTTACTACATTTACAATTTCTTAACAAAATAAAAGGACACATGTAAGAACCATTATTGTCCTGGCAAATGTAGATCTTGTGCTTGAAAACTGAATTTTCTCCTTTAACTGCAAGGGTTTTGAAAATAAAGTAATACAATTAAGAGTAATGGCTTGCTTTACCACCACTACTATATGTCAGTTAAGAATGTGCAAAATCCAAAAATCACCTCCAAATTTGAAAATAGGCTAAACTGTTGGAGCTCTGACAAATGCATCTGACAAATGCTGACACTTAAATGAAAAAGGCACATGACCCTGAGAAAAAAAAAAAAAAATACACTACACTTGCTATAAAAAAAGAACATAAATTAAAAAGGGAACACGCTGACTTATCAGGACTTTAGCTTATTCACCGTAACCCCCAGAGTTAGATAAGTCCATACATACCCTTCTCATCTCTGTGCGTGCTGTAACGCTGTCTGATGGCTCTACCGGTAGAAGCCCATCACAGAACATGCAGGTGACTGATTCCAACAATCCTACTGCTCCGAATAAGTGACAAAATAACACCAACATGTTCCTGTTTACATGTTATTTGTAGAGTCACAGCGTGTACCAAAAAACAATGTAACATGAGACACAGCCATCTTCTAACCGTAAACAAACCGGGAAATATATTCTCAGAAGAAGAATTCTGCTACTTGGGCGGAGTGATTTGCTTTGCAGCAAGCCTGTCTGAGAATATAGTTCCCGGTTTGTTTACGGTTAGAAGATGGCTTATTGGGAGCAGTAGGATTGTTGCAACCAGTCACCTGCATGTTCTGTGATGGGCTGCTACCGGTAGAGCCGTCAGACAGAGTTACAGCACGCACTGACATGAGAAGGGTATGTATGGACCTATCTAACTCTGGGGGTTACGGTGAATAAACTGAAGTCCCAATAAGTCGGCGTGTTCCTTTAAGGCAGCGCAAGGGAAATTCTTAAGTGTCAAAAGCAGTGTGTGCATGCATGCGTGCATATATGTGTGTCTGCATGTGTGCGTGCATATGTGTGTGTGTGGGTTTGTGTCGGAGTGTTCCTTTAAGGCAGCGCAAGTGAAATTCTTAAGTGTCAAAAGTGCAGTCCAATGAAAAAGCAGCAATGGTCCATATTCCAAAAGAAGATGGTGAAACTGTTGTATCCATCTTGCCATTAAATGGCAACAGTTCACTGATGGAGTCTGTTTTTGAGAGCCTGGGCTTTCTTTGACAGTGTGTTGCCGTCCAGCTCCATCACAACCTTCTGGAGCACTTCGAACGAGTTAAGTTCAGGAGGGTAGTTGAGGTTCAAGGCATACATTAGGCCAAACAACATGGCAGCAGCTAAGGCAACGTTATCCAGATCATGCAGTACCACCTGGCCCTCCAGGACAATCCCAATGTCCTCTGGTCCATCAGTGGCATCTGTGTGTTTCACAACACATATTCCCAGCGTGGTCTCCTCAATGGCTCCTCGGTTCAGGCCTTCGTCTTCTGCCTGCAGAGTGCACATTCACAAAAAGAGTCATATGAGAGAAAATAAACACTTGCCCTAAACCTTAAATCTATCATGCCCTGAAAACATCATACTATTTAATGAGTATCTGTGTTAACTGATAAGTTTCCTCAAATAATGGCCTGGGCCTTTATTTACCTCAGCAGCAAAGGGTAACAGGTCTGCAGTAAGTCCTATTTTTTTATTATACTTAGTCTACATTAAAGCAGATCTACTTTGACAGGTTAACAGCTCTTAAGTGAGAAATGTAGCCAGTACCAAAGCAATACTTGATAATATTTTTTACAAAAAGGTCATAGTATTTTATGTAACTACAAGGAATCTGTCAGTGAATGTTTTTGAATTCTACTACAATTTAATGGAATACCAAGGTCAGCGACTAACAATTCTGTCATTATTAGTTAATCTATTGTTTTCTCAATGGTTACTGTTAGAATATATTTGTGAGAGTAAGAGTAACAGGTTTGAAGAGTTGCTGACCTTGTTGCCCTGTTTCCCAGGGTTATGAGAGGCCATCTGGTTTTACAGTGATTTAACATTATAAAGGGAGTCTGAGATTATTGCCTGAGAAAAAAAGGTCTTCTCTGATCAAGGGGGGAACGAGGCAACAATGGTCAGTGTTTTGCAAGCGCGTGATTTGTGACACAGAGTATGAAGATGACCTGGCTCTCAGGAAAACTCCTCAGTTTGTAGGAGATTAAAACATACAGGTGTTCAGACCCAAAAATAGCGACTTGTCTCTATTGAGCTGAGAATGAGAGAACTCAGGGTCATGTTTTCATACAGTGTGTTACATATCGTTAAGGAGCCGGCTGCAGCCAGAAGACCGGGACTACGTCCAACTGATAACAGCTCCACGGATGAAGCCAAGAAAATGGATAAAAAGTGAGGGTTCTGAGTTAGCCGGCATCAGATGCTGGGGGAAACTCTGTCTGTTTGCTAGGTTGTAGCAATAGGCTGTTTTGTCTTAAAGTAATCTGATCCGTATGCATACACTTTTGTATTTTGCAATATCATTCACTAAAGCTTGTTATTAACTTTAACTGGACGAATCCTGAGTCTTATTTTGAATCCTGAGTCTTTTCCTCTGATCTACCAGTAAACGAACACTATTCAGTGACCATAGAATTGGAGTCAGATTAAGTCTGGCCTTTTTAGGGCCAGACCGGCCATCGGTCACATTTTAGAATAAAATCCTACATTACCCATTATGAAAATTCCCACAACACAAAACAACATAACATCATAGTGAAAAATACATTTTGTGTTTCATTTCTGATAGCTCATATTTTAAGACATTTCACTCTACTGGTCTTATAAATGTAAAAATGGATATTGACAAAATCTAGAACATGAATTATTTTTTAATTTCAGTCTTCAACATATTTTAGGCTACTACCAAACATGAACTAATTTTAGACCACTTTCTTTAAAATTCAAAACCACTACCATACGGATATCTAAATAATTGGCTAGCTGTTCTGTTTCTTCAATAACTAGATGTTTTAGAACTTCATGAAGTATTTAACATAAATCTCAAAACTACTGAACCCTAATATACTCACTGTGTATTCTCTCACTAGATTTTCTGGATCCTCATTGAGGTACACACACAGACCCTTGAGTACGCATTCCCGCCCAACATCAACATCATCATCCTAAGTCAAGGGAAATAAGCAGAACAAGTCATGGGGTTAGAGTCCTTACCTCTATCAGATGTGTACAAATCAATAGCCCCCCCCCCCTCCACAAAAAAAATGCATTCTTACTTGACTCATGTCCGCCATAATGCTCTGTAGCCGCTTGCCTATCTGTCGTCCTCTTTTTTCGAATAGTTTCACAAGTCTGTCAGAAAGCACATCTAGCTGTGAGAGAAATCTGGATTGCAGGGGCATGGTGGTAATGCGCTTAAATTCTGCATTTATCTGAAAACAAGAATGATCAGACATAAAAAATACTGTAACAATACTTTGGAAAGGAAAACATTACCCAAACATTGTTTCTATAAAAGCTTCCACTGCATGATCAACATATTCAGTCAAAAAATAAATTAAAAAAATCATTATGAAAACATGCTCTAATCAAATTTCATAAATCACATACCTCGCTTACATCAAACAGCGCTGGCCATCTTGCCTGGAAGTCTCGTATAATTGGTGCGTCATGAACCAGTTCATATCTCCTATATGAAATTGTTTTTTCCATTTTCATCCTCACCATCTCCCGGTTGTTCCTTTTCTTAACATCTGAAAGAAGTTCCACTCTTACACTCTCAAGGCTCACATCAGTTTCTCCGGTAGGATAGGGGGGCAATAGTTCACTTTGGATCGCCTTGGTTTTTTGATGCCAAAAGCAGCACTTGATTTGCCTTCTGGTTTGTGCTTGAGAGAGTTTACCATCACCTCACAACACCCCAGCTTCCTCAAGTGAATGCGGTAGATTGCCAGTTTATTCTTCAAGCTAGCTTTCCATCCAGCATATCCAGTGAGGGAGCCTTTCTCAGTCAGACAGGGATGCTTTGAGATGAGAGCCTCTCCAACCATGTTAAACTGTTTATCAGTGACATAAACTCTGTAGCGGACTATTTCTTGCACCAGTCCCTCTAAAATGTTTGACTTCAGTTTTGGATCTGGATTAAGCAATGTACCCTTTTCTCTGTACGCTGCATTGCCCTGCTCAAGTTTGAGTTCGGCATCATAACTAAACTGAGGAACATGGAAGACACTGGGCCAAAATTACCTTGAGCTGGATGACTCTGACTCTGGTGAAGAGAGTATGTCAGTATCAACATTCCCACTAGACAGGGACGAGGATTCTTCAAGAACATGTTGGTGCGGAGCAGGAACTGAAGTGGAAGGTGAGATTTCTGTCATGGGAATTACTCTGATGGTACCCCTATTCTGTACTTCATCTATTGAAGTGAGATTCATAAACTCATTTCCAAATAGTGCATCCATGAATTGTAGTCTGAAGTGTGAGTTAAGGCCACATTGTCTTTGTACCTCACTAACAAGTTCATTAACAGATCCAGGAAGTCCGTTTTGGAAAGTCAACCTTTGGCTGCTGTTGTCACCCAGGATTACTTTGAGAATGGTCGAAGGATTCATCATTCTGTGCTCTAGTCTGTTAAGAGGAGAAAGATTCAATTATTAAAAGGTTGCTATATACTGTTTTAATGTTAAGACACTTTTCTGTATGAAATAAATATTGACTTTTTAAATTTCTCAGATGCAGGGTAATATTTTGTAGTTTAACCAGCAACATGAGTGAAGATGAATTAGCTATAGTTGATTTAATGAATCAGTAACACTAATCCTGAAAACTTGACAGTGGAGGCTATAAATTAGAGGCCTAGGAGGGATGTGGTCCACATGCATATGACATGCAGTAGTAGTAGTGGGACATATTGTGGTTAGAAAATGGATTTAAAGTATGGTAGGCAAAAGCTGACAGTGTGGCACAACAAATGCACCCAGAATGTGGAGAGAGAAGAGTCATGCTTACACAGGCAAACAGGGTGACTGAAAAGCGAGGCCATGGAAGAAAAAAAAAATCATCATATACCCAACACTTTTTAAATACCTTCACCTCCAAACATAAAAATATTGCATTAATGTCAAAAGAAAACTAAAAGGCAGAATCAGTAATTTGTTTGCTGGGATTTATGATCACAAGGTTCAATGTTGCTTCCTCATCACTCCTTTTGGATAAATGTAGGGCTGGGCGAGATGGCCAAAAAGTTTCATATGATTTGATGTCGATAATTATTTTTTAAAGGTTAAAGGCTGATTTTTGCTCCTGAGTGAGAGTTGAAGAAACCAAATGGTTAATTGTGGTTTTAAACTTTTCTTTATGTCATGTTCTTGGTCAGAACATAACACTTGATACCAAATTGTAGAACATTCAAAACAATGATAAAAAAAAATATATATATATATATATATATATATATATATATATATATATATATATATATATATATATATTCACATAATCAGCCAATGGATAGGTGTCCAGAAGTTCACTGAGAGCCACAAGCTTTGTTTCTCTTGATGGTGACAAGCTTAGTTCAAAGGCTCTGTAGTGTTCAATGTACCACCCACACAGCACTTTCACAATGAGGAACAACTCCTCATTTATAACACACATCTGAACAATTTCAGCAAACTCTGGTAATCCACTTGCTGATCCATAGGCAACTATCATACCCTTGCTGTAGGCTATGCCACCGCTTGATGCGTTCTTAGCAAGATGTACTTCAGATGTGTTAGGGTATTTTGACCTAATAGCATGAGCCACTTCCTCTTTCAGTACATCAACTGGAACTGTGGTCACATTCAGTACATCGAGGCTAGATTTACCATAAGACGGTGAGTTTATGTGGAAAGCGATCATCAGCTGATGTTTGGAAGCCAAAGGCAGAGGTATATTCTTAAAGCAACTTGTGTGCTTCACAATCTGCTTAAAGAAACTATGTTTGGACTAAAATCGCATTGTCCAGAGTGCGACTAGAGGGCCAAAACACCTTATCATGTGAGGGTAGTGCTCAAGATAGTGATGCTTAGGTCGAACTCTGACACCAGGGAACAACTCTTGGTACCGCTGTCTGTGCTCAACTATTTTGCTTTCAAGATAGGAGATGGATTCATCAGTATGCACATGAGCAACAACTAACTCAACAATATCTTTTAAGTCCATCAATACTAGCCATGCTGGCTCATTTTCTGGCACTAGAGGTCCAATCAAAAACGGGAGAAACCTCAGCAAACTCCAATTTGCATGGGCATTGCCCCCAATAGTTTTCCGACTCAAGAAACTCTGTGGCACAACTTGAGGTTTGTTTGTTTTGTCTGACCATTTATAAGGGAAAGACAAAATAGCTTTATTCAGGTAATCTAATGTAAATACCTTCTTTGATATCATTAATGCCAAACAGCAAGCCAGCTCGACTGGCACAATACCCTCCAAAACATTGTGTGCAACATCAGGAGGAAAACCAGAAACAACATGAAAGTGAGACAGATTTTTGGTTAAAACACACTCTCGTTTAACTCCAAAGCAAAGGGAATGACTCTCAAGTGCTGCTTTTACATGGTCTGTATGCACCTCTTTGGTTCTAAGGCTGAAAGCACCAGATGCGACACAGTCAGTTCTAATATCAAAACCTTTTGCTGTGCAAAAGAACTCACCTGAAAAACTTTCAGAGAAGCCTGCAATACTGTGCGCACCCAAGTTATCAGCAACAACACTCTGAACTGTACCTTTAAGAGAGCAACCTAATAAAGGGACATACACTCCATGGTCTTCTAGAATTTTAAGATCCTGCAATAGAGGCTCCAACACTTTGTAATAACCATATATTTTTACATCAACACTTTTGTAGTATTGCAAGATAAATAGATGATAAAGATGAGTGAGAGCCAGGTGGCAAGTTACCTAGTGTCCAATAAACACCACAAAGCTTGTGTATTTTCCGAGAGGTACCTAAGAGATTGCAGGTCTCAAAATCGTCCACATACAGACGCAGTGATATTCCTAATTCCTCAGCATTCAAAAAGCTGTTTTCCTTAAAGGGAAACTTCACCGATTAGCATTAAGCTTTGTATCAGTAGAAACCTGGTAGTATTTTTGAATGACCATGCTTTCCTCCCTCATGTCCCCCTGAGAGGGGAGATCTCTGTATTGTGGGTCTGGAAAAAAGCCTCAGATGACGCAAAATGACGATTTTTGCGTCATCTGAGGGTTTTTTGCCCAGAGGCAAAAGACTACAGCCTGTATTAGGAGCCCCTTCCGCATAGCCCAAAGGGGGTTGGACTGTCGGCTTTTTCCGGAGATTGCCGAGGAAAAAACGAGTGTCAGCCATCTTGAATCCTCGTTTAGCTTCTCAGCAGGAACAGAAACTGTTCATCCCGACGGAAATTTTAGAACAACAATTATGTACATTCAAACTACCACACACGTGTACCACCGGGATACATTGGAACACATCGGAGAATATGCAGGACACTTTATTACAGACGCAATACTCCACACACTACGCGAGCTTTGCCTGCACGGAGACCAGCGGTAGTGCTCGATTCCTGTGGCCGGTAAAGTGACCTCATCAGCGGGGAGCGTTGAACGAGTGTGCCGGTGGAAAGCTAACGCTAGCCAGCCATCTCATTCACCAATCCTGCTTGCAAGTGTCCGCTCATTAAACAAACTGGACTACATCCAACTTTAACGAAACTCCCAACGTGAGTTCAGAGACTGCTGTGCTGTGTTTTTGTTGTTGTGGAAATATTGCTGTGGACAATCCAGCCTGCTGCTCGGTCACCGGGTAAGACTACTTGTGGAGGTGGGCTGTGTTACCCCGGACTGCCTGTTGCAGAAATGGGGTGATTTGTATCCAACTAACTGCTGGTGGAGTTTGTGACTGTAAAATGCCGACAATTCTAGCTACATCCCACGCAAATGTATGGCTGTGTTTATACTCGATGTTTATACCACAGCCCACCAAGAGCTAATGCTATGTGTTAGCCTTCTTTTATTACATGGCTTGGTTGAATTCTAATGTAGAATGCGGTCTGTTATTTCTTGATAACAGACCGTTGCTAAGGATAACACACCGTTGCCATGCATAGCAGAGCGTTGCCATGGACACAGTTCTGTTCACTCTGGAGCTATCAATCAATCCGCTGAAAGAAGTCCGGATAATGTATCAGCTGTAGCCAAAAAAAATCATGTTTTAAATGTGTAACACCACTTGAGCCACGGTGAAACGTTTTTTCGTGTATATGGTTGAAATGACAATAAAACACACTTGTTGAGTTGATCGTCTCACTGTCTGTCTGTAAAGGGTAGGCGTAGCTTGGGAGTGGCCTCATACAGCAGCAAAGCAAGTGCATTCTGGGATTTGGTGTCTTTCATCCATATGAGCCAAAAACACATTTTCTGGCTTATCTCGGCCTAGAAGGCACCAATTTCAATTTTCTTTTCACATTTCTACTACAATAGTGACCCAATTTAAAGATATATTCAGCTTTCCAGCGGTGAAATTTCCCTTTAAAATGCCAACCATCTTCAGGAGACTTGAATTCATAAGAGGGGTCAAGTTCAATGTCCTGATGTCCTCTATGATTTTTAATGATCTTATCAAGAATGACTTTGCAATTTAATATTTGCAAGCAAGGATTTTAACAATGGGACATACTGAAAGGTGTGTTTCTTTTTATGATCAAGAATGTAAGTAACTGGTTCAACAACAGAAAAATGTTCCTTGTAATATTGTTTACATTGATATGAAGTGCTAAGAGATCCACCTTTTTCAATAGCTCTATGAACTGGGTTAGATGAGCAAATTGCTGTCGTAATTTCGGTAACCACAGAATGATCAACTTTGAGATTGTGACGCTCAAAAATATCACTTACAAAACCTCTAGATAGTGGGTCCGATGCAGAACTTAGGTAGTTAAGTTCTTGTAAAAATTCATCAATAGCCGTACCTGGCACATGCACTAAATAACTTCAACAAGGCTGCTGCAAGCTGCTGCTCAATTACACCTGGGAAGTCCTGCTGTTGAGCTGGATCTAGGGATGTACCAGAAACTTCCTCGTCTACAGACTCATCATCCTGGCAATCAGCAATTGAATCCTGTAATGATGGAGGTGGTAATGTTGTTGTTTTAACAATACCAGATATAAAATCAGTTAGGGTGTGAGGTGTGTGTTGTCTCTTATGAGACTTAAAGGTTCCATAAATGCTAGTTTGAAAACTACAGCCAACAAACATGCAACAAACGTTTTCATTTCTCCTCAGATGTGTGTTAATATGAACAAAGAACTCCCTTTCATTTGATAAATGTTTACATGTACATAATTGACAGCTGAAAGTATACAGCTCTTTTTGAGTCTGACAAACGTGTGTGGAATGCACTCTACTTTGATGAACGATTAAAGCATTCAATGTCTTGAATGAGCATGGGCATTTCAAATATGTACATGGATAGCGGACAGTACGTCCAAAATGCGGATGTTTGTGTTTGTAATGGTTAAGTAGCTCGGACCTACTTGCAACGGCTACTGAACACCCCTTACACTGCCACATTCACGGGGTAGAGAGAGAGAAACAGCCTAATGTTAGTTATTAAGAACAGCCAGGTTAAATTAAATATTATAAAGAATTTTTTTTAAACAGTTATAAAAAATACTGCACTTTGCAACCTAGGGCTGCACAATTAATCAAATTTTAATCACGATCACGATTTTGGCTTCCCACGATCAAATTTGCGTGATCGAGCGATATTTAAAATGCGTCATTCTCTTCATAGAACAGTTTTTGCAAAGCCAATCTAGCCTCCATAAACCACTGTCTGATCACATGTCTCCATGAGCCAATCAGAGCTGTTCCCTGCCTGCACCGCGCAGCTTAGTTTCTAGATGTAGACAGTCACAGAGGACAGAGTAACGTGAGGAAAATTCCACAACAGGTAGCAGTCGGTCATCATAAGCCAGTCACAATGTTTACCAGTTTACCAGTAAACGCAACGTTTTGTCCCGTCTGTGTTGTTTTTCAGACAACAGCAGTGACCAGTGCTAGTTTGTGTCTTTTAGCTCATAGCTTTAGCAGCAGACTGTTGGACGTCCCGCTGTTGGAATCCTACAGTGAAATACAGACACACTACACTGTTTAGCAGTCAGCATTTTAGCCGTGTTTTAATCCAGTTACTACTGTGGTTAACGGTAGGCTAACGTTACCTGCTGTGTAACGTGTTATTAGTGTTTACTAGCGTGACATTCAGCGATGTTTATGTTGCCTCTAACATGGGTTTCGGAGCATCAGTGCGCAACGCAGACATGTAAGTGTCAGTGTAATGAGCCACAGAAATCCGTGTAGCTATTTTGTCTGGTAGATACCAGGCATACCAGGCACCACATGCGCCGTTAACGTGAACAGAAAATTGCGTTGCCTGTATCTTTCACGGCAAACATGCATGTGTGGAAAGCGGTCGCACAACAGCTGAAATGGCATACTCCTTCACAGTATCCTTCAATAAAGGAGGAATGTAGCACAATATGGATGTAAAAGCAGTTATAATTATGTGACAATAAAACAAGAAATAATCGTGATAATTAATCGTGATCTCAATATTGATCAAAATAATCGTGATTATCATTTTGGCCATAATCGTGCAGCCCTATTGCAACCTTTATGAAGGTAGGATTTATTACAGGACTATATTAGACTGAATTAGTTTCAACCTAAAATTGTAGCAACAAAATACCCAGAAGTTTTTGAAAGTCTTGACAATTTAGTTTAAACATGTTAAATAAAATTAAAACATGTGTATATTACTTACCATTTACTACAGAGCCTTTGATACTGAGCTCAAAGCAAAGCGGAGATCTTAACTGGAGGAACACCTAATACCTATACAGAAAACAAAAACATTTTGAAATTAATTTATTATTTCTACAAGCTGGTGAAGCATCCTGATTGTGACACAGCTTATCTAACTATGTCAAAATTAAAAATTAAAATGATGAAAAGGAATTTGAATACTCTGCACTACATCACAGTATTTAAAAACTATCTAATAAATAAACTTGATTTTAGATACATTTTCTTGCCAATGTAAATCTCAAGCAGCACATCCAAGTTTTAATTCCAACACAGAAAATGTTGAAAAGAATTACTAAACATTTAACATCAGGAATAAGGACATGGTAAGAATTGCTCTAATCAGAGTAATGCACCTTTTATACATGGACTTATGGAGATGAGGATGTTTGAGGAATGTCTATATATTGTAAATAATGGTGAGTTATTTTTGTCTTGTAATTGCGACTAGTAGCTCGAGCGTGACGTCACATCCGTGTCGATAAACGAATAACCGCGGGTTGTTGCATTCTTTTTGTCACACAATACTACGAGTTGGAGAAAAGATGGATTTTTGTAAAATTTTTAGTAACATTTAGGATTCTATTCACCCAGTTATTGACATATTACACACATATATTTCACAGTTTGATACATGAAAATTACGTTTTGATTAACGTTAACGTTAGGCTACTGCTCTGCTTTCTGCTCAAGACTCGGCTTAAAGCCATTGTTGTCATATAGCAACCGAGCGTCTCTAGCCAATTTCAGCTGCACAAGCTACAAAATAACTAATCAGGCGGTATTTAACTCCTAATAAGACTGTAGCGACATGCCTATAGGTAGCAGTATACAGCGCTATGTGTACGACTTCTTCATTTGGTTACAACAAAGACAAAAGTAAAATTGTAGATAACCACAATGTTTACTACGTGTGATGCACGACGTAGCCATCTTTGAAAGTGAGCTCGGGGTCCTCTGAGTTCAGACGACTTGACGAGTCGTAAATACGACCTCGGGGGCGTTCTTTTTGCAACTTCCGGGTCGTAACTCCGGAAAACAACTCGTAAAACGACTTCGGTAGACAAAAAGAACGCACCATAAGTGCCACCTGCACCATGCTGATTTAACCGAGCAGTTTAACATTACCTTTTACTAAGCTTGATTTAGAAAACATGAACATTCACTTTCCTGACTTTATCAAGTGCTGCTTTCTAATTAATAAGCACAGAGCAAATTTAAGATGTGCACAGTCAGCAAAAAAACTGCAGTAAACTTTTGCCTCAACTACTAGCTTAACACAACCTAGCTAATTAAGAAGTTGACCATGTGGTCTAATTTAAGTCTGTACTTATACATTTAACATTACCTATCAAGAATGACAGTTACACTTAAGATAAAAGTTGCCCTCACTAGCATAACGCGAGTAGCAACATTAGCTAACCTTAGCATTGCTCGTTTTTGCTGGTCCTTATTTACCTCTGTTCGACGAAAATAATGCGTGTAGCTCCCCAGTAACGCGCGGACACACGATGTTTAGTGAAAAACAGGGTGATCTTTATTCCATCGTAGACCATCAATCCCGTGAAACTGCCAACAAACAACACTTATCACAGCTGCTTGCCGTAACCACATTGCAACACAAGCTTACTACGTTAACAAAGCAAGCTATAGAGCTAAGTTAGCTAAAACATGTAAACATTCTCAACGTACCGCTGGTGCAGCTTGTTACAAAAGGAGCTAAACCCAGATCTTGTATCTTCAACACATCTCTTCACAACTTATCTTCTCACCAATCCAGTGTAGTAACTTAACTTAAAGATATTATAACACTTTCTTGCAGAATGCACTCAACACATTACATCGCAGCACCTTCCATTCATGTGTAACATCAAACAGCGCCTCCACGGGCAGTGTACGTGTAAATTAGTTCGCCCCAAGCTATTCAGAACATTATGTAGAGACATAACATTTATATACACATAAACTATATAATAACTGTACTGAAGTTACATACCACATTAATGAAATATAATGCATGTTAATGAACTGACGGCAGTTACACTCCCACCAAAATCCTTAAGAGATTTTATTTATCACGCAAACGTAGGAACTGCACTGTGAATTTCACGTAACCCTTTATCACTTAAATTGTAAAGATTAGACCTTACTACAAATTCACCTTATCTTAGTCTATTAAAACTGGCCTCAGATGCGCCAAAAAATAACCAAGAGAGAGTGCAGGACAGTGCTTCAATCCGCCTCCACTAGTGTGACAGTTTTCTGGATTGGACGCTCAAGGTAAGTAGGTTTGGACAGACGTTTTCCCTTTGCATCAAGAGTAGGGTCACTAATCAGTAACTTCAGCCTTCTCACTCTCCCATCCTTTCCTGGGAGCACTTCAGTTACCTTTGCCAACTTCCAGTGGTTACGTGGGGCCATGTCGTCTTGCAGAAGAACAATGTCATTGACCCGTGCATTTCTTCTGACCTCTGTCCACTTCTGCCGACACTGAAGATTTAAGAGGTATTCCTTCCTCCATCGCACCCAGAAGTTGTTGGCAAGGAGCTGTACCCGACGCCATCTTTTACGGAGATATAAGTCTTCCTTAACAAAGTTCCCGGGAGGTGGAGAGAGTATAGTGGACTTCATAGTTAGAATATGGTTTGGCGTCAAGGGCTCTGGGCAAGATGAGTCACTCAGATAATCAGTGGTTAAAGGTCTGCTGTTCACAACAGCCATGACTTCATACAAGAATGTCCTGAGAGAGGAGTTGTCAAGTTGTCTGGAGGACTGCTCTAGAATTGAGGTCAAGACACTTCTGATGGTTCGAATTTGTCTTTCCCAAACACCTCCCATATGACTTGAGGCTGGCGTGTTCATGACAAACTCACATCCTTGTTCCTTGAAGCTCTCTTTCTCCATTGCTCTCAACGCATCTCCAAACTCTCTTCTTGCGCCAACAAAGTTGGTGCCTTGGTCGCATCGCAATTGCCGTATTGGTCCACGGATAGCAATGGCCGCACGCAGTGCATTAATGAAAGAGTCAGTGGACAGATCGCCAAGCATCTCAATATGCACTGCTCTAGAAGACATGCAGGTAAGCAGTAGTCCATAGCGCTTTAACTCCTTTCTTCCTTCCTTAATGTAGAATGGTCCAAAACAATCCATCCCACAGTAATAAAAGGAGGTGCTTCCCCCGCGTTCAACTGGAAGATCTGCCATCTTCTGCTTCTTCTGTTCGTTTCGCCTTCCTACACCTCATGCATCTGTAAATATGTGACGACACTGCTTTGCTGCATCCTAGAATCCATATTCCATTGGCCGAAGCTCATTCATTGTCATTGCCGTCCTTGATGAAACACTTTCTCATGGTAGTGTTTTATGAGCAGTGATGACAAGTGCTCATCCCGTGGAAGAATCGCAGGATGTTTAACATGCGGATGAAGGGCTGCATGAGTCAAACGTCCTCCCACTCTGAGAATGCCTTGCTTGTCCAGGAATGGACTTAGTTTTTGCAACTTGTTCCCTTTTTTTTGGATCTGATCCCCACTGCTACACTTCAGATACTGGAGGTCTTGAAAAAGGCTGGCTTCTTGGACCATCTTTATAATGCTCAATTCTGCTTCTTTCCTTTCATGCAAAGTAGAGGAATCGCTTGAATGTTGCTGAAGACCCTTGACTTGCTTTGCTCTGCGCTTGAGCCTAGCTATGGCTCTCACCAGTCTCGACCAATCTGAAAACTTATGCAGGTGATCCATGAGTGACCTTTCCTCCTTGGCTTTGATGTCATGCACAAAAGCCTGCTTGAGCTCTGGATCAGCGCTTAGGATTTCTCCCACCATGACATCCTCACGTGGAAGCTCTTCCTGCCATAGGAAGGCTGGTCCTGTAAACCAGTTGGACGCCTTCAGCTGCAGTGCTGAAAGACCCCTGGATGCATGGTCTGCAGGATTATTTTCAGAAGCTACATAGCGCCACTGAGCAGATGCTGTGCTTTGTTTGATTCGCTGCACTCTGTTGGCCACAAAAACATGGAACCTCCTGGCGTCATTATTGATGTATCCGATGACAACCTTAGAATCCGTCCAGAAGAATTCATGGCGGCAGTTTACTTCAAGTTCTCTTTTCAGCAAGTCACTAATACGAACAGCCACGACCGCTGCGGACAGCTCCAATCTTGGTATGGTAGTGACCTTGGTGGGTGCAACTCTTGACTTCCCCATAACTAAGGAACAATGGACTTCTCCTGTCGTACTGACTGCTCTGAGATATGTGCACACGCCATAGCCTGAGGTGCTAGCGTCCGAGAAATGATGAAGCTCATAATGATGAACCTTAAAGCCGCTTGGAACGTAGCATCTTGCTATCTTCACGTCAGCCAGTTGTTTTAGGTCCAAAAGCCAAGATTCCCACAAGGGTCTCAGTTCTTCAGGTAAAGCATCATCCCAATTAAGTTTGTCTCTGCACATCTGCTGCAGGATCTGCTTTCCTATCAAAATGAAAGGTGCGGCAAAGCCAAGTGGGTCATATACTGAGGCCACTGTGGACAACACTCCTCTTCGAGTGAATGGCTGGTCCTTGACCACCACTCTGAACTGGAACTGATCCAAAGCCACACACCACTGAACTCCGAGTGCCCTTTCCACTTGGGGCTGTTCAAAGGCCAGGTTTAAGTCCTTGGCGCCTTTTGCATGTTCTACTTCAGGGATTGTGTCAAGTACTTCCTTGCTGTTGGAGACAAACTTATGAAGATGAAGTTTGCCCATGCTGCAGAGGTCTCTTGCTTCTTTAACCAATTGAATTGCTTGGTTCTGGGTTTCTACGCTCGCTAACCCATCATCCACATAAAAGTTCCTTTGAATGAACCTGACAGTTTCCTCACTAAACCGTCCACGTCCCTCTGTGGCAAGGTGTTTGAGCCCGTAGTTGGCGCAGCCTGGGGAAGAGGCTGCCCCAAACAGGTGAACTTTCATCCGATAGACGGAGGGCTGTAACTCCAGGTTTCCACCGTCCCACCAGAGAAACCTCAGGTAATCCTGATCGTCTTCCTTGACATGAAATTGGTGGAACATGCGTTCAATGTCACACATAATAGCCACCGCACCTTTACGGAAACGGCAGAGTACTCCCACTAAGGCGTTTGTTAAATCAGGACCAGTCAGCAGATGGTCGTTCAAAGAGGTTTGTTGAAACCTTGAAGCACAGTCGAACACAACGCGTATTTTACCAGGCTTCTGTGGATGATAAACCCCATGGTGTGGGATGTACCATACTGGGGATTTATTCAAGCCTTCCAACGGGACTTTCTCAGCATCTCCACGACCTATTGTTTCGTTCATAAAGGTTGTGTAGTCCTTATAGTACTGCTGGTTTCTTTTCAACTTCCTTTCCAGGCATTTAAGACGATGCACAGCACACAGCTTGTTGTTGGGTAAGCTGGGCCTTTCTCGCTTGAATGGCAGTGGCATTTCGTAGTGACCATCACTCTTGAGCCTAATGCCGTTCTTCATCTTAGCCAGGAATCCAAGATCCTCTTGGGATATTGGGCCATCTTCCGTTGCCCTCTCGCTGAAGTCAGATTCGAGAGCGTTGATTATTTCGGAAGGTGAGACCATTTCCTTAATCTGTGTTCTGTGAACATAGTGCACTTCACATGCAAGGTCAGACCAGGGCTGCAAACTTGGGGTCACCTGCTTCACAAGTACATGATGACTCACTCCAATCAAATCTCCACAGTCAATGTGAGGGTTGCCGTAGCCAATCACACTCCAGCCTAAGTCTGTTTTTAGTGCGAAAGGTTGATGTTCTTCGCCAGACACCACTTGTCTTGGAATCAGTGCCTGAGGACAGTTGTATCCAATAAGCAGACCAACATCACAACTTTGTAGAGGGGCAATCTCATCTGAGATGTGTTCTAGGTGAGGCCAAGCCTTTGCAGTATTTGGAGTGGGAATGTGATCTCTATTCGCAGGAATAAATTCTCTTGAGTAAACATCCGGCAGGGGTATCGTTTTGTCTGAGTAGAATCCTCTTACCTGCAGGTCTGTAAGTTTCTGACAAGACACTCTGGCATTCCTTGAAGCCATCGTTGACAACCTTAATTGAACTGGCTCACTCCTGGTGTTAAGTGCTTCTGCGGTTTCTTTCTTTCAAGATGAATGTTGTATCACTTTGTGTGTCAAGAAGTGCGTATACAAGTACTTCGTGCTCTGGCTCACTGCTGGTTGACACCCACACCGGTATGATCGTGGAGGTGTGCGTGCCCTTAATGCCTTGCATAATTGTGTTGGATGTTGCTCCACCCGACACACTAATTACTTGCACTTGAGCGCTCTCTGTCCTCCCTTCCATGGAGTTGTCGCTGTCAACAGATCTGTCGTGGCCTGTGTATGACCGTGCGTCTCTCGTGCGATTTTCATGAAGGCATGTTGGATGGTGTTTTCTACACATGTCACAGACCTTTCGCTTTTCACATTCCCTTGAGCGGTGCCCAAGCTTCAGGCATCCAAAGCATAACTTGCTCTCTCGTACAAACTTGTGTCGCTCAGGTACTGCTTTCTCCATAAACTTGTGACAAGTATCCAAACTGTGATTGACTCTTTCACAGAAAATGCAGCTTGGTGGCACATATCCTTCATCTGAAATTGTCGCTAACACCTTTCTGCTGGGGCTTCTATTCCTTTGGGCCTTGATCTTTTCATTTTCATTTGGTTTTAGGGCATGCAAGGATGTAATTGGATTACATGCGATTCTGGCTTCGCGTGTGAGGAATGTCACAAACTGATTAAAACTTGGAAAAGTTTGACTTTGCTCTTCCACTTCCATAACCTTCCTATTCCACCTTGAGGTTAACCAATCTGGAAGTTTGGTGAGTAGTTTTTGATTTTCATTGCAGTCGTTCAGCACGGCAAGTCCTTTGATCTGAGACATCGCAGCCTCACAGCTGCGAAGGAAGTCAACAAATTCCTGTAATTCCAGACTGCTTTTGGGATTGATCTTGGGCCACGCATTGAGTCGATCTCTGAAGGCCTTGGCAATGAGAAATGGATTTCCATATCTTTCTTCTAAGATTGTCCATGCAGAGATGTATGCCGCCTCAGTGCCCAGCAGAAAGTAGCTTTCAATTGCCTTCCGTGCAGGTCCAGCAACATACTTTCGTAGGTAATAGATCTTCTCTTCCGCTGGTATATTCTTTCTGTCAATGAGAGTTTGAAAGGACAACTTCCAGTCATTATACCGGAGTGGGTCACCATTGAACACTGTTGGCTCAGGCACAGGAAGACGATTAGCTGCAACTGATTCTGCAAGCGCTCTAATTAGAGCTGTGGTGCTGTCTTCACACCTTACAGGCTGTTCACCTTTTGGAAGTGGACAGGGCTTCATTGGGTTAATTTTATACTTGACATCTTTCTTTATTTTCAGAGAACTACAGTTATGGAGCAGCTCATCTATATCTTCATCTGAGCATCCACTTTGTGCGTATGCTTGCTCTCGTGCTTTTGCAGCATTTAATTTCTTGAGTGTCTCTAGTCGATCTATCTCTCTGCGCTTGGCCTCTAGACTTTGTCTTCTCTCTGCATTTTCAGCTTCCTGCTTGGCACGCAACTGTGCAGCGGCAGCCTCTTGCTCAGCAAGCCGCTTCTTTTCTTCAGCTTCAAGTCTTTGAAGTTCTCTGAAATGTTGCTCTTGTTCTATTAAGATCTTTAGAGTAGCTTGATTAGCAGCTGCCTCAGCAGCTGCATCTTGTCTCTTAACTAAGGACAAGCTTGAGTGTCTTGAGCTGGATACTGAGCTACTTCGCGCTTTTGAGCGGTTAGACTTTACACTTTGTGTAACATGCCTCAACAGTTCAAACTCTGGTTTTCCACGATCTTCTTTCTCATTATTTCCCTTGGTCTCCACAATTTCCTTTGACCTTGCTTCACAGATGTCTATCCTGCGACGAATTTCTGGATGCGGTGTGCAGACACGCCGCATGTTTTCATAAATGACATGCAGCTCCATGGAGGCTTTCCCCATCTTAGCGGCGTGCTCCTGTAGCAGGTCATTTGAACAACATGTATCAAAGGCTAATGTGGCATCTTTAGCAATGATCCTCCATTTTTCGTAGCTTAAATTAAAGCGATGCTCAAGTTTTTTCACTCGTTCGTCCTGTAATTCTTGGCCCTTTTCCGTTAATTTACGTACTCTATGGCCTTGCAGCGTCTCTTGAGGGAGTTGGGTATCATATGCTTCATCTTCAGTTGCATGTGGCATTGCCCTTTCATCTGGCATGGGACAAAGTGGTTCTTCAGAAGGGTTCTCCTTGCAGGGCTGCTGCACAGTGTCTACCACACCCTCTCTGGCATCCTCAAAAGGAAAGTTTACTTCTGACATTTTAGTTAGCTTTCTTTACTTGGATATGAGATTAAGTCTAGCCTTTCTCAGAATATATAGGCTAACTATCTAATTCCCTTTTCTTTTCTCTTTTTTTTTTTATTTACTTATTTTTTATCTTAGCCATACTTGCAAGTTTTAGTTTATGATTGCTTTCAGAAATGAATAGTAGCCTAATAAAATAACATAACCTGTAAATATTCTTCCTACCTTCAACAAAGGCTTGTTGAGCGCTATTCTAATTCTACAAGGCCACTGGTTTTAAGATGAGAGAGTGTCTTGGTGAATAAACTGTTAGTTTACTTAAATTTCAAAATCCCTAATTGTTGTTAAGAGATATTACCACTGCTTATTAATACCTTTAAACACATGTAGCTTACAACTAATTGTTACACTCTTGAAAAAGCTTTGACATTGCCTGAATATCTGTGAGTCTATTAAACAACAAACAAGCCACATCAACCATATTACAATATGCAGAATGAAAATAACATTGCAAAACGTGGGAAATGCAGAAAGGCAACAGCCTTAAATTGTCTCTTAATTGTAGCCTAATACTTCTTAAAAGAGTCCTTTGAGCTCTTGGATGAAAACGTTTGACAAGCACTTAGAGTTAGTATGGCGTTTCAACATACGCCGAACGTCAACTTAGTGGCACCTGAACCTTCATGCAGGCGCGGTAAAACGTCTCCTTCGGGACGCTTTGTCCTCGGATGACACTGGAATGAAATGCGCTACGATGACGTGGGCTTGATCCTTCCCGCTTGCTTCTCCATGTAGTCTCTCAAATGCGTCGAGTTTCACTGTAGCTCCCCAGTAACGCGCGGACACACGATGTTTAGTGAAAAACAGGGTGATCTTTATTCCATCGTAGACCATCAATCCCGTGAAACTGCCAACAAACAACACTTATCACAGCTGCTTGCCGTAACCACATTGCAACACAAGCTTACTACGTTAACAAAGCAAGCTATAGAGCTAAGTTAGCTAAAACATGTAAACATTCTCAACGTACCTCGTTGGCAGCTTGTTACAAAAGGAGCTAAACCCAGATCTTGTATCTTCAACACATCTCTTCACAACTTATCTTCTCACCAATCCAGTGTAGTAACTTAACTTAAAGATATTATAACACTTTCTTGCAGAATGCACTCAACACATTAAATCGCAGCACCTTCCATTCATGTGTAACATCAAACAGCGTCCCACGGGCAGTGTACGTGCAAATTAGTTCCGCCCCAAGCTATTCAGAACATTATGTAGAGACATAACATTTATATACACATAAACTATATAATAACTGTACTGAAGTTACATACCACATTAATGAAATATAATGCATGTTAATGAACTGACGGCAGTTACAATGCGTCCAACAGGACTATCTTTAGCATAACGTTAGCTAACGCTAGCGAGTAGCAACATTAGCATTACCATTGACTATCCATGTTGCTCGTTTTTGCTGTGCCTTAAAAACCTCTGCTCAGTGAAAACAATGCGTCTAACAGGACAATCTTTAACTCTGACCGACATTTGACAATATTTAATTGCCTTTACCTTGTGGAGAGCTCTCCAAATATTGTAGCCAGCTAGTGCATTAGCATAAGTTAGCTAGCGAGTGGTAATGTAAGCTAGCTTTGACTTTGACATTGACTAATTCCTCTTGCTCGATGTTATACTGGTAGATAAAAACCTCAGCTTAGTCAAAATTGTGCGACTAACGCGACTACGTCTGTCTTTGACTAATATATGACCAAGTTTGGTAACACTTTACTTGACAGTACCGACATAACCATGACATGACACTGTCATAACTATGACATGACACTGTCATGAATGTGTCATAAACCTTATAAACAAGTCATAAACGTTTATGACTTCTGTCATTAAGTGTCATTCGGTTTTTGTCATGACAAGTTGACATTGTTGGGCTTGTCTTGATTATCCCTTGTGTTGTCCTTCGGGTCCCAGTGACCCGAAGGACATCACAAGGATTATGTACTTCCGTTTACTTTGTTGAGAATTGCTCTCTAAACCCTGTTTCTTGTAAAGTAAGTAAGTAAAGTTTATTTCTAGAACACATTTAAACACAGTTTAAGCTGACCAAAATGCTGTACAAACAAGAACTAAGGTGATGTATTAACCCTTGTTTAGAGAGCAATTCTCAACAAAGTAAACGGAAGTACATAATCCTTGTGTTGTCCTTCGGGTCACTGGGACCCGAAGGGCAACACAAGGGTTATGACAACTCGACATTAATCAAAGTGATATTAACAGAAGTTGTCTTGGTCATGACAACTTGACATTAAATTTGTCTTGATTATGACACTTTGACATTAATCAAAGTGTCATTACCAGAAGTTGTCTTGGTCATGACAAGTTGACATTAAATTAGTTTGGGATGTCTTTGTAATGACAACTTGACATTAACCAGGATGACATTACCAGAGGATGTCTTTGTCATGACAACTTGACATAAACAGAAATTCACCTCTTTTTGTATTCATGACATTTTGACCTAATGATTATTATAATTAGATGTGCAAGATTAGAGACCAATTCTAGCACTTTTTCAGATAGATGTCTGACAGGAAATTTCACAAAACTGGGTGTCATGACACTGTTATGACAGTGTAACTAATAAATATTTTGACCTCAAGTAGTGGTACCAATTGTATTTGTCATTAAGATATCATTGATAGGACTTGCTGTCATGACAACATTATGACAGTGTAACTAATACATATTTTGACCTCAAGTAAAGTGGTAACATTTTTATTTGTCATTAAGATATCATAGATAAGACTTGCTGTAATTACCATATTATGACAGTGTAACAAATACATTCTTTGACCTCAAGTAAAGTGGTACCAATTGTATTTGTCATTAAGATATCAGATAAGACTTGCTGTCATTACCACATTATGACAGTGTAACGAATACATTCTTTGACCTCAAGTGGTGCCAATTGTATTTGTCATTAAGATATCATGTATAAGACTTGTTGTCATGACAACATTACGACAGTGTAACTAATACATATTTTGACCTCAAGTGGTACCAATTGTATTTGTCATTAAGATATCATAGATAAGACTTGCTGTCATGACAACATTATGACAGTGTAACTAATACATATTTTGACCTCAAGTAAAGTGGTACCAATTGTGTTTGTCATTAAGATATCATGGATAAGACTTGTTGTCATGACAACATTATGACAGTGTAACTAATACATATTTTGACCTCAAGTAAAGTGGTAACATTTTTATTTGTCATTAAGATATCATAGATAAGACTTGCTGTAATTACCATATTATGACAGTGTAACAAATACATTCTTTGACCTCAAGTAAAGTGGTACCAATTGTATTTGTCATTAAGATATCAGATAAGACTTGCTGTCATTACCACATTATGACAGTGTAACGAATACATTCTTTGACCTCAAGTGGTGCCAATTGTATTTGTCATTAAGATATCATGTATAAGACTTGCTGTCATGACAACATTACGACAGTGTAACTAATACATATTTTGACCTCAAGTGGTACCAATTGTATTTGTCATTAAGATATCATAGATAAGACTTGCTGTCATGACAACATTACGACAGTGTAACTAATACATATTTTGACCTCAAGTGGTACCAATTGTATTTGTCATTAAGATATCATAGATAAGACTTGCTGTCATGACAACATTATGACAGTGTAACTAATACATATTTTGACCTCAAGTAAAGTGGTACCAATTGTATTTGTCATTAAGATATCATGGATAAGACTTGTTGTCATGACAACATTATGACAGTGTAACTAATACATATTTTGACCTCAAGTAAAGTGATACCAATTGTATTTGTCATTAAGATATCATAGATAAGACTTTTTGTCATGACAACATTATGACAGTATAACAAATACATTCTTTGACCTCAAGTAAAGTGGTACCAATTGTATTTGTCATTAAGATATCATGGATAAGACTTGCTGTCATGACAACATTATGACAGTGTAACGAAAACATTCTTTGACCTCAAGTAAAGTGGTAACATTTGCATTTGTCATTAAGATATCATAGATAAGACTTGCTGTCATTACCACATTATGACAGTGTAACAAATATATTCTTTGACCTCAAGTAAAGTGGTATTAAAGGAGAACTCCGGGCAATTTTTACGTTAATCTTGATCGCTATATGTATATGAGTACTGTCGATAGCAAAAAAAACAAACCGAATCGGTGCTAGCAACACGGAGCTGCTGCAGCTAATGCCGAGAGCTCCCACTCAGCTAAAACGGCAGTTATGGGGGCATAAGATAAAGAGTGTCTTTGTGCCTCTTAACAGACAAGAAATGCAATTAAAATGTCTGTGCAACACGAACAGGGCCCTTACATGACAACAAGATGCGTTTAGCAACTTAGCCATTGTTTAAATTCACCTACCCTCTTAGCTGCTAGCTGCCGTCTGGGATGAGTGAGTGTGTTCAGCCAGGCTCCGGTAATAATCATCACGTAGCAGTTCCATGTGTATTTGTAGCATATATATCCATTTTGTGTGCTGTCGTTGGTGAATATGAGTCTCTACAGTGGCGAATTGTGTGGTAGTTTTCTTAGCCAGGCTAGCAGCCCCGACCGGGCATCCTTCTACTTCCTCCGCCTCCCTTCGCCGCCGCCGACAACAATCCACAGGCCCCCTGGTGCGTGTATGTCCTCCAGAGGACAGTTCATGCTTTCACGGTGAAATTTTGAAGTTTATTCCCCCCTCAAAAATAGGTAATTGAGCACTGTAGTGGTTGTGATCATATCAGAGACTATGTAACTACATGGAAACAGACCAAATGATGCCTGTTTCTTGTAAAGTAACTAGCATTACAGAAGGCTGTAGCCTGCGCTGAAGCCCCGTGGGAATTCAGTTGTAGCAGGAAAAGGTAAACAACGGAGCGAACGTAATTTAGTGTGAAGAGTGAAGAACGGAGGTGTTCACAAGGGAAGAAGCTTGGGTAAGCGTAACTATGGAGCTAGAGCTAGCCTTCAGTAACGCTATGCGTAATAGTATTACAAGAAACAGGCATCATTTGGTCTGTTTCCATGTAGTTACATAGTCACTGATAGGATCACTTCAGTGCTCAATTACCTATTTATGAGGGGGAATAAACTTCAAAATTTAGCCGTGAAAGCATGAACTGTCCTCTGGAGGACATCCACCAAACCAGCGGCCTGTGGATTGTTGTCGCAGCGGCAGGCAAGGGAGGCGGGGAGGAAGTAGAAGGATGCCCGGTCGGGGCTGCTAGCCTGGCTAAGGAAACTACCACACAATTCGCCACTGCAGGGACTCATATTCACCAACGACAGCACACAAAATGGATATATATGCTACAATACACATGGAACTGCTGCGTGATGATTATTACCGAGCCTGGCTGAACACACTCACCATCCCAGACGGCAGCTAGCAGCTAAGAGGGTAGGTGAATTTAAGCAATGGCTAAGTTGCTACGCGCATCTTGTTGTCATGTAAGGGCCCTGTTCGTGTTGCACAGACATTTTAATTGCATTTTGTGTCTGTTAAGAGGCACAAAGGCACTCTTTATCTTATGCCCCCATAACTGCCGTTTTAGCTGAGTGGGAGCTCTCGGCATTAGCTGCAGCAACTCCGTGTTGCTAGCACCGATTCGGCTCGTTTTTTTTGCTATCGACAGTACTCATATACATATAGCGATCAAGATTAACGTAAAAATTGCCCGGAGTTCTCCTTTAATATACACAGAAATATGGCATACATACAGATCAACTAACTGGAAAAATAAAGTGTGCACACAAAAGAAACCCTTTTCAGTTCTATGACCTCAATTGTTCTTTGATGACAAGAGTTCAGAGATGTTCAACATTGGGGCCAATATGAGTTTGGTTTCCGTTTGTCCTTCCACCATGAAGAATGAATCAAGGGAAATCCATCTACGTTCAGAGTCTCGATCCTGAACTGGGAATCTCTAAACCCTGGAAGTCTCTGGGATGTGAAGAATCGATGTGATTCAATATCCCTCTGTGGACTGGGCCTCCCCTGCGTAGCCTTTTCACCTCCTCCACCTGTAGATAAGGCCAAAACATTTCTCTCAATTACTATTCAGTAATAAAATCAATTGCTTAGGCTACAATGAAAATAAAATGAGGTCATATTTCAGTTAACCCCTATTGAAATATCTAAACCTCTATTCAGTTTGTACAACCGTTCTTAAATTTCTTCTCTTAGGTATCAAACGTATATAAATCCCTTTCATGTACCAAAAGCACATTTATATTAATAGGCAACCTTTATACAAACAATGCATTTCTAATTCAAGTTGTATGGAACCTTAGTAACATTAACACTATCCTAAATATAACTGCATAAATTACATGTAAACATCTCTCAAATTGTATTATTTTCCCATAACTTAAGCTACAGTGTTGAAATCTAGAGGCATTAAGACTTGCTTGCTTATTTATCCCTCCCTGTAACTGTAGAAAGAATGCACTAAAAATTTGCCTCTTTAAGTTAGCTACTTCACCATAAACTCCAGTTAAACAGTTAAACTCTCAATTTGTACTAACATTCATTCAACAAAATACCCACAGCTAGCAATAGTGTTGAAAAGCAACATTATACTTTCCATAACCAATAGATATAACCATTAGCCTTTTCACAGGCAATATGCAGTAGCTAGTCTGCTAGCCTTTTGTGGCTAATTACCCTATTAGCATATGAATACAGCACCTTAGCTAACCCGTTAGCGTAATGCTATTAGCACCGATTAGCATGGATGCTAGCAAACTCTAGTGTTAAGGAGTGACTCACCATTTTGCTGCCTATAACTCCGTGACGATAGTTGATTCAGGCACAGCTCTCTTTTACAACAAGGTATAGCCAGTATTAGATAGTATTTAGTATGTAGAATTGATTTATTTCACTAACTGGTGTTCTTTTTATCTTACTGAGTGAATAACGGCAGCATCCTCCTATTTACCTGAAAGCTTGAAACACTTTGATGGGCTTGTAAATAAGCCAATGGGTGAACTTGGGTCCGTGAGCTGACCAATCAGATTACGTCTCCTCACATCCTTTTTCGCCGTCTGCATCAGAATGTAGGAGGGCTGCCATTATTCACTCAGTAAGATAAAAGAAGCGCCAGTTAGTGAAATAAATCAATTCGACATACTAAATACTGTCTAATACTTGCTTGTTGTAAAGAGAGCTGTGCCTAATCAACATCGTCATGGAGTTATAGGTAGCAAAATGTCACTCCACTGCTTACTACTAGATTCTTAGCGTCCATGCTAATCGTGCTAATAGATAAGCTTAACGGGTTAGCTAAGGTGCTATTCATAAGCCAATAGTTAATACAAAAGGCCTAGCAGACTAACTACTACTGTACTCAATGAAAGCTAATATGATGTATATCTGTTGGTTGTAAAATAATGCTGCTATTGCTTTTGTTGTTTGAATGATTGTAGCACAAATTTTGAGTTTAACTGTTTAACTGAGTTTATGTAATTAGCTAACTTAAGAGGCTAATTTTTAGTGCATTCTTTCTACAGTTACGAAGGAGGATAAATAACAGCATAGTAATCTAGAGGCATTAAGATGCCTCTAGATTACAACACTGTAGCTTAGGTTGTGGGAAAATAATACAATTTGGAGAGATGTTTACATGCATTTTACGCAATTAAAATTAGGATAGTGTTAATGTTACTAAGGTTCCCCACACAATTAACAAAAAGAAATGCATTGTTTGTATAAAGGTTGCCTAATACTATAAATGTGCTTTTTTTATGAAAGATTATATACGTTTTACACTAAGAGAAGACAGTTAGAAACGATTTAGAGAGTTTTTAGATATTTCAATAGGGGAATTAACGAAATATTATTTTCATTTTCGTTGTAGCCTAAACAATTTATTACATTACTTAATTGAGTGAAATGTTATCTACGAGTAGTGAAAAACGTGAACTGATCCACAGAGGGATATTGAATCACATCGATCTTCAATCCCAGAGACTTCCAGAGTTTAGAGATTCCCAGTTCAGGATCGTAGATGAATTTCCGATTCATTCTTCGTTGTGGAAGGACAAACGAAACCAAACTCATATGGCCGTAACTGTTGAACATCTCTGAACTCTTGTCATCAAGAGAACAATTGAGCTCATAGAACTGAAAAGGGTTTCTTTTTGTGCGCACATTTATTTTTTCGTTAGTTTATCTGTATGTATGCCATATTTCTGTGTATATTAATACCACTTTACTTGAGGTCAAAGAATATATTTGTTACACTGTCATAATGTGGTAATGACAGCAAGTCTTATCTATGATATCTTAATGACAAATGCAAATGTTACCACTTTACTTGAGGTCAAAGAATGTTTTCGTTACACTGTCATAATGTTGTCATGACAGCAAGTCTTATCCATGATATCTTAATGACAAATACAATTGGTACCACTTTACTTGAGGTCAAAATATGTATTAGTTACACTGTCATAATGTTGTCATGACAGCAAGTCTTATCCATGATATCTTAATGACAAATACAATTGGTACCACTTTACTTGAGGTCAAAATATGTATTAGTTACACTGTCATAATGTTGTCATGATAACAAGTCTTATCTATGATGTCTTAATGACAAATACAATTGGTACCACTTTACTTGAGGTCAAAGAATTTATTTGTTACACTGTCATAATGTTGTCATGACAGCAAGTCTTATATATGATATCTTAATGACAAATAAAAATGTTGCCACTTTACTTGAGGTCAAAGAATGTTTTTGTTACACTGTCATAATGTTGTCATGACAGCAAGTCTTATCTATGATATCTTAATGACAAATACAATTGGTACCACTTGAGGTCAAAATATGTATTAGTTACACTGTCATAATGTTGTCATGACAGCAAGTCTTATCCATGATATCTTAATGACAAATACAATTGGTACCACTTTACTTGAGGTCAAAATATGTATTAGTTACACTGTCATAATGTTGTCATGACAGCAAGTCTTATCCATGATATCTTAATGACAAATACAATTGGTACCACTTTACTTGAGGTCAAAATATGTATTAGTTACACTGTCATAATGTTGTCATGATAACAAGTCTTATCTATGATGTCTTAATGACAAATACAATTGGCACCACTTCAGGTCAAAGAATGTATTCGTTACACTGTCATAATGTTGTCATAACAGCAAGTCTTATCTATGATATCTTAATGACAAATACAATTGGTACCACTTTACTTGAGGTCAAAGAATTTATTTGTTACACTGTCATAATGTTGTCATGACAGCAAGTCTTATATATGATATCTTAATGACAAATAAAAATGTTGCCACTTTACTTGAGGTCAAAGAATGTTTTTGTTACACTGTCATAATGTTGTCATGACAGCAAGTCTTATCTATGATATCTTAATGACAAATACAATTGGTACCACTTTACTTGAGGTCAAAATATTTATTAGTTACACTGTCATAATGTTGTCATGACAGCAAGTCTTATCCATGATATCTTAATGACAAATACAATTGGTACCACTTTACTTGAGGTCAAAATATGTATTAGTTACACTGTCATAATGTTGTCATGACAGCAAGTCCTATCAATGATATCTTAATGACAAATACAATTGGTACCACTACTTGAGGTCAAAATATTTATTAGTTACACTGTCATAACAGTGTCATGACACCCAGTTTTGTGAAATTTCCTGTCAGACATCTATCTGAAAAAGTGCTAGAATTGGTCTCTAATCTTGCACATCTAATTATAATAATCATTAGGTCAAAATGTCATGAATACAAAAAGAGGTGAATTTCTGTTTATGTCAAGTTGTCATGACAAAGACATCCTCTGGTAATGTCATCCTGGTTAATGTCAAGTTGTCATTACAAAGACATCCCAAACTAATTTAATGTCAACTTGTCATGACCAAGACAACTTCTGGTAATGATACTTTGATTAATGTCAAAGTGTCATAATCAAGACAAATTTAATGTCAAGTTGTCATGACCAAGACAACTTCTGGTAATATCACTTTGATTAATGTCAAGTTGTCATAATCAAGACAAGCCCAACAATGTCAACTTGTCATGACAAAAACCGAATGACACTTAATGACAGAAGTCATAAACGTTTATGACTTGTTTATAAGGTTTATGACACATTCATGACAGTGTCATGTCATAGTTATGACAGTGTCATGTCATGGTTATGTCGGTACTGTCAAGTAAAGTGTTACCCAAAGTTTTATTACATTTACCGTGTGAAGAGCTGTCCAGACTTTTATATATGTCAATGGTCCAGACAGATGAATTCCTCCGACCGGTAGTGATGTTACCCGTGAACCCCCTGCTTCGAGGCATGTATCGAAAACATGAACCAATTTGGAATGAAGCTTTGTATCGGAGCTTGATTCGTTTTGGGATAATCACGTGACCAGTGACGTCCGAAGCTTCGTTTCACACACACCCACGTGACTGCTTCGAAGTTGAATTCAAAAGCTGCGCGAGCAGCGCGACACGGTGCTGGGGTTGTTGCAGTAGGAGAGTCAACAGAGTCAGGAGAGTTAGTGAAAAGAGAGATTATTATAGCCTGTAAGAAAGTGTATAGCAACTAGAAAGTTCATAGTGAGTAGCCTAGTTTATAGTGAGTAGAGAGTTTATAAAAGAGAGTTTAGAGCGCCTTCTGCACTGCCTATCTCACCTATTTGGCTGAGGAGACAGTGTTGCTCTAGGCTACGTAGGCCTAATCACAGAAATGTGTGTGCAATGTGCTCTTCATTCATTTCCCTCCCAAATTGATGTATTTGTTTTCAAACACAAGACAGTTCACAACCAAAATCCTAACTTTATAGTTCTTTTTTTTTGGCGGAGAAGGCAATTACATTTTTATTTATGCAAGGTCCCACATAGGCTTAGTTATTTATGTCATTATTTATTTATCAATGAATTCATACTCAAAATGTAGTCATCTTCAACTCTAAAGTACGCTTAGAGTTTAGATTCTCTGCCCAAGCCCGCCCGACTTTCGGGCCGGGCCGTTATTTTCCGCCACTATCCAGGGCCGAGCTGGGCCGGGCCCTTGATCAAGCTTTTGTGTTTTTTACTATAGCCTAATTGGGTGGGGATAAAGCTATGTTATAGGCTAATCAGAAATAGGAGAATTACCTTTGAGCAAGTTTGGAGGAAAGTCGGAGGTATGGAACCATTTTAAACAAGTCGTGGGCAGTGACAATACATATGTGTCGGCTTTGTTGAGTGCATTAAGTGCGGCACTATGTCGCCTATAACAGCAAATAAAACGGGGACTTGGCTGATGAACAGACATGTGAAGCAGGCTCGCCGTGGCAGAAAAGATGACAGTCAGCCTTCAACGTCCGCATTTATTACTTCTCCAAGCGTGATGAGAGTCAAGCCCTCACAGAGAAATACGTTGATTTTTTTTTTTACATTTCTTCATTCGGACCCATTTGCGATCTGTTCCATTCTGAATAAACAAACAGCGCAGTTTACATGCTTAGTCCTTGTTGCATTATTCATTAAGATCATTTTAAACAGATTTCTGCAGTTCAAACAACTCTGAATTGTATGAGAACGTCAGTTATAACGGCCCACGTATTAAAAAAGTGTTGGGTTGAAATCGGGCTCATAATTCCATCTAATATGTCGGGCCGGGCTTGGACACAACGCGCACGGGCTCGGGTTGGGTCGGGCTTACTCTAAAGACATTCATAATAACTGTGAAACAGTTTGTGACACAATGCTATCCCTAACTTCACCACCAGATGTCCTCATAGAGTTCTGAAGCTTCGAGTAGTGAACCTTTTTTCGATAGAATTGGCTTGAATGCTTCACTGCTTCAGAAAGCTTCAGTTTGCCATCACTACCGACCGGATTGAAAAAATGGCACACATGGTGAAGTTTTCCCTCAAAAACCTGCTCCTAATGGGCGGAGTTTCCAGACAAAACATAACAACTTCCTTTCTTCATAACATGACTGAAACTTAAAAATTAAACATCCCTGAAGATTACAAGAATTCTACACGATTTACATATGTTCAGAGGAGGAACATAAATCAATAGCCTATTCACCTTATTCAGCCCCGCCCCTTTTTAAAATTTCTTGGCTTCCGCTTTGTCTTTAAACTTCCGGTCGGCTATCTACGGCTAGTTAGCTACGTTGAAAACCCCGGCGAATTAGCATGGAGAGGCTAACGTGGGAAGAGACGAAAAGCAGCATAAAAAGATCGGATGGTGGGATTATACTTCGCCACCCGAGGCTAATGAACTCCACCGAGTGGGTAGATGACATGCGGCGGTGGCATCAGGTGTCATATGGGGATATTTTTAATTATTTTGTGCTATCGATGGGTGTCGATGGGGCGGCCATGAAAAATTACAAGAGCACGGAGGCGTATAAATATCTACACAGTGGAAAGGTCGGTCGTGTTTTGCATTGCGAGGTTGAGGAATATGTTTTTATGAAAGCTGAAGTTAACCCCAGTCAGGCAAGCACACCAAGCCACAGCGCATGGGTGTTAACTAGGACCGATGGAGCCGTGGAGACAACCGGGTGCACCTGTAGACCCGGCATGGGGAGGTCTTGTAGCCACGCCGCAGCAATTTTGTGGAAGGTAAGCATCTGTTAGTGAGCATGATTTAATGTCTCAGACATCTGTTTAATTACAGTATTAGTTGCATTTTGACGACTTAGTAAAGAAGACGTGAAGCTGTAAACTTGCAAGAATTGTAACTAGGCTAATGTTAGGACACCTGAATCTGCAAGATAGCTAGCATTAGCTGCTGCTGCTGCTGCTGCAGCAGAAGGTTAACATCACTTCGATTCTCCTGGATTTCTTTTCCCTTAACACGCAAGGATAACAGTTTGTATAACATATTATATAATGCTATGTCGTGTTGGTCAGACCGAGTTTCTCGCACTTTCTTTGGAGTGATCGCAGTACTTTATTGTGCATGTTATGGTAGCTGTTACGCCCATCCTATGCTTTTCTGTCCGTCAATGTATGTTGGAGGTTGATTGTATTTGATGATATTAACATGTATTTGATGATATTAACATATTTTGATGTATTTGATGATATTAACATATTTTGTCTTTGGACAGAGTTGATGAACCGGTGACCATTTGTAAGTAGTCTAATCCCGTCATGGTTACAAGAACTAAGGTAAGTAAGGACTACAGGTAAGTAACCTTTTTATCAAAGGTATCAAGAAGCATACCTTAAATTGAATTATGGTAATTTTACTTGGCATATTAACAATAGCCTATATGTGTTGGAACTATACTGTCAGGCCTCTGACTACATCTAAAAGGTAGGTTAGCTGTTCACTCCTAATGGAGGGTCTGGCATGGGTTGTCAATATTTATGGATTAATATATTTTTCTAGCATTTGCAGTCACTGTCTGGGGGGCTTTTTTTTTACCTTGGATGAATATCATAACAAAACCAACTGGACATCATAGAAATGTGTGCAAACGTGTCGTATGCTTACTGCTGCTCAAGGTAAGGTCATGAATAATATTGATAATCATGTAAAGATAAAATAATGAAGTGACTACTTCATTGGGTTGTGATCATAACTATTGATAGCTATTTATTGCTATGCATTGTAATTCATGGTTTTAGGTGGAAAATGCAGTGTCCAATGGCCTGACAGGAGTTGCCAGTACTGATGAGCAGCGGCGATGGAATAGCGGGACCCAGAGGAACATCACACCGAAGCTGCTGACGGAAATGTTCTTTACCCACCATAGAGCCAGTGATGCTTTCCAAGCATGTGATGTAGGGTCCCAACATCTACCTCTGCCTCCCACCCCACTTTTCCAGACTCAAGAGGCTCTTCGTAATGGATTGAAACATTTGAAGCTGCCCACGTCAAGTCTGTTGTACAAGTGTGTAAATGCTGAAACTCCTGCCACGAACCTTCAGGAGCCTCCAGCAGCAACCAACGCAGAGCACGATGGCTCCAACATCTGCCCTCGCTGCTCTGCCTTTTATGAGACATTTGTGGCTATAGACTCTGTGAGACTGGAGCTGCTGACTCAGGAGCAGAGTGCGTCTCACCTCTGGCATGACTCTCGCAGATTGAGAATAACTGCCAGCTCTGCCAAGAAGGTGCCGGTCAGAAGCAGCCCCAACGTCTTCTTAAAGCAACATGTCTTCCCACATTTTCATGGAAATGCTGCTACCAGACATGGTGTGGAGGGTGAGGTGTTGGCCATGAAATGGTTGGAAGGCGGTGGCTACAGGGTAACATGCCATGGCACAGTTTTGTGTCCTGGAGAGCCCTGGCTATCAGCCAGCCCAGATGGGGTTTTGAGTTCAGGGGAGCTGCTAGAAATCAAATGTCCTTTCCTAAAATCAAACGAAACACTGGATGAATTAATGGGGAGTCAAAAATATGATGTAAAGATTGTCGAGGGTATTCCTATGTTACAGCCTAATGGCCCCCGCGGCTTCTACATCCAAATTCAAATTGGCTTGTTCTGTACAAAGTTAAAGGCATGCAAGTTACTGATTTGGTCTCATTCAAAACAGGTGATGCTTCACATCCCTTATGATGAGGCTTTCTGTGCGAAGACTGTGGCTCGACTAAGAGGATTCTATTTCAGAGACATGCTTCCTTTTGTTTCAGACAAGTATAGTGAAGGTCGCCTGTTGCTCTGTGAGCGCTATATGCAGTTACGCAAATGTCCTGAGGTCATGGTAGGGGGCAGGGGTTTTGTCTTAGAACTGGAGGAGGACTCAGGCTTGCGGGAACTCTTCCTGGTGGTGGAGGAGGAGGAGGAGGAGGCTTCTGGTGACTCCAGTGATGGCGCGGTGTGGGTGAGGGCCTCCCGGAAATGCTCCCTCATCCTCTTTGACTGGGCCATGTTCAGGCTGAGGGCGGTTGCCACGTTCTGGCACATAAAGGTGACCACCATCTTCCGCTGCTTGACAGAAGGTTGTTCTTGACCTTAAAACAGTAGAAGAAAAAAGACCCCAAAGGACTTGTTAGTCTTGTGTTCCCTGATCTGCAATACACAACAAAACGGACGGACTCTTTCAGAGGAAACATTAACAAAAACAACAGACTCACAAGCAGTGATGACAACAGGACAGAGATTTTTATACTTACAGAGATCACAAAACCCTCATCGCCGGGCTTGTGCGCCTCTGCGGCCTCCTCGACCTCGCAAATCCGGAGGTTACTGAGTACCCCCGGGCAATGACCGTAATGGAGGCTGTGAAGGCCGCAAAGTAGCCGTAAAAACGGTACCGTGGCGACGGTGTGTGGTTCTCCTTCAGGGCGTCTGAAAGAAGAGAAGAAAAAGTATTTCAGCACACGAAGGGGAAGAAACACACACAAACAAGGACACATCACTATGCACGGCAGGCTTCCGTTGAAGATGGACTATTTTCACTATTTTGGAAAGAGGGATGCACACTACCCAGCAGCTCTGGGATCCTCAGTGTACTTACATAATGTTACACCAAAATTTCCAGTTTCCTTCCTCTCTATATTCCTAAGATTTTTACATTAGGGATTAATTCATATATCATTCAAAGCCTGATTTATGTAAAAGGTTATACCTAAAAAAACAATAGATTTTTTTTCTTGACTGTCCAAAATCCCCTCCTTTAAAAACGAGTGTAATCTACTCTACAAATTTGTTTTGTATATTCATCCTTAAAAATTAATTTACAGAGATAAGTTCCAGGGAGTTGTGTATAAATCAGAGCATACACCACAGCCCCGGGCAGGAACGGTTTGTCAGCATTACATTTTTGCATTTTTTTTATTTAAAAGGAACTACATAAAGTACTTAAAGGAATATTTCACTGCTGGAAAGCTTAATATATCTTTAAATTGGGTCACTTATGTAGTAGAAATGTGAAGAAAAAAAAATTGAAATTGGTGCCTTCTAGGCCGAGAAAAGCCAGAAAATGTGTTTTGGTCTTATATGGATGAAAAACACCAAATCCCAGAATGCACCTGATTCGTTGCTTTGAGTCCACTCCCAAGCCACGCCTACCGCTTGACAGACAGACAGAGGCATTCAACTCAACTCAAGCGTGTTTTATTGTCATTTCAACCATATACACGAAACGACGTTTCATCGTGACTCAAGTGGTGTTACACATTTAAAATATATAAAAACGATATTATATAAAAACGACATACGAAACAGGCTACATTTAGTACACACACTTTATAGGCTCCGTAAAGTTCAGCTAACACATAATAGCATTAGCTCTTGGTGGGCTGTAAACACCGAGCATAAACACAGCCGAGAATTAGTGTGCAATGTAGAATGGTCGGCATTTAACAGACAAACACCACCAGCAGTTAGCAGTTAAATGGATACAAATCACCACATTTCTGCACCACTCTGTGTTAACACAGCCCACCTCTTTTACCCGGCGACAGAGCATCTCTAGCTCGGAGGGCTAGCAGGCCTGGTAGCTGGACAGTCCGGTACACTATTCAGGCATGTTTCCACAACAACAAAAACACAGCAGTCTCTGAACTCACGTTGGGAGTTTCGTTGAAGTTGGATGTAGTCCGGTTTCTGGTCTAAATGAGCGGACACTTGCAAGCAGGATCCGTAAAGTTCAGCTAACGCATACTAGCATTGGTGTAGCTAAACACAGCCGTGAATTAGCGTGGAATGTCGAATGGTCGGCATTTAACAGTCACAAGCTCCACCAGCAGTTAGCAGTAGCTAGTTGGATTTTATTTCTACACCAGTCCGTTTAACACAGCCCACCTCCACGGGCCGGCGAGAGCAGCCTGGTAGCTGGATAGTCCCGGTGCCGGTACACTGTTGTTCAGGCATGTTTCCACAAAAACAAAAACACAGCAGTCTCTGAACTCACGTTGGGAGTTTCGTTGAAGGAGGATGTAGTCCAGCTTGTTGTTTAATGAGCAGACACTTGCAAGCAGGATGGATGGGACAGGTGGACAGCTAGTAGATCCTACTAACTGGCTGTAGTCCTTGCCTCTGGCCCAAAAATCTTCCGATGACGCAAAAATCGTCATTTTACGTCATCGGAAGATTTTTTCCAGGCCCCAAATGCAGAGATCTCTCGTCTCAGGGGGACATGAGGGAGGGAAGCACGGTCATTCAGAAATACTATCGGGTAATATCGGGTTTCTACTTATACAAAGCTGAATGCTAAATCGGTGAAGGATCCCTTTAATACATAACTTTTAGTAACGTTACACAAACAATTAAAAATACATGCAATATGGAAACGTGAGCATTCAAAATAAGCTACGTGATAGCTGAATACAAATTTTCCTCCTTTTTCTGCATGTTCTCTTTTCCAAAATAGAAAATATCCAATAATAATAATGTCCGTACGTTACCAACGGTCGGTGGATTAGCTATCGTTAGTAACGTTTTATTCATAAACATCTCCTTAAACCGAGCTAAATCAATGTTAGCTACGTTTTAGCGTGCTAACATTTGTCGTAGCATTAACCTAGCTAGCTAGCTAGCCAGCCAATGTAGCATACAGTGACTCAGATACATCTTAATAAAAAAGAAAACCGATAACTTACTTACTTAGATAATGTAAATTTGAATGTGCAAACAGACATAGATAGATAGATAGATAGATAGATAGATAGATAGATAGATAGATAGATAGATAGATAGATAGATAGATAAATAGATAGATAGATAGACAGATAGATAGACAGATAGATAGATAGAACAACGATACAGCATTGACATGTGTAGCAGGTTGATTGGTCGCAGGTGGTTTCAATCACACTCACACTCTCTGGACCAATCAGGAAGTAACTGCATGCTATATAGGCAGGGGGTTTGACCTCTTGACACTCTTTACTCTTCGTTGCTGGAAGCACATTTCCGCTTTGGGTCCTTTTGCGTCCGTGGTGCAGTCACTGTTGTGCAACAGGTAATGCAGCGTGCTTATTTGTTTGTTACCTAAAGGCCTCGTTTGTGTTAGGATGGGCATTACAGCGTGTATTGTCTTTTGCAGTGTCTCCCTGTTACAAACCCGATCCTTCCTGTAACGGAACCGGGTTGAGTGTTGCTGCTGGTAGGTTGGACAAATCTGTCTCCTCTTTGAATATTTTAATGAATGAGTGTTTAAGTAATCGGCCGTGTTATTGTAGGCTCTGTGTAGCTGTACTATCGGCACTGTCGGTGTATTGGTTCGAAGCTCCCTGACGGGTATGTATGTATACCAGTGGCATCGCGTGTATTTTCTTTAATCATAAACAGTTATTGAATTTGGTTTGTTTGTGCACGCCAGGGTTGTAAAATTGCTTCGCTTGCGCTGGTATCTGCACTAGCCCCTCCCTTCCCTGCCACGCTGCTGTTTTGTCTTAACTGATTTTTGTTGCAACCACTGTCAACGGGTTGTAACTACACGAGCTCACGCCAGGCTTTGAACGCCTCTACGCGCGTTTCAGCACCAGGATCTTTTGCCCAAAGTGTCCGACAGGGCTGTATTTGAATGATCGTGACACAGACGATAGCTTTGCCTTTCTTTGGCTTGCCCGTGCTTACTAATGTGTATGGAGATTGGGGTTTATTTTTATGGGTTTATTTGTTAAATTATGATTAAGTGATTTTTGGTTAATTTATATTTCCTTTTGTTTAAGTTCTGATAAAAGACTCATTTCTGTTGAAACTTTATGATTTATCTGTTAATCCTTTGTTTGGCTCCAGGCAGCTAGGATTAAATGATCTTTGGTTGATTTCTGTTTAAGTTGTGATAACGACTTTCATTTTTGTTGAGACCTTTTATGGTTTATTTGTTAATTTTGGTTATTTGTTAGGCTCTAGGCAGCTATTTAGACACCTTTGCTGCCTAGATTTGCCTTAGATTTAAGTTTTTTTTCATTTATTTTTGGTTTGATTCATTTTCCCTCCCCCCAATAACTGAATGTTCTTCTCCCATAGGTGCTGAGTGCCGAAGGTGGTGGTGTCGGTGTCCCCGGTGGTGGTGTCTCCCTCCTGGTGCTGTGTTTTCCCCCTTGGTTTATTTTGAGTTTTTCACCACTGTGTGTGTGTGTGTGTGTGTGTGTGTGTGTGTGTGTGTGTGCTCTCACGTGTGACTGGGGTGATCCTTCCCTGAGACCCCACACCCTTTGACCCTGTCCCTCCACCGGTAAGGCCTCAGCACTTATTTCCCACATTTAGTGTGTCTGGTATTTTAAATAGTATTTTATATTTGATGTTTTAGTAATTGTATTAATAAAATCATTGTTTTTGACGGAACTACGTCTCTGGCTTCATGCATAAATTGAACCTGTGTGCTTTCTGTATTTTGGTGGTTTAACTATTTTACTAGTCAAATCCTATTCTCAGGGTGAAATTCCCCGGGTGGCGTTGCCGGTGTCTTCCTTGGGTCTGGATGTTGAGCGGGCCAAAAAGACGCTCGACACCAAAAAGTCCCACTCGCCACACATGTCTCCATTAACGACTCCTTTGAAATAACGTTAATTAAGTGAAATGTCAGTTACTCTTCATAAGCTAGCTAGCTAGCTAGCTAGTTAAGTTACGTTAGCTAATGGAACGTAAGAGAGTTTATTCTAGAAGCACTGTTTAAACAAGCACATTTTCTGCAACAAACTACCAGTAAGATGAAAATGCTTACCTCGCCTCCCTGCCCCAGAAACCAAAGTGTCGTTTAGAGGTGAAAATAAGCTGGTCCTATGTCAGTACAACTGTGACGGGGCGCATAGCTGCCTTCACTGTAGCGATGCGCTACCTGTTTTAATCTCAAAGACTGAGTGAAGAATGTTGCTTGTACATGTTTGTTTGACTGTCTATATGTCCGGTTATTTATACTGGTTTTATATTGTCTGTCATTTATCGAATTCCCTGTATTAATCCCGTAGTTTTGTGCACACATTTTTAACATCTATTGCTGCGGTGATTTACTATTTGATAGGCCTAGCTAAATGATGCATCTATCAGTTTATTGTTTAAAAGCTATAGATTGTCACAAACATGACTTGTGGTGTATTATATTTTACAGCCAACAAGATACCTTGTGGCTGTGGTTAATGGTATTACCAATTGTATAAATTGTATGTTGTATCTATTTAGATTGTTGTACATTTGTTTGTTGTATGAAGCCATTAAGGCCTACTCACCTGAGCCACCCCTGAGTTTTTTACATGTTGGTATGTTACAATTTGAGGGGTTGGCATCAGACTATATAGGGTGGCCATGTGTTTGCTCAGGGGGACAGAGCGGGAGTGTACGTGGAGGTATTAAGACGCAAGTCTGCTGGAGGATCGCCATGTTAAACCTGATTTAAGATCTATTAGTGATTAGTTGTGTACTTATACTTCCGATTGTTTTGACTCTCAAGTCAATTTTAATTTATCTTATCTTTTTTTTGTTGCTTTCCTTAATTATGTTAATTTTTTCTATGATCATTTTTGCCTATGGGCCTTAATTGGGTCATTGATAATAAAAGCCCATCATTTTTCACATCACCTTTGCCTCACCCTGAGTGTTAATACCTGCTCAAGGCTACTCTCCGCATCTACCCTCAACAACAACTCACCGAGAGGGTTACGCAAGTTGAAGGTGCACTCGTTTTTATTCCTGTGTGAAGATCTAGCGGGCGGGGTACCAGATAGAGCGCACTCCTCAATGTGTTTCTGTCTCCGCCCGCCATAGTCCTTTACTGGTATCTATTTGCAACGCATATCGTGTTGCAAATACCGTATTATATATTATAACGTTACTTGAATAAAACTAACCTAAATCAACAGACTATTATTATAAAATCGTTACTGTTTTTAAACTAAGCTAAACTTATACACATATGATATGATCTGATGTAATGATTTTATACGTCTTTTATGTCACGTTTTTTTAACTCTTTCCATACCATGTCATGACTCGTGTGTGGAAAAATACATTGTAGAGAGAGAAAGCCAACCCTATAACCCAGAACATGGGTTACTCTTTGAAAAAGAACCCAGAAACCCCAAAAACCCAGGCATTGGGTCAAAATATTAGCCCTATAACCCAGAAAGTGGTTACTCTCTGAAAAAAAATAACCCATAATTTAACCCAACACAAATAACCCAGAAACTGGGTTCAAAAAATAACCCAGGAGTTTTTAGTGTGTAAGATTATAGGTAGCTTGCTATAAAAAATAAATAAATACTGTTTTTTACCGTAAGATTTTACAGCAGCTTGCCGTTAATATTTTGTTCCTCAAAGACATCAGAATTTACAGTATTCAACTGTATTAATGGAAAACGGTACACTACTGTGCAAAATATCCAGTATTTTTACAGTAATTTGTTACAGTGTAGGGGCTGCCACACACATTTCGCCCACAGCACCGCAGAGCTGGCCCCTCTCCACTGTGGCTTTTTTGATGCTGCAGCTTCTGCACTCATTTGGCACAGACTTCCAATGTCTGTACATTAAGGCCCTGTTTAGACTTGGCATTAACGTGCGTCTTGGTTTATCCGATCATAATTGAACAGCTCCATGTACGTCTGTTCACACCTGCCATTAGCATGTGTCTTGAATGACCATTTGTGGTCGGATTTTCCTTCCCGGCTCTATATACAAATAAACATGTACATGTGGTATGCCCCCAGACATGTTTATGTCAAAATACACATACCTACATAAGTAGTTATGTATCTTGCTGTACGTTTGTCAATTGCTTGCTTTACATTCAAATTGCAGTTCTAAACTACACTTTTTTCAAAACACTACACACAATTCTCTACATTTGGCACAATCTTCTTCGCTTGTCTTCACATGCAACACACTGCCATATAAAATGCTAAACTTAAATTTCCTACTATCCACTCTGACTTCTCACATGGGTAAACACATTGTTTAATTGTTTAATCAGAGCTTCTGTTTTGGCCAACATAGGAGATAGAACAAAGAAGTGTGAGTACATTAAGAGTCGGAGGATGAGAAAGAGGCAAAACGAGACCTTGTGGAACACCATGACCTGGAGGATTCATCGTTAACATTAACAAATTGAGATTGATCAGATAAATAGGACTTAAACCAGTTTAGTGTGATTCCTTTAATTATTATTAAGCATAAAATCTTCATGCATGCACTGTAAATAATTTTCCTGTAAAATAACGAGTAAAGTAAAGTAAAGAGCTGGCAGCAGAGACGCCAGCAGTATACCGTTATTTTTACGGTATTTATATGTAAAATGACTTTACGGTAGTAGTCTGTAAACCAGAAAAACGGCATATTTCTGTATTTCTATAATTTACAGTAAAGAGCTGGCAGCAGGGACGCCAGCAGTATACCGTTATTTTTACGGTATTTATATGTAAAATGACTTTACGGTAGTAGTCTGTAAACCCGAAAAACCGCATATTTCTGTATTTCTATAATTTACAGTAAAGAGCTGGCAGCAGGGATGCCAGCAGTATACCGTTATTTTACGGGTATTCATGCAGTGAAATGGCTTTACAGTAGAAGTCTGTAAACCAAAAATGCGAGTATATTTCTGTATTCACACTGTTAAATTATTTCACAGTCTAATACAGTAAAAAAATATATCCAGCATATTTCTGTGATTTGGAAATTACAATAATATTCAGTTTAGGTTGTTACTTCTCAGTTTACTGTAGACAGGCACAGTAGATAATACAATAACTAAATTTAGCAGTTTCCTAAAACATCAGTCTTCACAATCAGTATTGATTGCAATGAACTTCATTATTCTCAGGGCTATAGACAATTGCTTAAGATATGCATTATTGTGAATATTATGCAAAATACGCAATAAAAACTTAAAAATCCAATACTTTTTATTTCAAAGAGCAATGTCAATGTCAACATGAATACTGCTACTTTCAAAAAACGGAAAAAAGAAAATAAACCATGTTGGAAGACGCTGAGAAGAGATTTCTATTAGCCAACAGAAACAGCCTAGTAGTGTCTGCTTCAGACTATGGCAATAAACTTAAATTATTAAATTGCTCGTCAGAGAGTTAGATTAAAATTTCCTCAAAAGTCAACTTAAAAGATTTACATATGTAATCTCTGCTGTCTGTAAAATATACTTTCATAATAACATTTTGAACATTTGCAGAATCGGCAACATTTGGAAAACAAACCTAAGAATATTTTGAAAATGTGCATTAAGGCCATTTTGAAACTATTATAGTACAGGAGAACATTTGGACAATATACAGTACAGGCCAAAAGTTTGGACACACCCCTTCTCATTCAATGTGTTTCTTTATTTTCATGACTATTTACATTGTAGATTCTCACTGAAGGCATCAAAACTATGAATGAACACATATGGAATTATGTACTTAACAAAAAGTGTGAAATAACTGAAAACATGTCTTATATTTTAGATTCTTCAAAGTAGCCACCCTTTGTTTTTTTTTTATTAATAAGGGGAAAAACTTTCTCTAATTAACCCTGACAAAGCACACCTGTGAAGTGAAAAACATTTCAGGCGACTACCTCATGAAGCTCATTGAGAGAACACCATAGTTTTAATGCCTTCAGTGAGAATCTACAATGTAAATAGTCATGAAAATAAAAGAGGAAACGATTGAATGAGAAGGTGTGTCCAAACATTTGGCCTGTACTGTACATCAATAAAAACATTTAGGGATGAAACTGTAACATCTTAAAATTGTCCTGTGAGGTAGGCTTGTATTTTTACCTCTTAAAATCGTCCTGTGAGGTAAGTTTGTGTTTTTACGTCTTAGTTCTTGTGGATCCAGGAGAGATGACCATCACTTTAGTAGCCGATGTTCCTGTCTGTAGCATTATTCCAGTGTTGCCACTGTCAAACAACAACAATCATAATCATAACTATACAATCAGGAATGTACAGTATACACTCCAAGCTAATGCTTATAAAGTTAATAATACCAGTTCTCTAGTTGCCCCAGTAAGGCTCTCGAGCATACAGTATATAGCAATTGGAGCAAAAGTCGCTTCGGATAAAGCGTCAGCTAAATGACATGTAATGTAATGTAATGTAACGTAATGTGCCAATGCCAGACTGTCAAAACAAAGAGAGTTAAAAGAGCTCACCGATCTATATGAAGTTCCATTCAAAGTCAAGGAGATTCTTCAGTAGCATGGCAACGTGTGTATTGACTGCAGAAGACTTCTTCTGGACGATCACACCTTTCTTCTTGGAGACAACCTTGCCCTTTTGGCCTTTGTCCCTCTCTCTGGATTTATACCAATGACGCCTGAAATCAAAATAGTCTTAGATCAGAGTGAGGTTGCAACAACATACTGTTTTGTCTACATTCAATTAAATGCAATGAATTGTTTTTTGTCTTTCGTCATTGCACAAATAGAATGGACTTGAATGACATTTAGAAGTGACATTAAATGGAATTATAATAAATCCTATAGTCCAACAAAATACCCAGTGTGTGTGTGTGTGTGTGTGTGTGTGTGTGTGTGTGTGTGTGTGTGTGTGTGTGTGTGTGTGTGTGTGTGTGTTTGTGGCTTGAAATATACAGTACTAATACCATTTTATGCAAAAATAATACAAACACATTAATTTAATTGTATATATCCATATAATGATGACAAGGAATGAAAGGGTTTTACCTCTGAATGAATTCCAGAGTGCAGGCTGCCTCATCTTGATACTGAAGGTTGAATATGTAGTAGATTGCAAACACAGCAGCAAGTCCCGTTGCAAATGTTGGTGTGATGCCCTCAGAGATTACACGGCCCTCAAAGGTGATCATCCAACCTCTAATTGTGACTTGCCCTGTTGCACCTGAAACTTAAAGTCATAGCAACATGGGAATGCATGTTACCTTGTGTAAACATTTGTAAACTCAAGATGAATGGCCGATATGATATATACTGTGTCTATCAATGAATCTAAATAAAATGTATACCAGGCAGTATCAGGCGAGGACTTGCAGGAAGACTGAGAGTTGTCTCAACGTCAGCTGCAGTGGCAGACACCTGTAGGGAACAAATGCATTATGCTTACGATAATAAGATTTTTAAGAAGAAAAATTATAAAAAGGTCAATAATTAGTAAACACTAGGTGAGAGTAACCTAGAGGCGAATAATGTAGGCTTATACAGTCAAACTGCTATAATAGATTTGGCATTCAAAATTTAAAGGGTAACAGTTTTATTTGTACAGGTCTTGGGGAGACCCTTTTGTGGCTCCAGAGGAAACTGCACATAATCTGATAAATTGCCTCCAGGGATGACACTCAGTGGTCAAGTTGCATTGTGGATAATGTAGGCACCAGGTTTTGAAAAGGAGGAAGAATATGTGAAATAAAAAAGGTAATATTTCTGTTTCTGCTGTGTTGATTTGATCATTTGCTTTTAAAACGTTCAACAGTGTCATAGTAGGGCAAAGAAGACAAGTGAAATACTTTTTAAAACCTTGCACCTACTTTACCCATAATGCAATTTAGCAACTATGTGACAACATGGAGGTAATTTATCAGCTTACATGCAGCATCCTCTGAGCCATAAAATAATTTACACTACTGTTTTCACATATGTAGTAGTACTCCCCAAAACTAGTACACACATTAGGTATCTGGACACTTAAGACTGGTGGAGTCACCCTTTAAAACACAGGGTTAAAAATAAAAATAAAACTTACATCTGTAAGAAGGATCAGCCCGGTTAGGTCCTCTCCAAAGTGTGCCATGAGCAGCTGAACAACACGAAGTGCCATCTCATTATCTTCACCATTAGAGAGGATATCCTTGACATCTTTGTTGGTAGGTTTTCCCCTGAAGTATTCTGTTATGGCTCTTCCACATTCCTCCATACTGAGTTCCACGCTATGAAGCACATTGATGTCTGTGAGCAACTCAAAATGTGCGTATATATACCTTGGCGTGAAAAGAAAAGGCCATTTGGTTTTCAAATCTTCAATGTCAGGTGGTGGAAGTGTATTTATATGGCGACGTTGTAGAGAGAATGTGAGCTCCATTAGATTTTTAACTTCTGCTCTTTCTGCTCCACCTGCACCCTCCTGTCTGTAAATCTCCTCCAGTCTCTGGCGGTGCTGCTCCACAGTGTCATCAGTTTCTTCTGGGGGTAGCTGTGGCTGAAATCGTGTACATCCATATGTGTCACTTGGACCCCTCTTGTCTGTAGAGGATCGTTGGTGTAGGAAGCCCCTCCGCCACGGTTCACATTCTCAATGCCGGTTTTCACTTGAATCAAAAGTGATGTATAACCTCCACCTAGAAGTGACCCATCTGGTGCAATATCAGCAAAACTCTTTGGGTACTGCCTGATGATATTTCGAACCACAGATAGGCACTGTGCGCGAGTGGGGTTAGCTTCATACCTTCTCATTTCATCCGCGAGTTCTCGTACCATCTGGCGTCGCTCCACTGGTTTAGGTCTCTTGCCATCTGCAATTGCAGAACGAATTTCCTGTGGCATTTGTTCCCAAGGGACCTGGAATGTTTCTGGCCATGTTTTCAGTATCTGAGATGTGGAAGGTCTGTTGCTTGGTTCGCTGTTTCTTGCCTGGCTTGAACATGATGAAATGGGCGATAGCTGTGATGAGCTAGATATTACGAGGGTGCATAATGTTGGTGATGAAGACCCAGACACCGAGCAATCACTACTCAGTGATGACGAAGATGGAATGACTTGAAAATCCAATGTAACTGTCTCGGTTTCTAAAAACAAACAAACAAACAAATAGAATTAGGGCAGATAACTAATAAGCTATATCAGAGTCACTGCAGACATTTGGCCACATGTCTACTTAACTCTCCTTATATTAGGCATATTTGAAAAGTTTAAAGGTGCATTATGTAGTTTTAGAAAAAAGAAATTCCCCAACTGAGTAAACAAGAGAATATAACAAGAGAATGCCACACTAAATTAACCATACATTACCTAATTTGAATGCATCCAGGAGTTTTCGGCGCTGGATAACAGGTAACAGATCAGCAATATCCTCCTGTTGTACATATTTTAAGTCTTCTTTTGACTCCAAGCCGGAGCTCTGAAGTTTCGATATTATTTGCCACTGGGTCTCTTCCGACAGATTTGGCAAGGTCTTGCAGATGATCTCTTTGATTTCTTCACTCATGTTCGCCATCATTCTGGACTACAGGGAAAGAATGGTGAAGAATTATCAGTGGTGTGCCATGGACAGTGTACTCAGGCAAGGGATAGTAATCTATCAGATTCTCCTGATTAATACAACAGTAGCTTCTCTGCATCAGTGTGAGGCTGTAAACACCCATGTCAGGAATACGCAGGGCATGATACTTTTCAGCAATAAAATATACTGCTGAATCCTTATGAATGAGAACCACTTTGATTTTTCCAGTAACAAGCCCCTCATCATCATCATCAATCGCAATAAGCATGTTCTTTCTGTATTTTGTCCCCTTCACAGTCACTTCATTGGCTATCAGAGTATTTGTGGACTCAAAATTGTGATGTGCAACTGCTTCTCTGATTACATCATTGTAGTCATCTGAGAAAAATGGTGTGCCCCTCTCCACTGAAACCCCTGGAGGGAAGAAGGTACCAGCACTCAGAAAGGCCTGCAGAAGCTGATGTCTCTCTGCAAGAGTAGAACATGGATTCTTAAAGTTGCGCAATTTTCTCAAACACTGCTTAAAATATGTGTGTTTGCTCTCAAATCTTAAAGTCCATAGGCGAATAAGTGGCCCAAACTGGATAATGAGCTCAGGATAATGACTGACATAATGATGTTTGGGCTTCAGTGGGTTGTCAGGAAAGGTTTGCATTCGGCATTGCAAATATTCATCAATCAGAACTCTTAGGTAGGCTATCTGGCCATTTGAAATTGCAGGTGCACAAATGAGGTCCACAACTTCTCTAAGTTGCAAAACCAACTGCCATACTTTGTTGTCACCTGGATTTTTTACTTTGTCTCCGATCAAAACGGGCAACATCCTCAGCAAACACCAATTCTGCACAGCATGTCCCCCAAGTTTTCCACCCTCTGGATTAAACTCACATGGTTTGTCATTTGCATCCCTACAGAGATACTTGAACTGATTTATTCGTCGATTCAACTCAAGATAGCTAAACATTTTATCCACCTTAACAAGATGGTTAATGCATATTGCCAGATCAGAGGATACAATACCTTCAAAAAGATCGTGGCCAAGACATGGAGGCAATCCTGGCTGACATACATGGAAGTATTTGAGCGTATTAAACACAGAGTCAAATTTAACACCTCCACTAGATGTAGACTGTCCTTCACTGCTCTGAGCATGACCACTGTATGACTGCACTGTGCGTTTTGTGCCCCGGATAAGAGGATCTGCATGGAATGCTTCTCTGCTGATATCACAATATCTGCAGAAGTGTGAACTCCTGCTGAAGTTCTCCACAAAGCCTCCTATGTTATGTGAGCCTAGGTTGTCGCCTGCAATGGCAAACAATGTTCCCTTGTAGACCTTTCCATCAGACAGGGTAACACCATTGAGCTCAAGATCTTTAAGGTCATTGACGAGGGTGCCCATAACCAAGTCTTGACCAAAATACTTAAAATCGTGTTCTTTACAGAGAAGAACAAGTTGCATTTGATCAGTGCTGGATCTGTTGTGTGGCATTAAATCTGCAAGAGTTAGATACACTGCAAGTATCTTATGCTTTTCTTTCCAGATCCCAGTGGGTTTACCACTTCAAATGCATCCTGATACAGGATCAAGCTCAGTGATGAGCTCTCCGTCTGGAAGAGCACATTCTCAGCCATATTTTTGCCATCCCACAAATCCTTAAGAATATCCTTAGAACCAATACTGGAGTGTACTTGCTTGTATTGTTCCTGCACTGATTGGCAATGGAATAGAGAATCAATTGTCTGTTTAATAGGAACATACTGGGCAAAACACTCTTTGCCTGCCTCATTCTTACCTAGACAGATCTGAACTGGCTCAACATAGTTGAAGCTGTTCTTGAAAACAGTTTTTCTTTTCTGATTAGTTTTCAGTGGCTGAGTGTTGCAGGTCCTAAAGAGATCCTCAGTTTTCATGACTTCAATCACATTGTTTGTGTCAGCTTCAGAAATCCCAAGTGTAATCAACTTCTCTTTTAGTTTGAAAAGCAAATGTGACTGGCTTATATCATGTATTTCCTGAAAGTCTTCAATAATTGTTTGGATGACAGAGGATGGAAGCAAACACTTTGCTTGCAATTTCAAATAAAAAGGGCTAAATTATTAAAGAACTGTGATTCATCAGCAATTTCTGGGTAAATCTCTTGTTCATCACCTGCATCACTGGGAGGATCAATCTGCATATCAGAGTGATCATGTTCACGCTCATGGGAAACACAAGGATTTTCAACAGACTCAGCCCAAATTTTCCTCAGCACCATTTTTTATGTTTCCCGACTCATGTGTGATGTGAATGTTGATAAAACTGTAAAGCTCTTGCTACAGTGTCTATAAGGACAAGTGACTGTTTTCCCCTCTCTAATGTGTGTTTTCAAATGAGAGTAAAATGCCGTCAAAGTCTCACACCTTGCACTGCAGAAATCAACATGACATGTTAGTTCAACACCAGACAAAGTAGGCCTAACTACACGTTTGTTATGTCTGTAAGTGTGACACTTGAACGTTGAAAAGTTTTGAAAAGTCTGACTGCAATCTGGCAAAACACACTTAAAAGTTAAATTAGGTGTATTTTTATGAATTCTCATATGCCTTACGCATGTCAATATTGTGGCACAGTTATGACAACAGATCTGACAGGGGAACATTTTGTTGGTAAGTTCCTTTTCATCAACAAACATGCATTAGTCTGCTGGCTGCTTTTAATGACACCGTATCAGTCTTCACGCAGAAATGTTTAACCTTAACCGAAGGTGCAATGTTAAGATTGTGAAAAAGAAAAGCCACAGATGAAGCAAAACGGTTTGACAAACCCTATAGGCTACTCTAAACAGTTGGGAGAAGTAGGCTGTTTGAGATACATGGCGACAGATAAACAAAATGCATTCACAAAGCGTCCAGAAAGGCACTATTTTCTCACCAATTTTCCGTTTTAAACAGAAAAACAAAAAGCCTTGAGGATTCAAGTGTCTCTCTTTAACCGAACTAATTAGCTTACTTTTCTTGTTAACTGTTGGTAAAACACACTTCGTTAAAAGCCGACACAAAAAAAATAAAATTCACCAGACCCTCGGTTATCCGATGTTCCAATAATCCTATGGTTTGGTTGAAATAAATCCTTAATCACCGGGCAAATTGTAATTATTCCAGTAGCCTAATACTATTTTCCTGCTGCCTCCATCTGCCGATTGGCCTCATACCGGTTAACAAGTGTTGTTCCTCGGATGCAGACGTTCGGCTAATGTTACCAAAATTAAACAAAAAAACACCCACAAGTTATATTGTTTTGGCAATTCAAATCTAAGCCTCACTGATAAATAACATGTTCAAATGTTAATAAGATTTTAATTACCGTTTATTTGTAGATGCAAGACCCGATGGATGTTGATGAAGAACACTCGATGTGTAGCACATGTCATCTAAATGTTACGTCCTCTTCTGACCGTGCTCCAAATTCCCAAGTCAACAATCAGTTTCCAAAAAATACTGTAGTATCCTGTAATTTAAAACATCATCATACTGTTTAGGGCCTCTTTCATGTTGCTCCAAGTTAAGCAGCCCACAATGCATTGCTAATTACAGTACTAAACTGTTTAACATGAAAACAGTATTTTAGTGTTGAAAATTGGCTGTAATTTTACAGCAATTGCTTACAGTGTGGGTTTCTTCAGTGCCTGGGACTGAGGTCAGTGATAAAAAAAGACAGATTTCTAATAACTGGTATTCTACAATGAATAGCGCTTGCGACTTACAATGACTTACAAAGATACATAACAGCTACAAGTGTAGATATGCACTACAGGATTTACCCTATAATACTTAATTGACAGGAATTGATAGGTCAAACAGCAAACAGCCGGCCACAAATAGTCTATAAACAAAGCATCAGGCTGTCTTTGAGATTTCACATGAACAACGGTTAAAGTTACTCAGGCTACCGAAGAATACCATAATTCCTTCGTTCAATTAGACCTTAGCAACACACCCCAAGCTTCCATCCTTAACAAACAGCCATGTATATCGGCTCTTCCAGTCTCTCCACTGCTGGCTGTTCCAATTTAATGGGAGAGAGGAGCAAGAGGGGTTAGGATCATCTTCAGCCAGAGAGGACATTATTTCTTCAGCTTCTTCTTGCGTTGTCACCCCGGTGGGAGATGTGCTAACAGGGCTTGCAACAGGTGAATTGGTCGTGCTATTAACGTCATAGCTACACAATTTCTTAGTAAAACCAAAATGAATTAAACTGCCTTTTCTTTTTGCCATGGCTATATGATGCTAACTGTAGAATGGATTTCAAGGGCTTTGTGTGCCGATTAATGGCCTCCAACGTTTATATTTTTTCTGTGAATCTTTGAGTTAACATGTAGCCTAATAAACATGAGTTGAATTTGCACCACAGCGCCGCCACGCCTTGATGCTCATAACAAGAATAGCATTTAAGTGAATTAGGTTTAAATCGCCATCATGCTTGAATTAATATTTTTGCAGTTTTACACATAATAATCCACGATGATCACATTACAAAACTGAAATTGCACGTCAAAATGACACATTGTCAATATTTTTAGAGAAGCCCCCAAAATGTCACAATGCCTACGGTGGCCCTGAGAGGCCACAGCACGCACTAACAAGACAACACATGCAAATAAACCACAGCACGCACTAATAAGACAACACGTGCAAATAAACCACAGCACGCAACAATAAGACAACACGTGCAAATAAACCACAGCACGCACTAATAAGACAACACATGCAAATAAACCACAGCACGCAACAATAAGACAACACGTGCAAATAAACCACAGCACGCAACAATAAGACAACACGTGCAAATAAACCACAGCACGCAATAATAAGACAACACGTGCAAATAAACCACAGCACGCAACAATAAGACAACACGTGCAAATAAACCACAGCACGCAACAATAAGACAACACGTGCAAATAAACCACAGCACGCACTAATAAGACAACACATGCAAATAAACCACAGCACGCAACAATAAGACAACACGTGCAAATAAACCACAGCACGCAACAATAAGACAACATTTCCCTGATAGGCAGACTCAATTTGGTAAAAATTATTTTAACTCCCAAGATCAATTACATCACGTGTTACCATGCTACATGTTACCGCTACATCTTCCTTCCTCACTACTCAAAACATATAACAGAATGATAGAGAAGTTTATCTGGGCAAGAAAAAAAAACATGTTTAATCGGACCAAGCTATATGCTGCAAAAGACAAGGGGGGATTAGCACTTTCACGAATAGACTGGTATCATTTGTCATTTTATTTATCTCAGCTATCTAAGATTCACCTTCTGCCTACAAGGGTACCTCTGTGGGTCAAGATAGAAGAGCAACTAGTGTATAATTTTTCTGTGGAGGCCTTCCTTTCACAAACAGATAGACCGGTTCCCTCCCAAGACCCGGTACTGACTTTTGCCAGAGAGTCGTGGAAAATTGTACATCAAATAACAAAAGCCAATCCATATTTATCAAGCAGATCCTCCATATGGTATAACAAGAAACTGTTAATAGAAAAGAAGAGTTTCTTTTGGGATAAATGGATAAGGTCTGGTATTCATATTCTTGAGGATGTGATGGGAGATGGTGGATTCAGATCCTTTGATGAAATTAAAAATAAATATAATTTTTGTAATTCAGAATTCTGGAGATTTCTACAACTCAGACATTGCATTCTCTCAAATAAAGAACATATTCAGCGCACTAAAACTGAAATTCAGGAAATATCACTTAAGGGAGGCGATAAAAACAGAGGAGCATCAAAATTCTATGAATTTATTAGAAGTACACAAGTGCCAAAACTGGATGGTCTAAAACTATGCTGGGATAGGGACCTGGCCCAGGTAGTGTTAATTTCGTCAGACGAGACGAGACTAAATATGTTCGTCAACGACCTTTTTTTCCATGACTAAGACGAGACGATGACGAGACTGCGCCAATGTCCAAAAACGCTGACTAAGACTAAATTAACATGCATTATTGTTGACGAAAAAAGACGAGACTAAAATGTTTTGCATAAAATAAAAACTAAGATAAAATCTCTCTTCATTTTCGTCTACAATCGCCTCTACTTTTTCATCATGAGATAGAATATTCAGCTGTTACCGAGACCCGGTGCTATGGCACCGACAGGTGCCTTAATGACCGTTATCTACTTGACCGAATAGCAACGCAGATTTAGGTGCCACTTAAATGCCTGCGCTTCTCTCTGATGCTCCTAAACGGATGTTAGTCAGTCAATCGAAACATCGCTGCACAGGGCGCTAGTTAACACTACACATGGCAGCAGGTAACGTTAGCCTACCGTTAGCTAGCAGTTTAATGCTGACAGCTAAACGGTGTAAAAGTTTGTCTCTATTTCACTGTGTAGGATTCCAACACGAGACGTACGACAGTCTGCAGCTGCCGTTGTCTGAAAAACACCACATATGTTGCGTTCACTTGAAATACGCCTCGCCAGTTTCGTGCTGCATTTATTTTATTGTAAAATATCCTTTTGGTTGTTTTTGTCGTTTAACAGGAATTTACTGGTGAAATAAGGAAGAGGCTCAATATTTTTATAACTTTATATAATTTATTTATTTTTATAACTATTTGACTGAAATGGTTATCAGAAATAATTTATTTAAAAAAAGACAAAAATGTTTTGACTAAAACTTGACTAAAATGGCGAGACTTTTAGTCGACTAAAACTTGATTAAGATACCTTGAGTTCTCTTTTGACTAAAACTAGACTAAAATGACGAGACTTTTAGTCGACTAAAACTTGACAAACAAAAATTTTTGGCACAAGACTAAGACTAAATTAAAAATAGGTGACAAAATTAACACTAGGCCCAGGAGATACCAGAAAAAAATGTTGAAAAAAAAAAAAAAAATAATTATAATTTTATTTTATGTGAAAAAAAAAAAAAAAAAAAATTATTTTTATTAAAATAAAAAAAAAAAAAAAGAATTTTTTTTAAAAAAAAAAAAAAAAAAAAAAAAAAAAAAAAATATTTGGGGGGTTTTTTTTAAAAAGGGGGGGGTGTTGTGGATATTTTATATGAGTGTGATAAGACTATTGACATGTGGAATGCAATAATTGTGTTCTTGAATAAGATGCTGGGCACACATTTGATCAAAAACCCCTCATTATGTCTTCTGGGATTACTACCAGATAATGTTCAAATGTCAAAACGCCGAAAATCATGGCGTCGTTTAGCTATGATAACGGGGTGCAGGATAACCTTGCGCCACTGGAAATCTCCCACCCTGTCCACTTTTAAGGAATGGCTAGAAATACTAAGCTCAATGGCAAGCTATGAGCAGGTCACCTATAGAGTAGCTGGGAGGGAAGAGCTATTTAATGAAGTTTGGGGACCATTCCTAGCTCAATTGCTTGATATGAAAGGATGACGCTACCTACCTCTGTATAATCTTTTATTTGGTTCAGGTACAGGATGTGTATGTAGACTTCCTAGGGTGTTGTATTTTCGATTTGCTTTTTGTTTTGTGGATCTATGTTTTTGTTGGAGGCCTGGCTTGAGTTGTACGTTGTTGCTGGACGGCAAACTCCTTTTTATTTTATTCATTTATTTATTTAATTTTTTTCTGTTTGTGAAGAAAAAACATAAAAGACTGGGCAAATACTGAAAAAATACACAATGTAACTCCTATTCATGTAACTGTAATAATGTAACAGTTATGGTTTTGTATTTGTCTGACCAAAACATCAATAAAAAAAGAAAAAAAAGAAATGTGCAAGCTAATACTAAGGTGGGAGGCAACCATGGTTTGGCATGGCTACTTCCAACTAGTTATGGGCGATAGAAATGATATGCAATATAAACGATACAAAATTGGCCTACGATAGAGATTTTAATTCTATTGCATGTTGATGACGCAATCTACCCGCGAAAGTTAGAGCCACGAGCTGCAACGCATCATCATCATCTTGAGTAAACGTGGCTGAAAGCGAAACGGAGGAGCTGGTGAAAAAGACCGCTGAAACATCCATTATTTGGACTTTGTTCAGATTTAAGCAGCTACAACGGACCTGTGGTCGAGCCAGGGCCGGCGATTGCTATAGGCGACCTAGGCCTAGGGCGTCAAATGTGTTGGGGGCGCCGTCTCGCCCTTAGGTCTACTTCCCATTAATAATAGAATTAGAACGACAAGCGAAATAAAACGTGTTTATTAAACATGATCATCCTGCGCCCCCTCAGCCACACATTTACTTGTCAACTTTTCATTACGCAACGTTTCCAGTCTATGGGTCAGACTCAAACACACGGAGCTCTGAAGCAGACCTGTGCGTCGCTTAGTGTCCACTCTCGCTGTAGAAATAGAGACGAGCAGCGGCACAGACACGGAGCTGCTGCAGCGCGCCTTCCCTAGTCTGTGCAGCTACAGGTTTATAATGGACGCGCTCTGCTGTGGGCATGCTGCGGCACGTGTATGGAGTTATATTACTATCATAAGTCAAGAGCGCATTATTTCAATTTGAGAGCATTTCTCACTGATATTACGTTCAGATTTCTTGCTCTCACACTCAAATAGTCACTGCTCGTGCTTGGATTTGCTCTGCTTTCACTCAAACTTTCTGCTTGGACTCAGATATGTTGTTGTTTGGACAGATTTCCTGCTCTCAGCTTTGAACCTTCTCCTCGCACTCAGGCCGATTCTGCTCACTTGCAAAGTTTCTGCTCTCGGATTTCTCCTGCACGCTTGGATTTTTTTGTGTTATAACCCTGTCAAAAGTCAACAACCAATAGAATGCCAGCTGTAGTGTTGACCAATGAAATGATCCCAAACCCCGTTGAGGGTGCGTTCGCTTTACTTTAGAACGTCTGTTGAGGGCGGCTGCACTGTAACCTGACTGTAACTAAGTTTATATATCCCCGCGCCGTTTATAGCTTTATTATAAGTATATGTCAACAATGTGCACAGAATGGTCGACTGCACCCATCAGGAAACGGGAGAAAGCTTTTAAGTGGGACGTATGAAGTTATGTCCACAACTACGAGGGTGAGTAACATAACTTAAGCACCTAGCTAGCTAGCTAGCATATGGCCTAGCTTGATGTCCAGAAACAAATAGATGTTCTTTATTGTATAGCTAGCTAGATTGAACGACATATGACGGACAGTGTATGTGTATATGTGATGACCCCACTCATGTTCCTGGGATTTGGCTAATTTCATGTTAGAGCTAGTAGTAAAACCTAAACTGTAATATAACTGAAAGAACACAAGAAACTGGATTATTTGTGTCCGTTTTTGCATCACTGTTGTGTGTTGTTCATCAGAATTTAGTCTTCATTCCTTCATATAACATTAGTTTGAAAATGGATTCATAGCAGTCTGTATAAAACGTTGTAATGTTAAGTTCAATTTTATCACTATAATAAAAGCAGATCTAGAAATGATATGGTTTCTTATTTGCTCCTTAAATAGCAGTTATTTGTTTATTTAATACAAAGCAAACTGAACTGAAAAAACAAGTATTTTGTTTTACTTTCTTTTCATCCAGGTGGGGCTGAGGGGCTTGACCCCTGTTGATCTTTGTGTGTCATATCACCAACCCATGATAGCTAGAATTCACCCTGCTACTCCAGATCTACCTGTGGTATGGCTGGCTACAGACTACAACCATCTGCTCCAGATCTACCTACTGTATGGCTGACTACAGACTACAACCATCTGCTCCAGATCTACCTACTGTATGGCTGACTACAGACTACAACCATCTGCTCCAGATCTACCTACTGTACGGCTGGCTACAGACTACAACTATCTGCTCCAGATCTACCTACTGTATGGCTGACTACAGACTACAACCATCTGCAAGTTTTGTTTGTAGTGAACATCATCAACAGCTGCACTTAAAGTCTCTTGGGTTCATATGGGAGTCGGTTGTTCTCCATACTGCATCAAACACTATATTATTTTTTTGTGTTGTTATATTAGTACAGACAACAGTAAGTATCATTACTTAATCACAGAACATATTATTCTGGTGTACACTGTTGACTTGACGCCATGCTATTGACTATACTTTAGCTTGCCACCTCATAACATTACCTTAATCGCTCTTGTATAGTTAATTTATCTTCTACTAGTTGTATATACCTCCTATTTAATTGAATTATTCTTAATTTGTGTTGCCATACCTGAATCATCCCTCTTGTGAACACTAGGCTTATCTTATCTTTATTCATAACCCTGCTCACAAACTCACCTGAACCTGGGTCATCTGTTTGCCAATATCAATGTTCCTGCTACAGTAAATCCTATAAGCAAATTGTACTGCTTCACCGTAGTATGAACCATACACTTTTAAGGTTTTGTGTCAAATATTGTGCAATTTGTTATGAATTACTCATTGTTTTGACAAGGTAAATTAAAGCTATTTACCAAGTGTCAGCTCTGGTAAATTGAATTGTACCGTTTTTTTTTTTATAAATGTTATGGAACATGAAAAAACAATTTGCCTTGATCAGGGTTTTAATTTGTTGAAAATGTGAACATGGTTTTAATAATCTACAATATTTAAGAAATATCAGTGATACTTATCAACATTTATTGAATTGATGGAATATATGGGCAGACATTACAGGCACCTATTCATGTCAACAGAGAAAACAATAATTTGTTCTCTCTTTTATCACTTTGATTATGCAGGTGGTGGTGCAGAAAAGGGTGAAGTGCTTGTAGATCTCTGGCACTTTGAGGACAGACCGATCCAGGAACTCTCCACTGTTGTATTTGTATAGTATGCTCCTATTAAAGACAGATTCATAGACATTAACACGTAATATATTAGGTGTACATAGCTTGCTTTAACATCATTACTATCTTACCTTACCTTCTCTGATTTGGTTTTGTGGACATCAGCAATTTTCTCTCCCAGGCCTGGTTGTGCACCCTGTGAATTTAAGCAAGAAACAAAAATGATAAGTGTATGTAACATGATTTTACTATTATATTATTATTATTTTTTTTTACAATTACATTATTATCAGACTTGCCAACCTTCTTGGTTTGTGCTACTGCTGCCTGTCCTCTGCACACAGGTGAGTAATGTGCTGACTGGAACAACACTGGTCCATGCACATAGTGCAGCTGTGATGCAGCTCAACAGGGGTACTTCAGTCACACCTGGAAGAAGAGAAACAAACAAACAAAATACTTGTTCTTTCTGCTCAGTTTGCTTTGTATTAATAAAAAAAAAAACATTTAAGTTGCAAATAAAGCATATCATTTCTAGATCTGTTTTATTAGTGGTGAAATTGTACTTAACAGACTGGGTCCGTGTACTTTTTCGTTCATTCGATTTTCATTTCATAAACCGGTATTAAAAAACAAATGGTTATTTGATTTTCATTTTAAATCATGGGGATCAGACCTCCGGTGCTGGGTCTAATATTCTAATATTAGCTGCTGCAGCTAGCTAGCAGCTAGCTACCAGCTCTGTGAGCTTGGTCCCCGCGGTTCACTCCCTGGTGCTGACTGACTCTGGTCCATCTGCAGAGCTGTGTTACCCGCTCTAGCTGACCTGGGAATCTACCGCGCTCGTGATTTATTCATATTTTATTTTCTTTGCAGTGATATGCTATGCACTGATGTCAGGCAGGCTTGCTGCTGCTTTTAGTCTGAGCCTGTGAGATAACTAAACTTCCTTTGAATATAACGTGCATATAAATAGACGGAATAAATAAAAATCCCCGGAAATAAATATAAGTAAAACATATGTATTTAGGCTATTGAACTATAATGACTAATGCCTATATATGTATTGCCTCATTTATGTATTTCATGTTCTATTTCATAGCCATATTTATTATGTAAAGGGGGCAAAAACGGACGATCAGTCACTCAGGAAGTTATAGACTACAGTTTCCCTCAACAGCAGCCGGGACATTCTAACGCTTAACGTGGTAACTTAATGTACCTTAACAATGATCAATCAGATATCAATCAGTTATCAGTCACATAACGTCAATAATAATTGGAATTTGGGTTAGATTTTTTTGACAGTTTTCAGTGGTTATGAGGAGCAATATGGGAGAGAAATATGGTAATCATTGATCATTGTTTAGGTACATAGTAAACTCCACGTTAAGCCGTTAGAATGCCTCGGCTGCAGTTGAGGGAAACATGTAGTCTATCTTACATTTTTCTACAATAAAGAACATCTATTTGTTTCTGGAAATCAAGCTAGGCCATATGCTAGCTAGCTAGCTAGGTGCTTAAGTTATGTTACTCACCCTCGTAGTTGTGGACATAACTTCATACGTCCCACTTCAAAGCTTTCTCCCGTTTCCTGATGGGTGCAGTCGACCATTCTGTGCACCTTGTTGACATATACTTATAATAAAGCTATAAACGGCGTGGGGATATATAAACTTAGTTACAGTCAGGTTACAGCATTGACATATATATAATGGACCAATAGACCCTGTTGCTCTGGAAGGAGACCAGTGAAAGCTATTAGAAGCACTTTTCCGGTGATCACTTGCTTTACTGCGCAGCCTCCAACTGACAGAGACAACGTAAATGTGACATGAGCAACATGTCTGAAAGTTGTAAGTCTTCTGGTAGCTGTGCCAAGAGAAATCTCAATCATTCCCAATCTTACAGAGACGGAGAGTGTAGGTATATAGATAGATAACATAAGCACAGGCTAATTATTGCTAACTAACATGCTAGTTAACATTAGTAATTAAACCTAAACAGCTAACGTAAGTCGAAACTGCCTGCGAGCTTCTCCTGTACTATACGGTAATTCCTCTACTGTGCGACAGTAAGTCACTTGGTTATGACACAATCGTTAGCCTATTTTTACAAAAACGTCTGCTATGGAGCCATAACGTGAGGTACAAGGTAATGGAGCCTTTTATACATTGTCGTGTTTCTTTAGAACTAAACAATGGACAAATAGAGTCTTTAAACATTTCTGATGTAAAGTTATTCGCTGTCAAAGTGGCGCCAAAATGTATGCTAGTCAGTGGAATGCTAACGGGAGGTGATCTCTTTGTAGCGTCAAAATGGCGCCATAGGAGGTTCGAGTTCTGAAGCGAAGCTTACCCCCTTGGGTTACAGTGCAGCCGCCCTCAACAGACGTTCTAAGGTAAAGCGAACGCACCCTCAACGGGGTTTGGGATCATTTCATTGGTCAACACTACAGCTGGCATTCTATTGGTTGTTGACTTTTGACAGGGTTATAACACAAACAAATCCAAGCGCGCAGGAGAACTTATTGCTGAACTTTATTCTTGTAATAGCCTATTGTATTATCACTTAATTTTTCTCAAAATATCACGACTCCTCCAAACCTCAGAGAACACAGATAAGATATATTTTGAATGTGCACAAAGTTTTGAACATGAGCAGAAATCTTGCTCAAACACATCTAAAATATTACAGTCCAGGGGTTTATTAACTCATTAAAATGAATTCATCAATCATTCAGGTGAATAATTGTCATATGCACATTTAAGGAGGTTACTTCCTCAACAAAAGAAGCAAAAGTGGGAAGAGTAAATGATGCCTAGGCTACATGTGTACTGACTCAGATATAATTAGGAACATCGATCTAAAGGAGTATAAATAGATGAAAGCAATACAGAATGCCTGAGAGCATTACTACAATATATTCCATTATGTTTTTATATTTGGATTGTAATCTGTTTCCCTTTAGATAAAGATATTTCCAGCATAAGTTGATTCAGAAAAAGGTAAAGAAAAATAAGTGCATATTCACCAGAATGCAGGAAATGAAGTATTTAATGCTCAAACTTTTCAGGGGGTGGATCTCTAGACCTCCCCCCCCCCCCCCATCATAAGTCACCATGCACACAAATCTGGAAACAAAACACTGGCCTTTGGGTTGCCAGACCAGTTATGATTAGACCAAATGTTATCTAACTTACATGGAAGCTAAAAACTAAAATAAACATACATTGCTACTCTATCGCTGACAGCGCTGTGGACATCTGGCAATGCGAGACTGTTGGGGGTACAAAACTCAATCTCGCCTAGGGCAACCAAAGGGCTAGAACTGGCCCTGCGTCGAGCCATACCATAGTGCCTTTTCTCAGCCTGACCATTCACTAAGTAACGGACGATTGGAATCTTGGCAGCCATTTTTGTAAAATTGGTTGGGGAGCCTCAGAGGGTCATGGCTAACAAGAATCTAAAGTTTCGCAATGATTAGAAAAAGTAGGTTTATGATAAATTGCGATTTGTCGCGCATAAAAGTCGGAAATGGGTGTGGCCTATATCAGGAGATTCAGCTGAATTCAGCGTGGATATGTGTATTTTTTACGTGCGATGTACGGTTTGGGAATTATCTGCTATAGCGCCACCTAGTGGTGGAAGTGGCTGAATTTTGTGTCCGAGGTCCTTGCAGGGATCTGGACCAGTCCTGAAAACGGCACCCCCCCCACCATGTACTGTAGGCTGTAGCATAATTTTTATCAACGGAAAAATAATAACTAGAACTGCAAGCAGTTATGACAGGGTCCAAGCCATCCCAGAGCCCTAAAGGATTTTTGACAACCTCTGGTCCGTCTGGTTTTATTTTCTATAAAAGCTTGTAAAACATCAACCCTCTTGTTCATAGTCAATGTATGAACATCATTTCTTTTCAGGAAAAACTGGGCTATTGGAATATTTGTACTGCAGTGAGGTCACTTGAATGTTAGAAAGGTTGTAGGACCATAAAGACAAATAAATAAATTAAACAGAACATGAATCTCACAGATATACAGTGGTTAAATTGGCTTTTGTAGGGAGGGGGAGCCCTTATTTACGGGGAATGGTCATCATTCAAAATCGCGCCATAAAATGACTTTATGTGTTTTTACACCAAAGGGGCTCTTTTTCCAGTATTAATGTGTAAGGTAGGGTTATTCAAACAAAGAGAAATACTTTACAATTCACTTACTTTATTTTTATTTTTTTTACCTTTTATAGGCTAATGTTAACAGGCAGGCAATGGATTTCACCCTTGTAAAATGTATGAAATTGAACATGTTTGAAAATATTGGTTGGCAAATATGTAAACATCTTTTTAAACAAGAAAATTATCTTGATTTAAGAGAATCAGAAACCACTATTATAGCCTTTTTAACAGTGATTGGCTTGCATGGCTTGTTAATAGCCAGTGTATGTTCATTTTAGCCTCCAGTTTGTTAGATGGCACCAATATTTGGTCTAATCATAACTGGCCTGGCAACCCAAAGGCCAAGGTTTTGCTTCCAGATTTGTGTACTGACTTATGATGTGAGGGTCTGGGGGGGGGGGGTTGTGCTTACATTTTTAGCCTTAAACACTTCATTTCCTGCATTTTGGTGAATTTTTATGCACCTATTTCTACCTTTTTCTGAATAAATTTGCCTGAAATATCTTTATTTACAATCCAAATATAAAAACATTATGGAAAATACTGCAGTAAGGCTGTCAGGCATTTTGTATTGCTTTCATCTATTTATTCTCCTTTAGATCGACTTTTCTAATTATATCTGAGTCAGCACAAATGTAGCTTAGGCATCATTTATAAATCCCTCTTTTGCATCTTTTGTTGGGGAAGTAACCTTCGTAAATGTGCATATGACAATTAATTACCTCAGTGATACATTATTCATTTAATTTATTAATAAATCTCTGGAGTGTAATATTTCAGACGTTTGAGCAAGATTTCTGCTCATGTCCAAAACTTTGTGCACATTCAAAATATAACTCATCCCATCTGTGCTCTCTGAGATTTGGAGGAGTCGTGATATTTTGTGAAAAAAATAAAGTTATAAAAGGCCATTATGAGAATAAAGTCACTATATTTCAGAAAATAATCTACCTGCACCGTAGTCTGCTGTGCATTACGTGATTGCTCTGCTGATACAGTAGATCTCAGACCATCTGACAGACACAAAGCTCCGTTTGAAACACAGAGCCCCGTTTGAGACTTTTAGGGAAGTGGCTGTACGCTGCTCTACATCAGAAGTGGAAACCCGAAACTTATGGCAGAAATGCAGGGACACAAACGCGAAACATCTGCCGTAGCATGTCGACAGCAGAGCTCATCCATAAACCTGAAGCTGCGCAGCTTTTTACAGCGAGAGTGGACACTAAGGCTATGTTTACACGGAAACAATCTGAAGAGAAAACGCAAAAGTGGCGTTGCGTTATCACTTTTTATTCTGCGTTTAGACGAGCGTTATGGAGGGGAAATCTGCGCGCATATGGTGACGCAAAAGTGTGTGAAATTCGATGTAGTATGCACTCCAGGTGACTAGGTGGCACTGCCACACAACACCACCAAGGCACCCACCTGCGTAGAACATTCATTCAACTTCTCTCCTTAATAGCGCAAAACCAAAACATGCCGAAGCGAACAACAAAAGCTCGTCTGGAAAGACGAGGAGGTGGAGTTGCATGTTTGTCTGATGATGACCGGCACAATTGACCGTGATAAGCCACAACACAGCACCCACGGGAGCACTACCAATACCCTGAGCCTCGCGGCCCTTCAGCCGCTGCTTGAGAGCGAGAGGCAGCGGGCAGAGGAGGCTGAAGCAGACCCTTCTCTGCCCGCTGACCGCTGCCACTCGCTCGCTCTCTCTCTCTATTCATCCGTAACGTTGTCGCCTGCTCTGGCTCAAATGAATAGCCTACATATCGTCATCGAACTATAACAACCTTATCCACATTGTTGAAATCATTCAAATATTGAGCCATTACATTGAAATTCTAACAGGAGCCTATAATTTCTGTAGCCTACTCCGTAACAACAGACGCCTTTTTCTCGTCTCTCTCCACACCCCTGTCTTCAGACTTTTGCGTTTTTACCCTTTAGACGGTAACGCGACGGTGGAGCGTTTTTAAGATTTCCACTCTGGAGGGTGGTTTCACTTTTTTGCGTTTTTAAGCCCCAAAAACGCGTCGCCGTATAAACGAAAGGCACATCCAATAAAATATTTTTTCGTTTTCACCCGAGAGCGTCATCGTGTAAACAGGGCCTAAACGACGTCCGGTTTCATATTTGTCAGAAAGAAAAAACAAACAAACAACAAACAAATAAACAAAAACAGAAAGCCAGCGTTGAGCTATCATTTTCTTGGTCGTGGTTGAGCCAGCTAACCAAACTTTCTTTTGTCTCCCAAGCAAATGTAATTTAGTTGTCATTAAGTAACACAACAATCGGGTTAGTAGGAATTCGACATCCTATCACATCAGATATTATTGATGTTGTTTTATTCCAAAACTCATGCACCTGTTCACAATCCCAGACCATGTGCAGGAAAGTTCCAGTTTGTTCAGGTTGACAGAACGTGCAAAGGGAGTAGGAATGCCTTTGGAGACGTATCTCTTCTGAGGTGTCCAATATGTCCTATGACTAGGGCTGTCAAACGATTAATTTCTTTTAATCGCGATTAATCTCTGAATTTCTATAGTTAATGTTTTATCACGATTAAAATTATTTTGCATTTCAGAACAGTTTTTAAGTACATATTAACAAGAGTTGAAGTGAAGTGAAGAGTGAAAATAAATTAATAAATGGCGGCATGCGATTAAAAAGAATTAACGCGTTGTGCTCGGCCCTTAATCGCATCGCGATTAACGTTTTAATGCTGACAGCCCTACCTATGACATATGTTGAAGTGGATTTGCTGGTGATTTGGGTTCTTGGAACAGTGGGAAATGTTGTCCCAAACTATCTCCCAATTAATTACGTTCCCCTCTGTGCTCAGCTCTCGCTCCCATTTCTTCACTATTGGGAGTTCTTCTATGGATCCTTGCATCAATTTAGCATAAATCCCGGACACTAATCCTCTCGCAGGAAAATCAACAAGCCATTTAATGATTGGGTGGGTCTCAAGTCTGTTTCCCCATGGTACTCCATAACATTTTAGGGCTGATCTTAAGCGAAGATAAAGGCAAAGGATGTCCTAGGGATCTCAAAGCTAGCTCTCAGATCCTCAAAACTCAACATACCTTCCCCATTGAATAACTGGTCTAGAGTATAAATACCTCTGTCACTCCACTGGTTACAAACAAAAGGTTTTTTACCAGACATTAAGTGCATGTTGTGCCAAATTGGGGTGCTCAAGTGCCATTTATTGGTGTAGCGTAGTTACTCCTCCACCTGTTTAAAGTTGGTCAATGTGTTGGTGATAATAGGGCCATAGGCTAGCATACACTTTTTTGGACACACACCTGCAAAGGCGAGGTCTTGCAGTCTTAGACTTCCATTGAGGTTTTGCTCTATTTCTCTCCATGGGACTGTAGATGACGGGTCCATCCACACTCTGAGGGCCCGCAGCTGAAAGGCTCTATGGTACACTTTAAGGTTGGGGAGGGCCAGGCCTCCCGTGTTTGTGGTACATTGCAAGGTAGAGTATTTTAGCCTAGGTTGTTAACTATTCCAAATGTACTGCCGGATTACGGTATCAAGTTTCTTCCAGAAATTTATTGGTGGGGGTAAGGGGATCATTGTACTTAAGAAGTTCACATGAGGAACTAAGGGGAGTGTTGGGGTGGAGGTAATCCAGCACAGGCAAGCAGCCATCTGGTCCTGCCGCCATTACAGTGCTGGTCACAGACCTGTCCGCCTGACTGGGGGTACAAAGCTTAATTAGTCAGATCCCTTTGTATAATTTAATATAGTTTCATAGTTGTCCTGGACAACTCGCTGTAGCGATGCGTGAATGGTGATGCCCAAATATGTAATTTTGCTTTGGGTTCGTATTGTATCACTAATAGGTGATGTCACCTGTTTGTTGTTCAATGGAAGAAGATTATATTTATTCCAATTGATTTTATAACCGGAGAGTGAGCCAAATTCGTTAAAGGTCTTAAGGATTTTTGGAACAGAGTCCTCTAGGTCAGATATGTACAGTAAAATATCATCTGCAAATAATGATATTGAGTTGTTATTGGATTTAATCTAGACATTACATATTTTATTTTGCCTTATGGCCTGGGATGACGGTTCAAGAGAGATCGCAAATAGCATGGGAGAGTGCAGGCATCCCTGTTGCGAGCGCCGCGCGATGGGGAATGGCTGTGAAATTAGGCCATTGGTTGAGACTATGGCCGTAGGATTCGCATATATAGTACGTACCATGTCAATGAATTTGGCTCCCAAACCAAGCCTCTCCATTACTTGCTACAAATAGTTCCATTCTAGGTGGTCAAAAGCTTTTTCCAATGATAGAACTGCTGCCGTTATTGGAAGGTTTTTGGCTTCTTCTATTACATGGAGTAATCTGCGTATAGCTTGACGCTTTGGTATAAACCCTGACTGGTTGGGGTGGACTAGCTTCTCAATGAAGCGTTCTAGGCGTAGTGCCAAGACTTTGGAATAAAGTTTAATATCAGTCCCAATGAGTCTGATGGGCCTGTAGTTCGAGCACTCTGTAGGATCTCCATCCAACCCTGGTGTTTTCCCTTTCTTAGCTGTTTTTAACGCTGATTTGAGTTCCACTAACGTAATAGGTTGACCCAGTTCTTCTGCCTCCTCTGGGTCAAGAAGAGGCAGGTTTAGCTCTTTCAGGAACTTTTGTGTTGGATCCGGATTGCAGGAGGATTCATAAAACTTTGAATAAAAGGATTGGGGAAAGCGGCAGTGATATCTTTACGATTGGTTGAGATACCTCGGTCCGTACGGATGCTATTGATAGCAGCTCTGGACTCGCTTTGTTTTAATTTCAGAGCTAGCAATTTGCTTGGTTTACAACCATTAAAATAGTAATTTTGCCTCACTCTGTGCATTATGAATTCAGCTCTCCTTTTTAGCAAGTCATTTAGCTCTGCTCGATTTATGACTAAAAGAGTAGGTGTAGGTTTAGAAAAGCATGTCTTCAGAGACTGCTCTAACGATTTACAACGTTCTTCCAACTCTGCAATTCTTGCCTCTCTCTTTTTCTTCAAATTTGCAGCGAAGGAAGATGTGAAAGCTCTAATAAATCCTTTAGTGGCTTGCCAGATGTACGCCGTGTCCAAAACTGAGTCAGTATTGATTGATATGAACTCTGCTATTTTGGCTCCCAACTCTGTATCAAAAGCTGTGTTCTGGAGAAGGGAATTATTAAATTGCCATCTTCTAGATTTTTCTCCTAACATATCAAAATGGAATGTGGTTTGTGTGGAACATTGCCTTAAGTTCACTGGAGCACAAAAAATAATGAATGCGGGAGTGGGTGAGGTGACTTGTGGAAAAAAAGGTGTAATCCTTGCTAGTAAGATTGTGCATTCTCCATATATCTTTAAGATGGCGGTGCTGCTTTAAAAAAGTCTGATATAGGTTTCTGGGCTTTCGTGTGGTTGATCCCTGATCGATCCTGATTTAAGTCTAGTACCATATTCATGTCTCCCCCTATTCAATTCAATTTCAATTCAATTTCAATTCAATTTTATTTATAGTATCAAATCATAACAAGAGTTATCTCGAGACACTTTACAGATAGAGTAGGTCTAGACCACACTCTATAATTTCCAAAGCCCCAACAATTACAGTAATTCCCTCAAGAGCAAGCATTAGCAGTGGCTTTTAGGAAGAAACCTCGGCAGACCCAGACTCTTGGTAGGCGGCGTCTGACAGGGCCGGTTGGGGGTGTGATGAACAGTGGCAATAATAGTCACATTAAAGATAATGGAACAGTGACTTCGAAGGTAGTCGTTGTAGTTCATGCATAGTTCGAGCATAGCTCTGCGAAGAAGAAACATAAGGACTCCGGGGAGTAAACTCCCCAGAGCTAGGTTAGTAACAAGCAGTTCTGGGACAGGATGCATACAAAAGGAAACAAGTGAAAACAGAGATGAGAAAGCACCTCAGTGTGTCATAGGAAGGAAGGAACTTCCCCGGTAGTCTAGAATTATAATAGCATAACTAAGAGAGGCAGGTTAGCTTAGAGAGAGGTGCCGGATCGGGCTTGAACTCTCCCCTGCTGGATCGGGCTGTACTGGCCTGCCTCCCTCTACTCTCACTATATTATTGATTATATGATAAATAAATCTGATGACTACGAAGAGAAGCAGGTGGGCCGGGTTAGGCGGACGCTGCTACTCCTTACTCCCTAACTATAACATTTATCAAAGAGGAGAGTTTTCAGTTTACTCTTAAATGTGGTGACGGTGTCTGCCCCCCGAGCCCAGACTGGGGGCTGGTTCCATAGGAAAGGAGCCTGGTAGCTGAAGGCTCTGGCCCCCAGTCTACTTTTAGAGACTCTAGGAACCACAACTCATAACTCTGCATTCTGGGAGCGCAGTGCTCTAGTGGGACAATAAGGTACTAAGAGCTGTTCTAGATAGGATGGTGCTTGACCATTTAGGGCTTTGTAGGTCAGGAAATGATTTTAAAGTCAATCCTGAATTTTACAGGAAGCCAATGCAGAGAAGCTAATACGGGAGAAATATGATCTCTTTTCTTAGTTCTTGTCAGAACACGCGCTGCAGCATTCTGGATCAGCTGAAGAGTCTGAAGGGACTTAGCAATGTTACGAAGATGAAAAAAGGCTGTTCTTGAGGTTTGTTTTAGATGGGCGTTAAAGGATATATCCTGATCAAAAATAACTCCTAGATTTCTGACAGTAGTGCTGGAGGCCAGGACAATACTATCCAGAGTAGCTATATCTTTAGATAATGAAGTTCGGAGGTGTTTAGGGCCCAGCACAATAACTTCAGTTTTGTTAGAGTTTAACATCAGAAAATTGTAGGTCATCCAGGATTTTATATCTTTAATGCATGCTTGAAGTTTAGCTAACTGACTGGTTTCGTCTGGTTTGATTGACAAGTATAATTGGGTGTCATCCGCATAACAGTGATAATTAATTGAGTGTTTCCTAATAATATTACCAAGAGGAAGCATATATAAGGAGAATAGAATTGGTCCCAGCACTGAGCCTTGTGGAACGACATGGCTAACTTTAGCATACTTGGAGGATTTATCTAATGATAAATCCTCCAAGTTAATACATTAACAAATTGAGATCGATCAGAGAAATAGGACTTAAACCAGCTTAGTGTGATTCCTTTAATGCCAACTAAGTGTTCCAATCTCTGTAACAGGATGGTATGGTCAATAGTGTCAAATGCAGCACTAAGATCTAGTAAAACGAGTATGTAGACAAGTCCTTTGTCTGCAGCAGTTAGAACGTCGTTAGTAATTTTCACCAGTGCCGTCTCTGTGCTATGATGCTTTCTAAATCCTGATTGAAAGTCTTCAAATAAACTGTTGCTATGGAGAAAATCCCATAACTGATTACAACTACCTTCTCAAGGATCTTGAAGAGAAAGGGAAGGTTAGATATAGGTCTATAGTTTGCTAAGACCTCTGGATCGAGGGTGGGTTTTTTCAGAAGAGGTTTTATCACAGCTACTTTAAATGACTGCGGTACATAACCTGTTAATAGAGACATATTGATCATATCTAGTAGTGAAGTGTTAACCACGGGTAATGCTTCTTTGAGTAGCCTCGTTGGGATGGGGTCTAAGAGACAGGTAGATGGCTTAGCTGAAGATACCTTTACCATTAATTGTTGAAGGTATATAGGATAAAAGCAGTCTAGGTATATGTCAGGTCTAGTCGTTCTTTCTAGCAGTCCTGCGTTGAAAGGTGAACCGTTAGAAGTTGAGGGCAAAAGATGATGGATTTTATCTCTAATTGTTATAATTTTATCATTAAAGAAGCTCATGAAGTCATCACTACTCAGAGCTATCGGAATAGAAGGCTCACTAGAGCGATGACTCTCTGTCAGCCTGGCTACAGTGCTGAAAAGAAACCTTTTCCTTCCTTTATCTTCCTTAAATTTAGCTATAGCACTGTCAGATAGGCATATAGTGTAGAAGCTTTTATCTAATTTCGTATAATCAGGTATTAAGAATTCGAAAGTTATTAAGAAGTGGTCTGATAATAAAGGATTTTGCGGGAATACTAATACATCTTCAACTTTGATTTTGATGCCATATGCCAGCAAGGTCGAGGGTGTGGTTAAAACAGTGTGTGGCCTCATGAACACTCTGACTGAAACCAATTGAATCTAGTAGTGAGTTGAAAGCAATACTAAGGCTATCATTGTCAATGTCCACATGGATTTTAAAATCACCTACAATAAGTACTTTGTCTGATTTTAGGACTACAGATGATAAAAACTCTGAGAATTCCGATAAAACTTCAGAATATGGACCTGTTGCTCGGTAGACAACAACAAATATAATTGGCTGTACTGATTTCCATGTTGGATGTTGAAGATTAAGATTAAGAACAAGGCTTTCAAAAGAGTTATCATTTAGTTTAGGTTTAGGATTAATTAACAGGCTTGAATCAAATATGGCTGCAACTCCCCCTCCTCGGCCTGAGCATCTAGGAATTTGAGTATTAATATGACTGGGAGGAGTCGCTTCATTTAGACTAACATATTCTTCATGGCCCAGCCAGGTAAGTAAGACAGAATAGATCAATTTGATTATCGGATATCAATTCGTTTACTAGTACTGCTTTAGAAGATAGAGATCTGATATTTAATAGTCCATATCTAATTTTCCTATCCTGTTCTATCATTGCAGTGGTAGTTTTAATTCCAATTAGGTTGTTAAGTATTGCCCCTCTCTTGTTTACCTTTGATCTAGCTGATCTGAGTCGAGGAACAGACACCGTCTAATTTTTTGGGACAGGCTGTGGCTGATGTGAACTGGATGCTAAATTGACTATGTTTGCAGTCAACTTCTTATTACTTATGGGATTCACCACTTTGTATGGTCTATTGTTGATTATAACAGGAATAGTACTAGTACTACATGTAACCCTGCAGAAAACATTTTCAGATTCATCCACTTGTATAGTGCTATCAGGATCAATACCTGGGGGGCATAAATCTGTGATATTTTCAACAGAATGTCAGTACTTGCCTTTCAGTGTGGTCGTTATGTTGTCAGATAGCAGCCTGGCTCCGTGTCGGTTTGGGTGGAGACCATCATGCTTCAGCAGGCTGGGCATTTCCCAGAACAAGTTGAAGTTGTCGACATAGGGAATGCTCAGGGAAGTGCAGAGTGGTTCCAGCCAGGTGTGGACCATCTCTCAGCACCCTTCCTGTAGGTAGGTAGAGGCCCAGAGATGACGATCCGTTTTCCTGTGCCCATCAGGGTGGTGATGAGAGTGGTGAAGTCTCTCCGGAGTGCTGTCGATCGTCCCTCTCTGATGTAGTTTGTGCCCACATGCACGATGATGTTGTCAACCTTAGCGTGGCGGGCGAGGATGCTTGGAAGTTTGTGCTGGATGTCACGGACCTTGGCACCAGGGAAGCAGTAGACCTTGGAGGGACCGCTAGGTGAAGGGGGAATGTAGAGGTCCCTGACCATCGAACTTCCGATGACCAGCGTGGAAGTTGTTGAGTCCAAGGGGGTGCAGGAGTGAGGGCGCGCCGACTGTGTGGATGGACCAGGATGAGCGGTGTGGGGACGTGGCAGAGAAGGGAACTCCTTATCGTCTATCAGAATGGTGTAGCGCTTTTCTAGTTGTAGGGGTTGGGCTGGGCCTGAGCGTTGTCCTGACCGCCTGCTCTGGTGCTTGCTTATATGCCATGGCTCAGGCTGGTGTGGAGTGGAGCTGGTCAGCAGAGTTGGCTGGGTTCTCGGCAGAAGCCGAGGAGAGACAACAGGGACACAGGTTGTATTAGTGCGTAGTGGGGTGAGAGTAGTGCAGGGCAGAGTGGAATCAAGACATCCAACATTAGTGTGTGTGTGTGAGGGGAACTTCCAATGATAATGGTGTCGAGGAACTGTTCACTTGCCTTGATCTGGTGGAGAGTCGATATTCTGGCTTCAAGTTCCACTATCTTCTGGCTGAACAGGAGGCACGAGTCACAGCCAGGTGAACAGCTGAGGGGGGGCATCGTGTAGCTCGCTAGTTTAGCTAGTAGCAACGTTGACGGAGGCCCTCTCCTAAAACCGGTCCTAAGTCGAAATACAATGCAGGTGCTCCTGCTTGTGTTAGCAAGCTGTGGATAGTCCGTCACTGCTGCCAAAATATAGAATAGAATTCCAAGGAGGCAAAAATCCTGAGGGATCCCCTAGCAGGCAGGCTAACTAGCCGTTAGCACAACAAATAGCTAGACGTTAGGTAACGGAGCGGAGGAAAGATTTACAAACAACGGAGAAACTGCGGCCAGACAGGTCCGGTTAAAATACAGCTAAAATGGTGTAAAGAGTGACTGTATTTCATTGTAGAGGACTTCAATCGCAGGACGTTAAGCGTTAAGCATCTGCCGTTGTCTGCAACAAGAAACAGGAAGTTGGGCGGAAACGGAAGTCACATGGACAGAAGTTCTCCAAACAACGTAACATCTCCAAATCTATAATTAATGAGTATTCATTGAGAAAGAGCAATTCATTTGTTAGGCTTTCATCATATGTAGCCGTTGCAAATACTGAGACAAAGGCTATTTTCCTACTCCTTATCATAGTACATATATATGATATCCTGCCTGAAGAGTCTTTACTACTTTTGTCTATGGTGAGTGTTGTGATGGAAGTTTTCTTGAAGCAGCAGAGTTTAGTAAATATCAATGATAAAAATTAAAACATATAAAGACTGTTTGAGAATTAAACCAAAGTCTGGTCTTTGAGCATTTATTATATTTTGCAAAATATGAGAATACAGATTCAAAGGTACATGCAGTACAACTGAATTACTAAACTAAAATCTAAACATCACATCATCATATAGTCAAAACCTCTCTCAAGCCACCCCTCTAACTTTATCTTTTAGCCTGGCCATAGTTGAATGGTCATATAGTATGGTCATGAAGGCTGGGTCATGACCGAAAGAACGAGATCCAGGGTGCAAGCGGCCGAAATGGGTTTCCTCAGGAGGGTGGCTGGCGTCTCCCTTAGAGATAGGGTGAGAAGCTCAGTCATCCGTGAGGAGCTCGGAGTAGAGCCACTGCTCCTTTGCGTCGAAAGGAGCCAGTTGAGGTGGTTCGGGCATCTGGTGAGGATGCCCCCTGGGCGCCTCCCTAGGGAGGTGTTCCAGGCACGTCCAGCTGGGAGGAGGCCTCGGGGAAGACCCAGGACTAGGTGGAGGGATTATATCTCCAACCTGGCCTGGGAACGCCTCGGGATCCCCCAGTCGGAGCTGGTTAATGTTGCTCGGGAAAGGGAAGTTTGGGGTCCCCTGCTGGAGCTGCTCCCCCCGCGACCCGACACCGGATAAGCGGACGAAGATGGATGGATGGATGGATAGTTGAAAAGAGGACATCACCAAAAGTCAAACCATCCTCACCTTCCTCCCTGCTCTCTGTTCCCAACATTAGCCTAAACAATAGTTTATCTCAGGAGGCAGTAGGAGACATGGTTTGTGGCCTTCTCGACTTCGTCTGCTAAAAAGTTAAACAAAATGAGAAGCTAGAGTTTCTTAAACAAAAACCACTAGGCTAAGAGTTCATGGCTGCTGCTGTCCCTCTCTGGTCTTTAAGAGTCTAAGAGGAAGGAACAGCATTTTATGGAGGTTTAAAACAATCTTTAAGCAAATGGTTAAAATCATTAATCAATAATGGTTAAAATAAAATTTGCCACCACAGTGTGCATCTCCGTGACAGCAAAACAATGGAGCCCTTGGTTCTGGTGTCATCACTAGATGCAGCAGCAACTTTGAAATATTTATAAAATATGAAATATATGTTCTTCCTTCTTAAATAGTCCAGGAATTTAGCTCGTTTGAAATTTACGCGTATATATGTCTCAAGTACTCTACTGGAATTTATTGATAAATTTGTAGCAAAGAGTGAGCAGCTAGATCTTGGCACTGTGTGGTGAAAACACAAAAAATAAAAGAAATTCCCTAACCCTCCGAGACTGCGGACCCCCTTCCCTCTCTGTAGGATACGTGGCCGCATCAAACGCAGCTCGCACAAAAACTCCAGCTCAAAACTGCCCCTGCTGTCTAAAGTCACAGGTTAACTGAAACAGGTCTAATGCTAAACATGTTAAACATGAACAATGTTACAAAAAAAACAACTACAACTAACTGAAATAAACTGTATGAAAAACAAATCAGCTATGTAGGAGTAGCAGACATAGACTGTAGAATGCGGTCCAATCAAATGCTCCTTATAACTCGGCTCCAAAGATTTTACATTACAGTTTCAACCAGCCATTACGCTCTGAAGTAGGCTGTGTGGTAAACAAACCATGCAAGAGTAGCAAATATAGATTACAAGATAAGTGCCTATCCTGTTCTTTCATTCTAATAAAATATTTCTCCCCAACTTGACTCCCAAACTCACCCAACACATTCCAACCATGTAACAGTTTCTGGAGTAGGCTGTGTAAATTAAGCAGCCTGTGTCCATCATGTTTTATCAAACATTCCTTTAAAGTCAGGTTGCCAAACTTACATGCAATGTCCTCAGTTAAACTTGCAGTGTTCCACATACGCTAATCCACAGTCGACGGGTTTGCCCGCTCAGCTTCCCGCATTGGACAAGGTCCCCATGCCGTCCTCCGGACCCGATGACAGCTCTCCCAGCAAATACATACCCTTTAGGGAATGTTCCCTAAAGGTAAAATATTTTGAAACCTTCAGCTAACCTTCCTGGAACGTTCTCTTAAAGTTGTTTTTGTTGAACTTAAGGTTATTTTTTTTTATCTTCAGCTAACCTTCTCTGAACGTTCCCTAAAGGTTCTGTAAAGGTTAGTTTTGTATAACCTTGAAATAACCTCCAGGGAACGTTCCCTAAATATTCTCTTAAGGTTATATAATAAAGGGTCCCTTATAGGGGTGGGATTGGGCCGAAGTTTTCTGTCCGAGCCCAGCCCGCGTCCGACAGAACCATGACCGGACCCGGCTCGAGCCCGACAGGCATCAAGAGATTTATGTCCGACACCGTTAAAATCTAATTTTTTTCTCATACTAATGACACATGTAGGCTACGTTTGTTTGTGTGTTTATTAAGCAACTGTAAGGCACTCAGAAATGTCAACAGATGAGCGCATCAGCACAGTGAGCGCGCACACGGGGCAACAAGCGCACGTTAACACAGGCGCACACAAGAGGCCCAATCATATAATTGAAATAAAATTAACGTATGCCTAGACAACTATGTGGAAATACTTCCACACAGTAGATTTTCCTTCATTTTCGGTGGTTTTAAAATCTCTTGAGGCCAACTTCTTTTTAACATCTTCCATTGTTGCGCTCTGAGCGCTCAATGCATGCAGTCTGCCTGATATGCACGTGTTTCGTTGTCAATCAAAGCTATAAACACATTTGCGCAATTCTGCACACAGGAAGACGGATGTTAGGTGCGATTTGCAGTAACAAGTATAATCTTTAAAGAGTATGATGTTTTCACTTCTTGGTTCGATATCTGACCCAAAAGTACACAGATGTCATGTAACAAAAATAACATGTTTTAAGGAAAGAAAAAAGCTGTAATACAGACTAGCTGATGGTGACTGCTTCTCTGTGTGCTTCATTCTACTATGAAAACAAGAATCAAGAGACACTGACACGTGTTAGGTTTACAAAAGGATTTTTTAAATTTATTTTATATTTACAGTCAGTTTAATTTTATTTCTGTGTCATGCCAAACATTTGGCCCATCCCACATTAGGATTACAAGACACCACAAATTTATTTAGCAAACATCTTCCGGTCACATATACAAGTCTTTCGGAGAAATACATGAATACAAATATATACATACAAATATATACATACACATTTATAAATATCTGAAACAATTTCATTAGATAACCAGGAACAACTTCAGGTAAATAACAAACAAACATTTACAAACAAGCAGTAACGATGAGATTAGATTAGATCTACAAGAATGACAAGACAACAGTATAACAAAGTAGGCCTACACAAATTCTTAACATGGTTAACAAAACTTAAATTCTTAGTAACATTCTCACACACACACACACACACACACACACACACACACACACACACACACACACACGTATATAAATAAATAAACAATTAAACTATACAAGACATTCAATGCATTTTACAACCATGCAATATTTTATATATAATTACATTAATATGGTAACATATAGCACATTCACACCAGATCCGTGGTGTGTGAAAATTCGCTGTATTGTCTGTGATGCACCTGTTTGAGCTTTTGTCAAACGCATCAAACAATACACAGGTTATCATGGCTGTGACAATTGTGATCAGAGAAGTGTATGGGAAGGAAGAATGACATTCCCAGAAGTGTATGATCTCAGCCTAAGAACAGATGACAAGTTCCGCCGCTGGATGGAGGACCGCCAACGCAACGAGGACATTCCACCAACACCACTGATGAGGCTCCCAGTAGACATGGTTGAGCAGTTTCCCATTGATTACATGCACCAAGTCTGCTTAGGAGTCATGAAGAAACTGATGTGTCAACAGTTAGCTTGGCAACTAACATTATTTACGATCCATTTCCTTTTTATATTTAGTTATCCAACCTACTAGCACCACTTATTCAATTACTGAATCATGTAGCTAAGCCCACCAATTTCCCCGTAACGTTAATGAAATGGTTTGACGCTACATTAGCGAAGACTGCTATCGTAACGTCATGTCGTAACGTAAATACTAGCTAACGTTAGCAGCTAGCTCTAGCTAGCTTCTCGCTTGACGGTAGGCCATTTGATGCCATCATAATAGATGTTAGCTAATCGGAGCTAGGTTAACTGATATTGATATTCAAGGGCAATCCTCTATTAACCAACACATCACGAAAGGTGTAGGCTTCATGTAGCTAGTTAATCTGATGACAGGTCTACAACCTACAAAGACAAGCATTGCCCACATGAAAGATGGCATAGGCCAAGTTAGCTAGTAACGTTATGCACACTTCACTCTCCTGAAACGGTGACGGCAGGTCATCCACAAACCGTTTAACAACACACAATAATGTATTTCGGGATAAAAGTACCAATCAAGTAAAGATTAGTTGCATGCAATTAGACCTACTTTTCAGAGCTCCAGTGATCACAATCAGTACCGTTTTCTACGTGTCTCACGCATAGACAGCATATAAGAATCTCACGGGTAACTTATACCACGCAACACAATATAAACAGGAAATCATGAACATCAACATCCGGATGCACATCACTTAGACTGTTTCGTGGGGGAATGTCAAGCTCTTAAACTAGGTTCCTTTTTTAGACAACAACCTATTCAATGAGAAACAGACGGACACACTTTTATGTTAGGCATATGGTCAATTCCATGTAAATGTCATCCTTACCATGGAAAAAAATAAATAAAGTTGTGCTCATACACACAGAACTGTTGTTAATATATTCATTTAAGGCTATATTTTCCTGTATTTAACCATTCAGATAAAAATTTATAGATACTGATATAACAATTAGGTTCTATGAAATTATTTATTTATTTTGGATTGGGCGAGAGCCGAACAACATCCGTGGGTATATCCATTAACTCCACTCTCAATAAATCAATAATAAACTTTGAATGGGTTTACTTATAAGCGTCCCAATACTTGTGTCAATATGGTTTTGTTTCTCTCTATTTATTAATTTTCCTTACTTGTTTAGACCGTTAAAGAATGGACAGGTTGCAAAGACAGCAGTACACTCGCCGATGGAAGTTTGCTCAAAGGACAACCAACAACAAAGTGAAGAGATGGAAGAGGAGGAACAAGACAATGGAACAGCAATGGAGCAGGAACAAGACAATGTTGTTTCTGACTTAGAGGTTACAGAACAAGGGGAGAGAAGCAACTCAGAAGAGACGGAAGAGGACAGTGAGGAACAGGTGGGTGCAGTTGCTTCTCTGGCCTCTGACTTTGATGCTACAGAAGAGGAGGCAAGTACCACCTCAGAAGAGTCTGAAGTGAAGGACAATCCTCATTCAATTAAGGATTTTCTTCAGGGGTGGGCCTCAAAACACCAGATCTCCCACACTGCCTTTGATGACCTTCTGAAGGGTTTAAAAATACATGGCCACCCCAAATTGCCTTCAACTGCTCGTACTCTGATGCAAATTCCAAGACACATTGAAGTCAATACAAAATTGGGCATGCAATACATACATTTTGATTTCAAGGACACACTCATAGAACAGCTGCAGCTTTACCCCAGAGAAGTTATTGAAGTGTTAGGAGAAATAGAAATCTCTTTGAATGTGGATGGCTTGCCACTTTTCAAGAGCAGCAAGACAACAATGTGGCCAGTCCTTTGCTGTATTCACCTACAACCACAAACTGTGTTTCCTGTGGTCCTAACACTAGGCTCCTCTAAACCAAATTTGCCTGAGTTCCTGGAGGAAATGGTAGATGATCTTCAGGACCTACTGAGAGATGGTCTCAACAATGGAGCCATCAGAGTGAAAATTCGCTGTATTGTCTGTGATGCACCTGCTCGAGCTTTTGTCAAACGCATCAAACAATACACAGGTTATCATGGCTGTGACAAGTGTGATCAGAGAGGTGTATGGGAAGGAAGGATACATTCCCAGAAGTGTATGATCTCAGCCTAAGAAGAGATGACAAGTTCTGCTGGATGGACGACCGCCAACGCAACGAGGACATTCCACCAACACCACTGATGATGTCTACTGCTCCCAGTAGACATGGTTGAGCAGTTTCCCATCGATTACATGCACCAAGTCTGCTTAGGAGTCATGAAGAAACTCCTACAAATCTGGATAGAGGGACCGCAGAGGACACACGTCAACTAGTCAAATAAATGAGGTAAGCGAGAGGTTGAGGTCATTGAGGAAATCAATGCCCAGTTGCTTTGCCAGAAAACCTCAAAAGCTGGAGGATATTTACAGTTGGAAAGCCACAGAGCTACGCCAATTTGCAGTGTACACAGGGAAAGTGGTGCTGAAGGGCATACTAAAGGATGAGCTGTATGATCACTTCATGCAGTTCAGCATAGCCCTGAGTCTCCTCCTTAGCTCACACCAACAGGAGCACAACAAGTATGCTGAGGAGCTGATGGCTTATTTTGTTGATGAAGTGTTAGTGTGCAATTTACACTCTCGTGTGCATGTCGCAGCAGAAGCAAGAAGATTTGGATGTCTGGATGCTTGCAGTGCATTTATGTTTGAGAATTACATGCAAAGAATAAAATGGCTTGTGAGATCGGAAAACAGCCACTTGTACAGGTAGCAAAGAGGCTGAAAGAGATGAAGCAACGACAAAGGAACATCATACTGCCAGAGAAAAGTAAAGTGTCACGACCAAACAACAGCTTTGTTGTCGACGGCAAATGCTACGAGGTGATCGAAGAAACAGACAACAAAGATGATTCTGGAAGTCCATTGTTACTGTGTCGGGTATATGAATCACCTCTTCCCTTGTTTTTGAGTCCTTGTGACTCCCGCATTATTGGGTGTTTCAAGGTGCACTCGAAGCGCTATTCAGTAACGATGGTTCCAGAAGCCAACTGCACCAAGAGAGCAATAATGGTGGAAAACAGAGATGAGATTGTGTTCATGGAAGTCCTCCATGCAACTTAACCACACAACAGCTGAAACTGTTGCTGAGTTGATCATAAACGGCACCAGCAATGAAGAGGACTGTCACAAGGAGTGTTTATGTTCTCACAGGACAGTGTACAGGGAGTCACAGAGCAGTGTACAGGACAGTCATTGAGTCAAAGGACAGTGTACAGGACAGCCATGGAGTCAAAGGACAGTGTACAGGACAGTCATTGAGTCAAAGGACAGTGTATAGAACAGTCATGGAGTCAAAGGAAAGTGTACAGGACAGTGTCTTGGAGTCACAGGACAGTGTATTGGAGTCACAGAGCAGTGTACAGGACAGTGTACAGAGAGTCACAGAGCAGTGTACAGGACAGTCATGGAGTCAAAGGACAGTGTACAGGACAGTGTACAGGGAGTCACAGAGCAGTGTACAGGACAGTCATGGAGTCAAAGGACAGTGTACAGGACAGTGTCATGGAGCCAAAGGACAGTGTACAGGACAGTCATGGAGTCACAGGACAGTGTACAGGTCAGTGTATTGGAGTCACAGAGCAGTGTACAGGACATTCATGGAGTCAAAGAACAGTGTATAGGACAGTATATTGGAGTCACAGAGCAGTGAACAGGACAGTCATGGAGTCAAAGGACAGTGTACAGGACAGTCAAGGAGCCAAAGGACAGTGTACAGGACAGTCATGGAGTCAAAGGACAGTGTACAGGACAGTCATGGAGTCACAGGACAGTGTGGGGGGGGGGGGGGGGGGGGGGGGGAGGGGGTACAGGACAGTCATGGTCAATACAGTGTACAGGACAGTTTCATTGTCGGTAATGTTCTTTCACATCGTTTTGTTCAATCTAACCCAACCTAATGCTGAATTTAACCTGAAACAGTCAATAACCCTGCCATTTCTATGTCCTTGTGTAATGTATAGTTTATGTCTGCCTGTACCTTGACGTGGTGAGTGGGCTTTCAATTGAATGGGCCATGCATGCTCAACAACGCAATATAACACTCTACTTTATCATGCTTACCTTTTCTTCCTTTCCTTTGTAGAAATGACTGATAAAAAATATACGGTTGTAGAATTCCTGGACGGCGCAATGGCTGCTGTTCCCAGCACCTGGGTTGAGAGGGAAAAAAAGGTCCTTTTAATGTTAATGCCTAGATAAGAATTATGTGTTTTCTGCAATACATGTTTACTTATGTTTTACTTTTCAGGGAATATTTTCGTACTGGACCAACAAGGAGGTCACGAGTAAGGTTATAAAGGCTGTCATGCTGGACAAAGAGAGGTGGAGGAAATTCCCTCTTAAAAAAATATGGCTTAGGACAGGTAAAACAAATATATAAAAAAATACATAAAAACAACTGGTAACACTTTACTTGACAGTACAGACATAACCACGACATGACACTGTCATAACTATGACATGACACTGTCATGAATGTGTCATAAACCTTATAAACAGTCATAAACGTTTATGACTTCTGTCATTAAGTGTCATTTGGGTTTTGTCATGACAAGTTGACATTGTTTGGCTTGTCTCGATTATGAAAACTTGACATTAATCAAAGTGATATTACCAGAAGTTGTCTTGGTCATGACAACTTGACATTAAATTTGTCTTGATTATGACACTTTGACATTAATCAAAGTGTCATTACCAGAAGTTGTCTTGGTAATGACAAGTTGATATTAAATTAGTTTGGGATGTCTTTGTAATGTCATTACAAAGACATCCCAAACTAATTTAATTTGACATTAACCAGGATGACATTACCAGAGAATGTCTTTGTCATGACAACTTGACATAAACAGAAATTCACCTCTTTTTGTATTCATGACATTTTGACCTAATGATTATTATAATTAGATCTGCAAGATTAAAAACCAATTCTAGCACTTTTTCAGATAGATGTCTGACAGGAAATTTCACAAAACTGGGTGTCATGACACTGTTATGACAGTAGCTATGTTTCAATCGACCCGTTTTTATCCGAATTACGTGATATAGAATGAAAAATGGCTTATGGCAACAGTAAAATCCGATAGAATTTCATGAATATCGACTCAAAGAAAATGCGTTCGGTCTCATCGGATTTTCTCTTGATCGATATACGGCTTATGCGATAAACGCTGATGGAAATGTTATTTTCCGAATAAATAATGAATTGCGATTAAGTTTTAGGTCATTTTTATGGTTGCAACCCGCAATAAAACAAAGAAATTTTAGTTCATTTCCGCCCAGTATTTCCGCTCTGTTTTCACACATGGCGGGTGTCAACAAAGACAGATGTAAGTGGACAAACGAGGAGATTAGATACTTTTTGAATTTAATTTACCAGAAAAATATAACGGCTATTTTAGATAGCACGTTACGACAAGCCGTGGGACGTCCTGCGGAGTAAATGGAAGGCGCTCAAACAGAGATACATGTCTCAAAAAAGAGAGTTTTCTCGCAGCGGTGCCGTAGGGAAAATAAAAGGCAAGTTCGACCTTTTTGATGAGATGGATCAGATCCTCGGCCAAAGGCCCATCGTAGTTTCCTTGGCTTCTAATATTAACAGCTCAGGTAAGATATCCCGTTATCGTTCTCATTTACTTTGAGGAACGCATTAAGCTTTGATCCGGACTGTCCGTCATCTCACATTTGTATCTTGTTCATTTTAGCCGAGACTTCAATTACTGAAGAGAAACAGCAATGATGAGGGAGATGTTACAGAGTCTACAGGTATGAAGATTATTTTCCAATTAAATTCATGTTTCCAGCGTTAGTTAATAAACCCCACATGTATATGTTTAAAAAGAAATCAATACGTGGGCCATTGTGTATGGTTAGGGTTGCTCAAATTGTTTTACCATATAAATGAATGCATAAGCTGCACATTATGTATCCCTGAACAGGGGAAGGCAAAGCCTGACTTGAGTTAGAAATAACAGCGACTGTTCAGCTGTTTTTTAATAAAAGGCAATAAAACTGAAACTACATGAGGAAATATAGCACTGCAAATAACAAAGTGCAACCAAAACATTTTATGCAAACTTAAATAAACAACTTGTGTAGATATAATGTGTTGTATGACTAATACAACCAACCATATTTTCATGAAACCTTCCCCTACATCAAAGTAAAAGGGTAATTTGTGATAACTTCACTCTGACTAAGAACATTATTCTTTTTACAGAAGACTCAGGAGATGGAACATGCAGCTTGAGTGATGCCAACGTGTCTGCAACTATGGAAGCAATAGACAAATCCTTGCCCATTGAAGAATCGGCCACACCGAGTAACCCCCCAAGATTATGGCAACACCAGTCAAAGAGAGACCCAGAAAGAATGATGCAGGGGAGATGAGATCCTTCTACATGTCCTTTCTCGATCAACAACGTGAGCAGGCAGCACAAGATAAAAAATCATTGGAGTCCATCACCATGGTCATTTCACAGGCAGTTCGGTGTCTTGAGCGGTGTGCCAATGCAGCCGAGAGGCATGCAGAAGCCACTCAAGTCCTAGCTGGGATGAGCCAACAACAAAGTAGGGGCAATTACAATACATTTCAAGGGCAACACCAATTTACCTACCACCACGCTCCCCACCCACCCACTCCCCAACCACCCACATCTGATGCTGCACACTCATCTCCTCACATGGAACCTAACTTGCCATTCACTGCTTATCTTAACTTACAGTAGAGTAAATTGTTAAAGGTGGAGTCAGCAATTCTGGAGAATGCTTGTTGTCAACCTCAGTAAATATCTCCTCACGATCCGCTATCTGTCCAAACTTGTGCGCTAAAAAAACCTGGTGTTAATGCACAGCCTAGGCTCTGTAAACTGGTATGCAAACAAAGTGGCCATCATAGCTAGCAACATGCCGATTTACAGAGCCTAGGCTATGTATTAACACTGAACTTGTTTTCAGCGCACACACAGTACGGACAGGTAGTTATTCGTGAGGTGATATTTACTGATTTTGACAACAAGATTTCTCCAGAACTTTCTCCACCTTTTTAAGAGCCAAATCATTGGGTGAGGGGAATAAAGTTCCAGAATTTGTTACTGATTGTTTTGTTCAGATGTATCTTAAAATGGCACTTTTGGTGTTACTGAATGTTTTATTCAGTTGTATTTAAATTTTTTTGTACAGGAGGGTAGGGGAATGTTGTAAGTACTTTGGTATCTACTACATGAAAACAAAGATCCACTGTATGTTTGAAGCCTTAAACACAGTTTAGGAGAAGAGTTGTGATCTCATGCGCCTCATCCACTCCAGGTAGGTGTATATACCTTCGCATCATCCTCGTTCGTATGGCATTGCACACGGCGTAAACACACCGGTGCACGGTGGTTTTGCTGACTCCAAATGTTTCGCCTACCACTCTGTACTCTGCGCATGTAGCCAGTTTGTAGAGCGCAATGGCGATACGCTTCTCAGTTAGAACCGGAGGGCGAGAGCTTGCGACATCTGGGGAAAGGGACGGGCCAATAAAATTACACAACAGGTCAAATGTTGTCTTGGTCATCCGAAAATGCTTCAACCAAAGGGTTTCCGTGAAGTGTCTCTGAACCACGATCTCCCAGAACTGTTTGGAGCGCTGTCGTTCCCAAACCACAGGCCGCCTCCGTTGTCGTCGGGCATTTACGTGCATCTGCATCATCATAGCAATGTGTCGATAGCGTAGTTGTTTTCTTATTATAGCTTGATATGTCACTATCAGCTGGCACATAAGCACTATTACAACTTGTGCAATATTGATCATTTGTTGGTAGATGGCGTGATCCATTTTGTCTGGCAAAAGTTTGTTCGCAAAAGTTTGCTTGAATGTTGTGCGATTCAGTGCAAAAATGAATGGAAACACCTTAAAATGTCTCAAATAAATTCGATATACCAATTTGATCGCAAAACGGCATGTGACGTCATTACGCACAGGTTTTTATTCGCTTTAAAGCTGTTCGATGGAAACACACCTTCACCAGCTTTACTCGCATGAGTTTTTTTACCGAACTTCAGATAATTCGATTGACAAGTGGATGGAAACTTAGCTAGTGTAACTAATAAATATTTTGACCTCAAGTAGTGGTACCAATTGTATTTGTCATTAAGATATCATTGATAGGACTTGCTGTCATGACAACATTATGACAGTGTAACTAATACATATTTTGACCTCAAGTAAAGTGGTACCAACTTTGTCATTAAGATATCATGGATAAGAGTTGCTGTCATGACAACATTATGACAGTGTAACGAATACATTCTTTGACCTCAAGTAAAGTGGTACCAATTGTATTTGTCATTAAGATATCATGGATAAGATATCATGGATAAGACTTGCTGTCAGGACAACATTATGACAGTGTAACTAATACATATTTTGACCTCAAGTAAAGTGGTACCAATTGTATTTGTCATTAAGATATCATGGATAAGACTTGCTGTCATGACAACATTATGACAGTGTAACGAAAACATTATTTGACCTCAAGTAAAGTGATAACATTTTTATTTGTCATTAAGATATCATGGATAAGACTTGCTGTCATGACACAAATACATTCTTTGACCTCAAGTAAAGTGGTACCAATTGTATTTGTCATTAAGATATCATAGATAAGACTTGCCGTCATTATCACATTATGACAGTGTAAAGCACATGTCAAACTCAAGGCCCGCGGGCCAAATCTGGCCCCTCGCAGATTATGATCCGGCCCACATATCAATTTAGGTTCACAATACATATTGGCCCACCTAGTTTTTGTCGCTTTTTCTGACTTCATTTTTGTTGACGATTTGTAACTTTTTCCGACGTTGTTGTCACTTTTGCTGACGTTTTTGGCACTTTTTGTTCTATGATGGCGGAGGAACTTTTTCCTGACTTCTTTAGAAACCAAAAACCCACAGCTAGCAATAGTGTTGAAAAGCAACATTACTTTCCATAATCAATAGATAGAATCATTAGCCTTTTCACAGGCAATATGCAGTAGCTAGTCTGCTAGCCTTTTGTGGCTAATTAGCCTATTAGCATATGAATACAGCACCTTAGCTAACCCGTTAGCTTAATGCTATTAGCACCGATTAGCATGGATGCTAGCAAACTCTAGTGTTAAGGAGTGACTCACCATTTTACTGCCTATAACTCCGTGACGATAGTTGATTCAGGCACAGCTCTCTTTCGCTCTATTTACAACAAGGTATAGCCAGTATTAGATTGCTATCCCATCAAGCCCATCAAAGTTTTTTTCAAGCTTTCAGGTTAATAGGAGGATGGTGCCGTGAGCTCATAGAACTGAAAAGGGTTTCTTTTGTGTGCACACTTTTTTTTTTCAGTTAGTTTATCAGTCTATAAAAATGGTGTCCTTTTATCCAAATACAAAAACTGTGTCTTTTCAGTGTGCACTTGTGATTCAATACTCACATTTGATTTTCATTGTCCTCCCAAGGGTGCTTTTGGAAAGGACATGAAAATTAGCCACTTTGGTCAGCTGTCACCCATGGGCCATGTCTCATCCCACTTGTGAAAACACAACAGAGGCCTCCTTTGGTAAAGAAAAGAAAAGGATACAACTATGATCATGCAGGTTCTACAGGCTCAAAATGTAATATATATATACTCTTTTTTTTTAAACTCTGAAAAGCTATTCTGGGGGCTATTGCCATTCACTTTTAAATTACATTTTCTAAAAAGGTAAAATTATACTACCTGTGTCTAGCTATGCATATATCATGAACTGTTTGAAAACCGTCTTTTTGTGTCTTTCACACCAACACATGGAGTGGAGGCCAGACGTGTCGCTGAATTCTAGAGACAGTGGTATGTCAGCTCAGGTCATATAGGCGTACTGCACATGTACATTGTAAACAATTAATCAAATATTGGGCCAAAAACCATGCTTTGGAAAATGCTATGTGTTTCACACGTGGTTAAACAGCATGTCTGCATATATAACAATGTAGCCTTTTGGTGCGTGATCAATACAATACAAATTACAATACAATACAAAAAGCATTGGACAATTATCACACCTGCCAATCTCTCATACAGTTATCCAGTGTGCTTTTGATCCAGGCGAAACAGCAACCAGAAAATGTTTGGTACATTTAAAAAAAACACGTAGATTTATTGGCGTTCTTCTCTTGTTTGCAGGAGCTGCAGGACTCATCATCCAAAGGCAGGAGAAGGACGCCAGATTCTCCCGGATTGAAACGTCGCCTGAATAAATTGTGCATCATTTTTGTCTGCATTTCCAGCGAATACTTAATAAAACATTCAATGTTTTACATGCTGTCTGTTCATTGACCATAATAAATCTAGTGTTGTGAACATAGTCTAGCTATGTAGCTTACAAGGTGGCTTATAAATTGGTTAGAATAAGTCGCCAATATTACATTTGGATGATCAAGTATTATTAGGGGTCCAAGCCTGAGGGGGCATGGGAACCGCGTGTTGCAAGGCAACGCGGTTCACATCTCCAGTGGAGCGTGGAACCCTATTGTTTTTCTAAGGATTTTTATTTTTTTTCATCATTCTTCTTCTTCTCTACCTAAAACTCTGACTACAGCCTAAACCGTACATGGTGGGGGGTTGCCATTTTCAGGACTGGTCCAAAACTCCGCAAGGACCTCAGGCGCAAAAAATTACCCACTTCCACCACTAGGTGGCGCTATAGCAGAAAACGCGTTTGGCCCTATAACTCCCACACCGTACACCCGACATTCAAAAACCATACATCTACACGTTCCCTGGATCCAACTGAATCACGTGATATTTCCACCTAGACTTTTATGAGTGAAAAATCACAATTTATCAAAAACCTACTTTTCGAACTCGTCTTAGACCTCGCGACCGATCTGCACAAAACTTGGACCGTAGCATCGCCAGACTGACCTGACAAAAAGTTATGAAAAGAATTTTTATACGATAAAAATTGCACATATAACGCAAACTAATTTGTGTAGCTAACTATGAAAACGCAAACTTTGCAATATCTTGGCTAAAATAAATGCTATCAACACCAAGCTTTAGTTTCTACTTTGCCATTACCCTATGGAGGTCCCCCATGCGTTTTATGAAAATTGGTCACTAGGGAGCGCTACAAGTACAAAAAGTTTATATCTCATGAACGGCACATCCGATTTTTACGAAATTTGATGGGTGCCATCTAGGGACACTCGTGAGGCCAACTCTAGAGTGGGGTACTGAGGGGTCAAAGTGGGCATGGCCTATGGGACCCGTGTCTAAATTTACCACTTACACTAATGTGAACAACTTTAAATTTTCAGGGTAGATGGACAATGGGCCATGGACCACACCTACCAAAAATTACACATGTGGACCACTAGGTGGTGCTATAATTGTTTTTTGTCTTTAACTCCCACATTACACATTAGAAATTCTTACATGGACGTGTTCCCTGGATCCAACTGAATCACATTATATAGGCCACGCCCATTTCTGCTTAAAAGTTTTTTCGCAATATCGCGCAATACCAACTTTTTCGAACTCGTCCTAGGCTGTGAGACCGATGTGCATGAAACCTTGTAGATAGCATCTCCAGATAGACCTGACCAAAAGTTATGCAAAGGATTTTGCTACGTTAAAGTATGCGCATTTGACGACCACACTAATTTTCCTAGCTAGCTACCACACAAATATCATATCATATCTCGGCCACAATAAATGTTATCAGCAAAGAACTTGAGATCCTTGTTCACCATCCCACTACGATGCTCTGTACCAAATTTGGCCAAGATCAGCCTTTAGGGGGCGCTATAAGCAACGTTTATTTGTTTTGGCCAATAACTCAATGCATTTAAATGGGAAATTTGCAATTGCAATATCTCTGCCACAGTAAAAGCAATCAACACAAAACTTGTGATGCTCATATGGCATGCCAAATCTGGCGAGGATTGGCCATTAGGGGGCGCTACAGTCAATGTAGATGACTTTTGACCCTTTTAGTAAATCAATGTTAAAGGTGCTCTAAGTGATGTTGGGTGATGTCACTTCTTGTTGATGTTTAAAGTATTGTCAACCACTATGGAAGCTAGCTCGCCCCTCCCTCCATATCATCTTGTCCCCTCCTCTTCCCTTCCATGCACTAATCCTGTAACCCCCACCCCCAAATCCTTTTTGCCAGTTATTGGCTTGAAGACTTGAATCTTGAAGCTTGAATTTTTCGTGGTTGCCATAGTTTGTTGTTGTTGTTTGTGGAGCCTGGGTTGTTTACAGAGGCATGTTTTTACAGCGTGTTCAGGGGACAGGCAGTTGGCAGATAGTGAGATGTTTTCTGTATGTGACAAAAAACAGTTGTAGCCTAAAAAATGCGAGACATTACACCTCTAATGGGATATTTGCTATCATAATGCACCTCAGACCTTGGAGCTCACACCTCTCGATATTTGCTTACATTTGCCTTACCACTGTTACGCTTTGGGTTCGGTTTCCATGATGACTATCCAAACGTCTGCTCTTTTTTTATGCGTCAGACGTTATACTATGTATATAAAATGTGTATTGTAATTGATTAGGCTACAGTTTGTTTTAAACAAAAATAAGGGAAATTAATAATGAATGTAATGTTTTATTTAGCAGATTTAATTATGTTGTTCTATCCTATCCTATATATACACTCACCTAAAGGATTATTAGGAACACCTGTTAAATTTCATGTTAATTAAATTATCTAATCAAATCACATGGCAGCTGCTTCAATGCATTTAGGGGTGTGGTCCAGGTCTAGAAAATCTCCTAAACTTCAAACTGAATGTCAGAATGGGAAAGAAAGGTGAGCTAAGCAACTTTGAGCGTGGCATGGTTGTTGGTACCATTTCTAGGGTTTACAAAGAATGGGCTGAAAAAGGAAAAACATCCAGTATGCTGCAGTCCTGGGAGATGAAAAGGCCTTGTTGATGCTAGAGGTCAGAGGAGAATGGGCAGAGTGATTCCAGCTGATAGATTACAACCGAGGTATGCAGTAAAGCATTTGTGAAGCCACAACATGCACAACCTTGAGGCGGATGGGCTACACCAGCAGAAGAACCCACCGGGTATCACTCATCTCCACTAAAAATAGGAAAATGAGGCTACAATTTGCACAAGCTCACCAAAATTGGACAGTTGAAGACTGGAAAAATGTTGCCTGGTCTGATGAGTCTCGATTTCTGTTGAGACATTCAGATGGTAGCGTGGAATTTTGGCGTATTTGGCGTAAACAGAATGAGAACATGGATCCGTCATGCCTTGTTATCACTGGGCAGGCTGGTGGTGGTGGTGGTGGTGTAATGGTGTGGGGGATCCCTTTCATCTTCAGAACTGCCTTAATTCTTTGTGTCATTGATTAATCAAGGTGCTGGAAGCATTCTGTAGAAATGTTGGGTCAAACACAGTATTAGTATGGTGTTCCTAATAATCCTTTAGTACTCAGCAAAAAAAGAACCATCCTGTTACTTTCAACTGCTTTTATATTTCAAGCAATTCATATTTGTATGAATATTAAAAGGTTTAACAACTAAGACATAAACTGAACAATTTCCACAGACATATGACTAACAATAATGGAATAATGTGTCCTTGAATAAAGGGTGGGTCTTCAGTATCTGTGGCCAATAGTTCCATTGAGTACTGCAGTGCATCTCCTTCTTATGTACAGCACCAGACTGGTCAGTTCTTGCGGTTGTTGTTGCCATCCTGTACCTATCCTGCAGGTGTGAGATTCAGATGTATTGATCCTATGCAGGTGTTGTTACACGTGGTCTGCCACTGCAAGGATGATGAGCTATGCTTCCTGTGTCCCTGTAGCGCTGTATTAGCCACATCTGTTTTCCCCATTGCACCATGGCTAAGGTATGTTCATGCAGATTAGCAGGAACCCTGGGCATGTTTCTTTTGGTGTATTTCAGAGTCAGTAGAAAGGTGTCTTTACTTTTCTAATTATCTTATAAAAACAAATTGCCCTGCCTAACCCCCCTCCACCCTCTCAGTCACTCTCTCATTTCTCTCTGCTGTCCCATGTGGTTAGGGGGTTAATAAGTTTGTTTATTGTAGAGAATTGTTAAAGGTAGTATGTATATGCATGGAGATGAACTGTTAACCACTACATTTGCAATGGCAGAGTACCGCAGACCTTGTGCATCACCAACGTTTGCCCCCCCACGTAATGCTTCAGGTCCCGCATTGGCGCAGCATCGGGGGTGACTGGCACAGCTCCCCGGGGCGTCGGGGACGACTGGCATCGGAGGTGACTGGCATCGGAGGTGACTGGCATCGGAGACTTGGGCCCCGTCATAACTGCTTGCAGTTCTAGTTTTTATTTATTTATTATTTAATTTTTTTTAAATTATATTTATTATTTAATTTTTTATTATTTAATTTATTATTATTATTATTATTATTATCATCACTATTATTCATTATTATTATTATTATTATTATTAATAATAATAATAGTTAGTAGTTTGCAGAACGTTCTGCGAACCTAGCCTACTGACAGTCCCCTGACGGTTCGCCGAACGTTCCCGGAACAATGTATATTACTTTTAGGGAACGTTCGGGAACGTTCATAAAACTTTCCTGCGCTACCGTGAGCAAACCTTCGGAGAGAACCTTACGCGAACCTGCAGCGAACGTTCCCGGAACCTTCAGCAAACCTTCCCGGAACCTTTAGAGAACCAAAAATTGTTATGTGGGCTGGTCGCAAAGTGCCCAGCGTGGGTGTCACGTCCCCCTCATTCATGTCCAAATCCCGACAGAGCCTGTCTGCTTCTTCGGGTGCAGTGAATGTGAGTGTTCTCCCTCCGTGGTTTAATCTCAGAATTATCGGATAAAGAAGAAAGTTTGGCATGCCTTTAGCATGCAGCTTACGCTGTACTCCTATAAATCCCTGGCGCTGTTGGACAGTGAGAGCGCTATAGTCAGGCTGAAAGCGCAGCGTTGCGTTGGAATCACGAATCGGGCCTTCCTGCTGTGCTTGTCTAACACCCTGGATAATTGCCTGACGGTCCTGGTATCTCAGACACCTGAGAATCAGCGTGCGTGTTGCTGTCCTCTTGCCGCAGATTCTATGTGCCCTGTCAATTTTGTTGGTAAGGAGGGGATCCACTTTGGCAACTGTTTTTGCAAAAATCCAACTGGGTCGTCTTTTTCGCTGCCCTCTTTCAGCCCAATGATTCGGATGTTATTTTTTCTGGATCTATCTTTCAGTTCAGCCAATTTTAACTCAAATTTCCTCTGGTCATCAATGCAGGCTTTCACCGTGTTTCTCATCTGTCTCCTGTCCTGTGCCTCGTCTATTCGTTGAAATAGATCTCATACTGTAGTTCCCTGCCTCTCCAGCTCTGTCCTGATGTGTTGAAGCAAGGTGTCAATTTCTCCTAACGCTTCCTTCACCTTCCCTAGCAATGTAGTTTATTGGCATGGCTTTTTAGACGCAAAGTGTAGGATAAGTGATAATAACAAGCAAGGACACCGCATGGAGTTGAACCCCATCTCAGAACACTGAGTGAACCATCACCAGTGTCTTTTGCTTTTTTTGACTAAAGTCTTAAAAAAAAGTAAAACCTGCATTACATTTGGAAAAAGGGAAAAAAGGGAAGTTCTCTGCGCTTCTGCAGACCACAACAATCCGGTGCAGGACACTACAATATAAAACAGCTAAAAATTGCCGGTGCAACACAGATGTCTTCTTACTTGATGGTTTTATTTCTTAAGGTGCATAACAGTGACTAACGTTTTGATGTAAGATCACATCTTCATCAGAGTCCTTGGAGAGAATGGGCAATGAAGCCCTTAATAAGAATCATCAACAGGTGTGATTATACACAAGAGGGGCGGTGACAATCTAAAGATAGACCCATCTCAACCAAGGTGTTACACTCAATATTAAAAGGCAAATGCCCAAAAACAGGTCAAAAGTGAATACAAATAAAAAAAAAATTCACAGTGCAATGGCACTAAAAGTATATTAATCTTAGATACTATGCTGTAACATACTTGGACATTAGAGAAAGCAAGTTAAATTAAAGCTGCGAGCAGCGATGGACGGGCCCTCGCGCCTCTGTGTGCGTCGGGGTTACCGGCGGACGCCGCTCCTTGCGACCGTGCATTCGCGCGGCACTCAGACGCAGCAAATCGTCACCAATGAAAAGGGAACTCCCCGCCGAGTTCAACGATACCTCACACAAGACTCTACGTCATATGGTTCATTAGGGGCGTGGCTAATGCATAGGGGGCGGGTCAAACCATCACCAATGAAGAAGGAAGTCTCTGCTGAGTTCAATGATACTTCACACAAGGGTATATAGAAGAAAGAAAGAAAGAAAGAATAATAATTAAAGCTGCGAGCAGCGATGGACGGGCCCTCGCGCCTCTGCACGCGTCGGGGTTACCGGCGGACGCCGCTCCTTGCGACCGTGCATTCGCGCGGCACTCGGACGCCGCAAATCGTCACCAATTAAAAGGGAACTCCCTGCCGAGTTCAACGATAACTCACACAAGACTCTACGTCATAAGGTTCATTAGCTGTGAAAAGGGGCGTGGCTAAAGCATAGGGGGCGGGTCAAACCATCACCAATTAAAAAGGAAGTCTCTGCTGAGTTCATTGATACCTCACACAAGGGTCTATCTTAAAAAGTTCAAATTTTATGAAAGGGGGCGGGGCTTAAGCATAGGGGGCGGGTCAAACCATAACCAATTAAAAAGGAAGTCTCTGCTGAGTTCAATCACACCTCACACGAGTCTCTACCTTAAACGGTTCAAATGTTATGAAAGGGGGCGTGGCCTGAGTAAGTGGGCGTGGTCATATTATAGGGGGCGGCTCAGTATCACATGTAGACCACACATTCTAAGTTTCATGTAAATCCGGATGATGTTTGTCATATAAGGCAGATTTCCTGTGGCCAGGGGCGCTATGACCAAAAGTCAATTTTGGCCTGTAGGTGTCCTCAGGCCCGGACCCTTGTCCATCGTGACAAATTTCCGGGCAGATAACGACTAACGTACACTCAAGTTACAACAACTTCTTTGGTCGCCGCTAAACACTCAAAATGGCCGCCACGCCACGCCCACACCGTCTGACCGAAAAGTTTTTCTTTTAATAACTTTTCATCGTTAAGGTGTTGGGATGGTACAGACCAAGTTTGAAGTCCATCGGATGAAATCTCTAGGAGGAGTTCGTTAAAGTATAGCACCTTGACTTTTAGGCCTACTTCCTGTTGCCACTAGGGGCGCTATGACTTTAAGTAAATATCGGCCTTTATTTGTCCTCAGGGTCGGACTCTTATGAATCCTGAAAAGTTTCGAGGGTAATCGGACAACGTACACTCGAGTTACAGCCACTTCCTGTTTCGTGGCGAACGCAAAATGGCCCGCGGCCGCGCGGCCATGTCCTATGGACGAAAAGTTTTTCTTTTAACAACTTTTCATCTGTAACATCTTAAGATGGCACAGACCGAGTTTGAAGTTGATCGGATGAAATCTCTAGGTGGAGTTCGTTAAAGTACGACATGTGGAAATGGCCAAAATCGCACTAATTTCGAACTTTGAGATCAAAATGGCGGACTTCCTGTTGGGTTTAGGGTATGGCTGTAATGACGTTTTTGTACATCTTGACATGTTACATATGTGTACCAAGTTTCGTGGGCGTCGTTAAACGCACTGCAGGGGCTCAATTTTCTTAACTTTCTAGGGGCTAGCGAAGCCATTTTTGTGCGCCTATTCCGAAACCCTTAAAATACGTAAAATTTTCACCAGACTTGATGCGACCGCCAAAATTTGGTGAGTTTTTGAATATATTAAGCCCCTCAAAAAGCCAATTCATTTGACGGGAAAATAATAGAAGAAAGAAAGAAAGAAAGAATAATAATAATTCCTTCAGTTTCAATAGGGCCTTCGCCGCTGTCGGCGCTCGGGCCCTAATAATTCCTTCAGTTTCAATAGGGCCTTCGCCGCTGTCGGCGCTCGGGCCCTAATTAAATTCTTCATTCAAACCTAGAGGTTCTAAAGTGCCGAGTGTATGTATCCAAAACGCTTCCCTGCATAGGAGTTTATTAATGATATCACCACCCCTGGATGGGGGTGTGATTTTCTCAATTCCCCAGAACCTCAGTGATGCAGGGGAGCCATGATTTGCCTGCTTATAATGCCTCGCCATGGCATAAGTTACGTTCTGGGTGCGAATAGCTGTCTTATGTTCAGATATCCTTAGTTTGAGCTGACGTTTTGTTTGACCTATATATGCCAGTCATATATGCCAAGGACATTTCAGAAGGTACACTACATGTGTACTGTTGCAATTAATAAATGAGGAGATGGAATATTTCTTGCCAGCATGTGAAAATTCCTTCGCATTGGTCGAATTAGAGCATTGCGCGCAATTACCACATTTATAGAAACCCAGGTGTGGGTTGGAAAGCCAAGTAGTCAGAGATGGGTTGGGCATGTCTGAATGGACCAATCGGTCACGAATGTTACCGGCACAAGTTGTGTTGGTGTTATTAAGTGTAACACCTTGGTTGAGATGGGTGTATCTTTAGATTAGATTGTCACTGCCCCTCTTGTGTACAATCACACCTGTTGATGATTCTTATTAAGGGCTTCATTGCCCATTCTCTCCAAGGACTCTGATGAAGATGTGATCTTACATCGAAACGTTAGTCACTGTTATGCACCTTAAGAAATAAAACCATCAAGTAAGAAGACATCTGTGTTGCTCTGGCAATTTTTTGTTGCATTACATTTGGTTTGTGATCAATGTCATGCTATTTAAGGAAGGCCATAAAATGTGATGTCAGATTTAACTAGGATTTTTTTATTCATGTTACATGTTACTTGTTACATGTTAACTAGGCTAACTGCCTAACCAATACTACCTCTCTCACTCAACCCTAGTCTTGATGAAGGCTAGCGGTGGGATAAATTAAGCACAAGCCCAGTAATCCGGTTAACTTTCAGCATGCTGGAACTGCTCTAACCACCTGCTGCACAAAAATAAACTAAAACAAAAAGGGTCAATGGGACAAAAAATTAAAAAAAAAAAAAGGAAATACCATCCCTCAACTCCCCCCTCTTTTTTTTTTTTGCTGAAAAAAAAAAAAAAGGGTCCAAAAAACAACCCCCCCCCCACCTTTGCCTAGCTAGTATACGGAAAACATAATCCCAAATTATGATTTTTTTTTTTAAACATTTACCAGTTTCCCAGTAATAACAATCACGGATGAGCCCTCATTTGTTACAGTCTGGCTCAAGGCCGTTAAAAAAAGGGAGGTCGCACACATATATACAGATATATTAATCAAAAAGTAGTTTATTTAAAGGACAATTCCGGAAAAAAACGAACCTATATTAACTGATGTGTACCTACTCTGTCGCTCTCTGGGACATGTTTTCATGCTAATCGAATGAGTTTGGAGCTTTGACGAGGCTACCGCGGACCGCTGGTTAGCTTACAATGCTAGTATTTGGGGCATGGGGACACTCAAATTAAATCGTTATTTAATTCCACTAAAAAGGCTCGAAATATCACCACACCATAACGTTAGCATAATTAGGGTCCCTAAATGTGAACCGAAACATTGACAACATTGTAAGTGTATAGAAAGTTTATAAAAAAGATAGATTATAAAGACAGTCGCGTTCATGTTTACTTGCAGGAGCCATCTTGGAAACCAGTCATGACTAGTCAAATGCCGTGCAACGTGGAATCTCCATAGACAGTATGGGAATCTCAGACTCATTTGCACGGCGCTCGTTTTTTGACACATTAGCTGAGGCGTTGTTAAGTGAGCTAGTGGGCAAAAGACTGCTCTATTTCACATTAAACTGAACATTTCCGTTGATGGTGAAGTGAGACAAGGTGAATGGGACTTATTTGTGACTATTTATGTGGACGTTTCTGTATGTATAGTTTATTTTATATAACATTGTGTTTACAGGTGTTGGTGTGTCAACTGCAGCGAGGCTGTCCCATAGCTTCGACTTTTTAAAATAAAAGCTTGCGTCTGGTCAGCTATGTTTTTGTATTTTGGTGTTTTGGATGTTTTTTAACTAAACAGTACGGCAATCATGCTAATGAATACAATTATTTTTTCAGCAGATGTCTTAGTTACAACACGATGGAGCAAGCAAAGCAGTTTTGTTTTTATATGTGCGGGCAGGATTTATTCAGTTTGGGAAATCCGACGGTCTCTACAAAGCTGTAGCTATAGCTATAAATTGGCTGGCTGACTAAACAGGGAGGGACTAGAAATCCTGTCTGTTGTTGTTTTTTTGTATTTCAAGAGCAAATTGCTCCACAATATGAATACAGATTGATTATCACTTATTTTGTTGGTAACCGTTGTTGTATAATCACAATATTACACTTGAGGAGGCCTACACTTCAGTAATGCGCCTTTTGGACCTCAAAATTAAACCCTCTCATGTAATAAACAAACGTCATTGTTAAAGGCTGATGCAGTTTTAAATGTTTTATGATTTCAGAACGAGGTTAACCAATATTTTATATCAATCCTAATTTTTTTTGTCAAATTTCATGTCCATAAATGCAGCTTTCGAAATTATAGAAGATTAAAAAGATTTAGCCTTTAATAAAATATTGGTTAACCTCTTATCAAAATTTTAGATATCAGATCCCCTTCTAATAGGAGGCATGAAAATCTTTTTATTGTAGCTTACGCTTCTGTGGTCTCATATGTTATAATTGTAAAAGAGTATTAATTTTAGTATTATGTGGGTGGCTTCATTGTTGAGCTATATTTTTTTTACTGTTATGAATTTGCAAATAAAGCATTAATAAAAAAATGTAAAGTCATCGCAGGTTTCATCAAATAAATAAATGTTAAAGGTGCCCTGCCACACGTATTTCATTACTTTGTGGTAATGTCTGAAGTTCTACCATGGACTCTGTAACATTTTTTTGTGGAAAAAATGCTTTGGTTACCTTGTTTCAAGCCATTCTAGCGTGGTATAGAAAGCCTACAGGAAGACTCAGCTCGATTTCTGCCAGTTCTCATTAATATTCAACAAGCTAAGCTGTTTGAATCTGATTGGCTAACAGCTAGCCAATGAGAGCCTGGCTGTCAGAATCCTTTATCCAGCCCAACTGGGCGAGCTAATGAATAGTACATGTGAACCGTGGATTAATTGCAGAGTTTAACCTACATAGTGTAAAACTAAACACTACGTCAATGGGCACAGCCGAAAGACGGAGCAGAACGACACTGCTTGTTCAGGGTTTTCATAAATATAGGCCTACACTTCGCATCAGGAGTTAAAACCAACTGTACCAAAACACTGAATAGACTACTATTTAATGTGACAACGAGACGTTTTTAACCGGTAATGAAACTGTCTCAATTTAATACTGATGCCGTCAGACGGCCGCACGGACAGACAGCAGTTGGAGCTCCGGCGAAGCTCTGTGCCCGTCAGAAGTGGCTTCTCGCTGCGCAGCCGCTCCCCCAGAGCAGCATGATCACCGGGCTGGTCCGGTACAGCCTGAACCCTGCAAACGGAGATCCCGTTTGAACGTCCCAATTTGAGTAACCTCTGATTGGGTTGGTCGACCCATCATGGGACCAGGCCAGCTGTTGTTACTGGCCAAATGCATAATATTTATTATTATTATTATTAATATAATTATTATTATTATAACCATAGTGAAATCGTGCAAGCGATAAAAACCCGTCCTATGCTCTGTCGGCCTCTAAAGACAATTTATTTGTATATTAAAAAATAAAATCTGACCAATTTTGCCAGAATTGCCAGATGGCCAATCTGCCCCTGCTCACGGACATTTATCAGACTTCACACTGATACCTCCCTCAGCTTAATGTCATCTTTTCAACTTTCTAACTGTAATCTTGCTATGTTTAGACGGAAACGATCTGAAGAGAAAACGCAATAAAATGTGCATATGGTGACCCAAAAGTGTGTGAAATTTGATGTAGTATGCACACCAGGTGGCTAGGTGGTAGTGTGAAGCCTGCGTAGAACTTTCCTTCTACTTCTCTCCCTAGTAGCGCAAAACCAAAACATGGCGAAGCAAAAGCTGACAATTTTGTCTGGACAGATGAGGAGCTGGCACAACAGGGCGTGGACTGGGAGTCCTGCCAGTCAAAATATATAGACATATGGACCGAATTTCTTCAGCAGTATCCTGTGCCTGGAGAGACGTAATATATCATCAAAGCTGAAAGCCATTCGGACAAGTACGTATACGCAGGCGGGGGGGGGGGGGGGGGTTGAAAGCGGGAGCATCGAACGGTGGAGCATTTTTAAGATTTCTACTCTGAAGGGTGGTTTCACTTTTTTGCGTTTTTAAGCTAAACAAAAGGCACATCTGATAAAATATTTTTACGTTATCACCTGCAAGCATAGGTGAAAGTGAAGTTCTTGTGAAAACAGGGCCTTTGTCTGTTTGGCCCTCCCTGCCCTGCTATCATTACAGACATGTATGGACTAGCTGTAGCCAGAGTGACCTCTTCCGTCAAGTTTGTGATGTTCAACCTGCAAATGTCTTTGACTTAGTGTATGTCATACTTATCCAGACATGGACATTTTGGTTCCACTTCAGCTTTCTGTATTGGGAAGGTCTGAATAAAGCTGTATAAAAAAAGTTCAGATGTTCAATCTGTTTACATGTAGCGATAGTTGCTTTTAGTTGTTTTACCTGGGAGAATCAAGCTGGAATGACCACAAAGCTAAATGTTTTTGTGGAACTACCGTTGCAGACAGAAGCTGAACCTGTCACAGAAGCCAAGGAGTAGTAATGAAAGCTATTTGCTAACCTGTATAGCATCTGCTCCTGACTTAGCATAATAACCTGGAAGAAATTACGAGAGCATTTGTACTCCTTTCACAAGTGGCCCATAGGTTTTTATTTATGGCTTGACAGACAACACACAACTACAATGTAGAGGACATCAGATGAGACACAATCTTATCAAGACAATGAGATGAAATTGTGTATTCTTCTCAGGAAAGACTTCACTCTGTTATCTAGGGATCACCAACTACGTGATTTGAACTTGAATGAAATGTCTTCAACACATTGACAAGGCCACCCGCTGTCGGAATTGGTTTTATGAGTCTACAGACAATACCAATCTGAGGGGATTTTAGATGAATTAATCACCAGAACAAGTGTGTTCTGTTTTTCCAAAACTCCTTGAGTTTACTGTTATGTCTTTATTAAAGGTTCTATGACATGGTGGTCTTTGGGTGCTTTTATATAGGCCTCAGTGGTCCCCTGATAATGTATCAGGGGACCTCAAGGTTCTTTCCCCAAATTGAGCCTTGATGCAGAATTACAGCCACTAGTTTTATTCCCTCATTGAGCTTTCTTCAGGACGTGCCATTTCTGTGTCTGTAGCTTTAAATGCTAATGAGGAGGAGATTGGCAGGGCAAGGTGGAGGGTGGGGGTGTGGCCTTGACCAACTTGCGGCCACGGCACCATGCTTACAGTGGATGTATCACAATGGCTTGTAGACTCGCAGTCATTAAAGCTTTCCAGTTTGACCCAGAATCTGGTCCGGAGGGAGAAGCACCTGAAGAAGTTGCAACTCTGCGGCTACAACAGCAGGTCTCTGAATGGTTAGTTTAAAATATAGTGTCTGGATACAGTACTTTAGTTGGTTTGTTTATGTATGCTGTTACAGTTATTATCATGTAGCTAACGCTAGCCTACATTGTTGGCTTTTCATGTTGCTGTAATTTGCTAGCGTTCTAAAGCTGTATTAGCATCTGTATCAGTCATATCAGTAATGTTTGTATTTTAGAGAAGACTGTACTTTGGCTTATTTTTTAATTGTGTCTGGATATGGTACTTTAGTTGGTTTGTTTATGTATGCTGTTACAGCCTGCATTGTTGGCTTTTCAAGTTGCTATAATTCTAAAGCTGTATTAGCATCTATATCAGTCATATCCGTAATGTGTGTATTTTAGAGAATACTGCACTGCGGCTCATTTTCTAATTTAGTTAGTCAAACCTCTGCCATTATTACATCTACCTTTTTGTATAGGTGCCGTTGTGTAAAATGCGTTACCATGCCCACAGAAGCTGAGAATATTTGCTGCTTGGAGACACCTCAGGTAGCATTGTCACCACTAAATTGTAAACTACTTTGTCTATTCAAGTGACAACTAATTGTGCTTAAAAATGACACTTACCATTTATAATTATAATTAGGTTACTAGAAGACTACGGGAGGTCGAAGAACAGCTCACATGTATGGTTGACCATCCTGGATTTGAGCCTGTCTGCTTGAATGTCTACTCTCTGTATGTCTACTCATACTGCGCCGATAGGTCCTCTGGGACAGGGATGGCCAACAGCGCAGCGGTGTATGGTGTAGGGTTGACAAAGACTTCCTCAAAAATGAGGTCCATCATGTCAGCAACATAACCTGTATCATAAAACAAAAGCACAACCATTTTTCTGTTTTTAATTGTTTGGGTTTTGTTTTTACTGTGTTTGTGTATTTAATTGTCTTTTCATTAAGAGAAATAAATGTTAGAATTCGAAAATGTGTTTTTTGAATTGAATTGAACCCTTACCAAAGGTTGGCTGTGTCTTTTGTGGTTTAACTCTCCTTTCCTAGCTTTTGGAAAGTATATTTTGAAGAGAGGTTCACCTTCCTGTGTTTTGGCCTGTGGTCGGTCTCCATTTTCATTGTAATGCATAGCAGCCAGGTAGAGTCTGGAAGTACAATACAAAACTTGTTAATAACAACAGATATTTTAGGCTACAATTATCAAAATTATTGAGTCAACTAACTCTTTCACCTGCACAACATTCCAATAAAGGGAAAGACAACATTCTTTGGTGCAAAACGAAGGATGATAGCATGGAAAGCCTCCAATGATGAAGTTTGGTAGTGGGGGCTCAGTTTTGCAACATCCTTCATCATTCTTTTGTTGGTCAGCAACTTCTCTAACTTGTAGAAAGCCGGAGTTGCTGCAGACAATAAGACAATATATTAGAAAAAAAATACAGTACAGAATATTACAACAATGATCTCTGGTAAATTTCTGAAAATGACTAAATAATTACAGTGTGTGTAGTTGTCTGTTTTTACATTTAGCCTGTTATATTGATGAATTACCTGCTTGGAGCCATTTACTCTATTCGGTTGTCTTGCGGATCACATGTTCGCACTCGGGGTACAGAGGATCCTGGGTGTGTATGGACATCTCGAACATGGTTCAGGATCGCGGTCCACTTTGCGATTCTCTCTAGGCCGGAGGTTGAGCCAGCTGCAGTCCATTATATGTGGTTGTTGATGCTTTTCATCCACTTCTTTAGTTTCTCACAGTCTTTCTGCTTACTGATTGCTTCCAGTTTCTTTGAAATTCCTACAACGAAAGCAAAAATATATTACACTTAGTTAATTAACTAATTACTGAGTAATTACTCTATTGTAGCATTTCAAAATCAATTTCAAAGCCTTTTTTTACATTTACTCATAGTGTCAACATTTTCACAGCAAGGACAAGTCTTTTCACCAAATGGGAGCTTTACGCAAGCTTTAAAAAAAATCTAACATCAGGTCCTTCTCACCAAAAGGATATCACTAACAAGTCAAACAAAGGAAAAGGCTGGAGCAAAAATGATAGATTTTGTATGTTATAATGGAATATGGACGTCAATCAGCTCAATATTGGCACTAACAATATACCTTTTGCCATGTGCCAGACATCGTAGTAATAGGTTATGTTTCTCTCCCTGAGGAACTTCTGTACTTGTGGATAACGATCAGTGACAATGCAATCAAGTTTGACGCCACGTGACTCCAGTAATGCTAGACTCCTTGTCAGGCCCTCTTTCTCCATGTGGTAGCTACCATCAACCTTGTTGCTCTGTTAGCACAGAAAACAATATATTAAGAGGAAATGGATTACAGACTTCGACTATCAAATTCCAACCAATAACCCCTTTGCAAAATAAATTTGGGCAAATTACCTGAACCAACTGAATGTCAAAACGGTGTTACTCTGGAGATCCATCGTTGTATAACTCACATACTTTTCAGAGTGGCCTGTTTTTGTTCAAATAGGGACATTAGTAATCACTATTTAATGCTTATTATGTCTGGCATTTTATTTAGGTCACTCCTTTTAACTTCAAACAATATCTAACCCATGTATGAACTACACTTATTCAATAAAGTATCAATACCTGGTGAGTCAGCTCTCATGTCATCACCAAGGATCACTTTTTCCTCCTGACTCAGCCGCTGCAGATTCACATCCTGTGTGACTTTCCAGTGGTGAACGGTTCAATGAAAGATCATGGCGGCGAAATGTTTCATACCGAAAAAACTGTAGCTTCATTGCCTTGAAGACCTGTTGGTTTGGGAGGATAAATAATACATGTAATTTGATCTAAATTGAAGTAATTCACAGTGAAAGTGACTACAGTTGCCCATCATTTACCTTTTCAATTTTGATGAAAGATGCACCACTGAGGTACACGGCGGCAGAAAGGTGCAGATTTCCAGCTGGCGTGCTCCCAAGGACAAGCTGGCTATTCCAGTGTCTTGTAAATGTGCAATGGGGGCACCACTGCTTCAGAGACAGGAATGTCCCCAGCTTTTGGGTCTTCACATCACATGCCCGCGTGCAGACTGGACATGCATTAAACAACTCCATAATGCAGTTCTCGTACACCATGTATATTTTGCTGTTGTGGGTGGAAGTGGATGAATCTTCTCTGTATAAAAAAAACAAAGAAAGAAAATCTCATTTTGAGTTAAACAGATTGAGCTTTCATCTGGACTGTACTTTAAACCATCATCCTGTTTGCAGCTGGTTTAACAATCTTTATGCACATAAACAGTCTGAAAAGTATTAATAGAAACAGTCTCACTGAGACTATTCCTTTATGTCAGAATGGCATACAATTTAGAAAAATTATAAAAGTTATCACGAGCATACATATCTTCACACTCAGTAACTTACGACTTTAGCGTAGGGTGACCAAACGTCCTCTTTTGTCCGGACATGTCCACTTTTTACGTACTGTCCGGGGTGTCCGGGGGGGTTTTATAAATTCATGAAAATGTCCAGTTTTCACTGTTTTTCATGGGACCATTAAGCGTGTACTTAAATTGACTGGCGCTTTGCACACAATGCTACGGTACTTTGTTTTGTGACATAATTCCTGAGAGGCTGCTTTGTGGGCGGCTCTGCGACGCGCACATACACAGGGACCAGAGCAGACAGCGGAGCAGCATTGCACACAAGATGCCGAAGCGTTGTCTGCTAAAGATTTCCCACCGTGGTCAGAAAACACAGGGGAGACACTTTGTTTCTCTCACTATTACTCTAAAGTCGTATCGCTCGCCGCCACTCTCTCTCACTTAATTCTCCCCGCTCTATCACCCACTCCCCACACACACAGACTGCCGGCTCGACACACAATACGCAGCGCACAAGTATTAACATCAGGCTACGGCGAAGCTCTGCGTGGAGCCGGCGTACAACCATAAAATAACTTGTCCGGTCCAGGCGGAGTGCACCATGTGCAAAGCTGGCACATACTTTTCAGTGTCTTTATTATTTATCTTATTACACTGAAAAGGTATTAAGAGATATTTTGTTGAAGCTGGATTTTCTAACACAGAAGAGGTCATATTTACAACATTATTTCATATTATTTATTTATTATTAAATATTAAATATTATTATTTTGTTACAGGTTGTTACAGATTTTATTTTATTACAGAAGTTATTTTTGCACCATTGAGGCATGTTTATTAACCGTTAATTAAGCCTGTCTGAATTTGTGTCTCGAGGTCGGGCCGAGTGTCCTCTTTTTTTGGAATCAAAATATGGTCACCCTACTTTAGCGTAAAGTCTAACGATGCTGTGATGGAGTCGGCAGGATCATAACTGAATCCTGTCCCTTTGAAGCTCCCACTAAAGAGCTGCCCTCCAATGGATTGTCCTCAAGCTCTTCATCGAGGTCTAGACAAGGTCTTTTGGGTGGTCTCTTTATAGGTGTCAATGACAGGCACCAAAGGGTCAACATTTGAGGGCCCTACACCAAAATCTCTGCAGGAGACACTTGCCTGGATACCTACGGCCAAAATTTAAAAAGGTAAGTCCAATGAAACAACACATAATGAAAGCATTGACAAATGCCAGAATACTTACTGAGTACATGAAAAGTAAATGTACTGAAGATGGCAAGTACTTCACTTCTAAAGTGGGGCCGCAGAGTCTTCAAGGCTAGCTGTGTGCCTATAGTACGTGTTTCCAGGTGGTCTGTCTGGCAGGCAACATCCCTTGAGAAAGGCAGCTTAATGGAAGCAGTTGATGTGCTGGCCTGTGTACAGACAACAAGGTCAAATTAGCACTCAATTTATTACTTCATATATATTTGCAGAGGTGCACACTCAATAATTTAAAAGATGGCATAGGCAGATATTGCATGCGCCATAACACCAACAGCAGTCCAGGACAGAAAAAATAATCCTATGCATGACAGTATCAAGACAATAATTTTGGGTTATTATTTGTTGATCTAAAAGCAAAAACAGTGTCACAACACCCACGATTTGTATGTATATCCGTTCCGCTTGATATCATATAATCTAATGATCTAAAGAAAACAGAATGACATATGATGAGACCTCATAATAGCAGTGTTACAACTGATACAAACACCAATCCACTACTATTACCACTGCTAGGTACTAGTACACAGCATTTGAGCAACTAAATGACAATATAGCTTCACTCCAGATGTACCGTAGAAAAGAAGTGACCAGTATTACAGAGTGTACCCCTATGGTTGGTTTAGTTATGTCTTAAAATAATGGCCTGGATCTCCGTGAAAAGACACAATATGTGTGTCTCCATTTCAAACATTACTGCAGGTTAAATGCTTTTAGCAGCAGAGGTTGATTGTGGGCGACAATAATGTAATGGTTAGCTCGTCAAAATTCTACTGCCGCAGTTGCTGGCTGGCTCTGCAAAGTTAGCTACTGCCGCTAGCATACGTACAAGCTAACTATAGCCAGTTATCTGTGTGTATAACGTAACAAAAACCCACCCATTTCGACCCAGGTCTTAGGTTCACAACGTAGACGCAGATATAGCTAGGAAACTCCAAAAGCATTCGTAATATTTAGCTACCTAGCAGGCTAGGCTAACGCTGTTGCACTAACATTGCGCTAACGTTACCAAATGTCGGCGTAGCGTTAGCTAGCTGTCTAAACTTGTGAAAAGCCGAACATCCCCGTCCAAGCTGTTTCTCCAAGACCGGACTCTAGTACTGCAGCCCTGATTCACACACATATTTGATGCTATCCATCGTTACATTACCGTCAGTAACTGGGCTGCTAGCTGCAGAGCTAGCTAATGTTACAGCCACGTTCTAAGTGTAACAACCTAGGTAACCATATGCAGTGAAGCAAAAAAAATATGGCGTTAGTTGACTTACCTGTCCGAGGTTTGTAGCTGAGCCACAAAGAGTTGGTACTGCACCAGGCTTTAACCTCAGACGATCAGCAAGGCCAGCTTTGTATTGGCCCAAGTTGAGGAAACTGTCGTTGGTGAAATGTTTTCGCACACTAAGAAAACTTTGGGGATTTCTGTCGTCATATTTACAGATAAAATAAAATTAACCCACTGGCTCTGCACAGGCTCAGATGATGGAACAGAAAAAACATGTTTGTGTTCTTCTGAACATCCAAACACTGAGCAAATGTTATGCTTCCCTCGTTTGCTAGCCATGATGTCTCTCAATTAAAAACAATGGCGCGCCTACGGTACGGTGGCTATCTCTCTACCCTGGAAATTCTAATGGGCGGGGCCCAAATGCTCTAGCAGAGAAAGGAAAGCAAAGCAGAGAAAGAGGAGGTAACCTTGCTCGTTATTGCGACATAACGAGCGGATTCCTGAATGGCTCATCTTAGCTTACTTTTTTTTTTCCAAAGGCAGAGCAGGATACCCAGGGCTCGGTTTACACCTATCACCATTTTAAACCAATTGGGGACCATAAACAGGCTGGGGGAACTCATATTAATGTTAAAAAACCTCATAAAGTGAAATTGTCATGCCATGGGACCTTTAATGTAACACAATGTTTGAGTTTCTCACTGGCTTGTTGCAAAAGCACTAAAACAGCTTAAAATTTAAGCTTATTTGTGGTATTTTAGATGATGAAATCATTGTGGACTTGAGTGTTTGTAGGAGCAAATTCTGTGTGAACTGTCAAAAATCAAAAACCCAATATATATATATATATATATATATATATATATATATATATATATATATATATATATATATATATATATATATATATATATATATATACATATTTTTTTTTTTTTAGTGGTTAAATATAGCCAAAGTCAAGTATTGCAAGTCGAGTATTGCAATTCTACAATGCAGTGTACGGAAATCAGACCTCTGTTGCCCGCTCCTCATCTCTGCTTAAGGCTTCAGCCGCTACTAGAATAACACATCTACGACCGAACTGTCAGCTGGGAGTTGCATTGAGCGAGCTTGTGAGGTTGTCGGTTCAATCCCCAGACCGAAAGGATAAAATTTGGGTGGGGAAAGTGTAAGAGCAGCGCTTGTCCCTCCCTCCACTGAGGTGCCCTTGAGCAAAGCCCTTAACCCCAACCGCTCCAGTGGAGCTGCTCAGTGGCCACCTTCCAGCTACCGGGCAGCTTCCAAGTATGAATGTGACTGGGGCGTTCCTGCAAACGAGAGGTTTACTCTCAGTGAATTTTCCCTGAATAAATAAAGGTAAAAAAAAAGAAGAAGAAAAAAATATGTATATATTTGTGGGTAATCAAGACACCAGGTTTTGACAAGGAAGAATCATGTTAGATATTGCTTGAATACAGCCCTGTGTCCAGAAACCTCCACGATGGTGGATCTGTTACTACAGCAGAGAAATAACCACAAACCTCGAGCAGATCATTGACTACTTTTACATGCACATAATGTTCTGTTTTTTGCCCTTATTCTGAAAAAGACAATATTCCAACTAAGCTGTTTACATGGCTAAAGAAATGTGATGTGAGGGTATATCCAAAAACCTGTTGACATCGAAGTCTTTGATAATGTTTCAAAGTATATGTGTTTCTCCTTCTTATCGGGACTGCAGCATTGCAAACTATTGGCTGGTTGGTTTGTGTACAGCAACCATGGCGAAGCACAGAGCAGACCATAAGCCGTAAATAGGCAAGAGTCCGTAAACTGGGCGTAAACTGCGGTAATACCCCCGATTGAGACACATATTCCGAATGAGCTGTATAGATGTCCAAAGAAAGCTTCTAAAACCTGAATAATACCGGAATATCCCCCATGTCTTAATTGGAAAATGCTATATTCGGAAAAAGGCCTTATTCGGAATATCCAACCGGAATATGTTGTTTACATGACCTGTATCAAATTTGGAATATTGTCATATTCGGAATAATAGTGGAATATACTTTAGGTGTGCATGTAAACGTACTCACTGACAGATGATTACCCATCACTGCTGTATAAGGGCCAAGAGAAAGAGGTTAGTATACTTAACACATCTCCAAATAACCTCTGCTACACTGGCACCTACTCACATCCTGCTGAAGCATAAATATAAGAAACCTGCCTCATTTACATGCAGAACAAGTCATCTTATTCCTCTCTGCTACCTCCAACCTATCCCTCACTCCCTCACTCTTTACTTCACTTCCATCATTCATTCAACCCCTATCCATCCATTTAGTTATCTCTTGCACTCACTCCCCCTCTCTCTGCTTCTCTTTTTCCTATCCATTCATGTTCAACCATTGGGGCTAATCATTTATCTCCATTTGAGGTGACAGAAAGTTAAACCCTCTGAAATGTAATCTCCCCTCTGTCCATTCCTCTTTTTCCCCTCTATCTGCATTATCTCCAAGTCAGTCCTTCAACCTTTTCCACGTCTCTTTCTGTCACTAAGGCTGAATCTCATTTCTCACTTTACCCCTTCCCCTTAACCTACCCCTTCGTCTTACCCCTAGCCCTTGTTCCTCGAAACAAGGGGTAAGGGGTAGGGGTGAAAACATACCCCTATGAAATGAGACACCAATTGGTTACATCATCATATATACTTAGGTCTGTTTGCAATAAATATTTCTATACACACTGCATGGTGTGTTGGTCCGTGTATCATCCGATCATTCAATTATTCCATTTAATCTGGCAAACCAAAAACGAAATAACGAATCAATATTTTGTTTTTCTGTTTTTCTGTATGTACAAAAAATTGAAAACTGACGTTTGTTTCATTGCTTTAAGCTCGAAACGGGAAATATAATAAACAAGGACACCAAAACGAAATAATGGGTCAAATTTACGTTGTCTTTATTTTTCTTTATTCGTTTTCCCATTTCCCACGGTGCCATCAATTCTGTTTTGCGCATGCGCAGTGGTTAATCTCCAACCGCGTGGAACAGGTAACAAGCCTACAAAGCAGTGCCCTCAGTGGTGCTCATAGGTGGTGCTACATTATGGATCCATCGTTTGTGCTTTTCAGCGCCGCCAAAAGAGTGACGCTGAGAGAGGAGGACATGACGGTGGAAAAGATTTCTAAAATATTTCAGGTATGGCCATCGAACATTGCTTGTTCTCACACAGTATCTCTCCCAAAGATACGCAACGTTAGCTAGCTAACTAAAGTTAATGAATGCTAGTTTGCTACATTATGTTTTGAATGTGTGACATTGGGTGAACTGTTAAGTAATCTAACTGTGACAGCTATCTTAGTTGGCAGCCGCATAGGTGTTAGTTAGTGGTGATGTTGAAGTATTGTGTTGTACAGAGAGGCGTTTCTGTTATTTTTCCAACCCGTAATCGTGTCAATTAGGATAGGCTCAATGACATAAGTTAAGTTAGGTGTTTCTGTATCACCTGTAACTTTCTGTATTCTGTAACTTAAGGCAATACAGTTCAATAGCACCACAAACTCCATCCTCTAAAATGATGGAATGCCTCTCTAAAACAGTTTCAACAAAAATGTATAACTTTATGACATATAACTTTTGCATTATACGGTAATAACTGTACATGCTTTTTTTGCAGGACGGTTGTATTGGATTACATTAATTTTATTTTACGTTAGGTGAACTTAATAAACTAGCAACCCATAGTAGTGCTGGATTTATGCACCTAACAATAGTGGATACGGTTATTGAATTCCATTACCAAGATTTTGCCTAAATCTTACTTCTTTTTAGGTAACCAGCCAGAGCCTGTACCTCACTGACGATACCAATGTGGCAGTTTTCCCTGGAGCAGAGGGCCACTTCAGTTCATTCGACCTCAGGGACAAGGCCCATTACGAAGTACACGGGCCCGGGGCTGTGCTGGATGCAGGTGTTAACGTTGCTGCGGGCCCACTACCTACTCCTTCCACGAGCGGCCAGTTTCGCTTCTCCAGGTCGGCTAGCTCAGCAAGCCCCTCAGTGCCACTCAGGGCTCAATCCCTGAAATACTTTACAAGGTAAGGCACATTTTTTTTCAATTTCCATGCCCTTGTCAATATAATATAAATATAAATGTTCTCTTGTATGTTCAAAATTTTGAATGAACCTAAATTTTGTTGTTCTGAATTCCAGGACTGTCAGTTTGGGAGAGGTACAGAGTGGAAAGCTTGTGAACAGCAGAATGGTGGTTGTAAGATTTACGGAGCAGGAGGCCAGTGTCCCATCCATGATTGCCAAAGTAAAAGATGCCTTAGGAAGCAATGAACAACTCATCCTGACAGACCACAATGGAGTGGAAATATTGGACTCAGAAGGAACAAGAGGTGCTTCATTTGAACAATTTTATTTACCATCTCAAATTATAGTTTAGGTAACCCTGTGTCTTGAAATTGTACGGTGACACCCTTATGTGGTAAATATGCTGTAACCCTTATATCCCTTGTTCTTGTTAAATAGTTCTGAAATCTTTGTGAGTTATTGTAGGGACAGAAAAAGGGGCAATGAGAAGGGACACCCAAAATTCATGTTGTGTCTATACACACTTCCTCAACTGTAATTTCATTATTGTCCAATAAATAAAGAATAAAAAAAAAAAAGAAAATGTACTGTGACAATAGCATGAACTTTTAAGTTGCTTCACAGCTAAGTGGCAAATATATTGGGCTATTAATTGTCACGTCAACATTTATAAAGTCTCACATTTTAAACTGGAGCCATAAACAATGTCAAACCTTTGCCATTTCAGATAAAAACTAAATGAATATGCATTCACGTCCGTCTTCAAGAGTGAGCTCTTATTGATACATACTGTATATTTTGTACTCAATTAGGCACCTTTTATTGGAAGCAGAACACGCGAAAAATCATGGCTGTACCAGAGGTTGATTTCCAAGCTGTGCAACAAAAGAGGCGAAGAATCTCGTAAGTCGGACTACCAGTGGACTACCAGTGGCTTCTGTTACACCCCCTCAGTTTTTCCTCCTGACATCAGGCACTGTAAAAGGCTATGTAAACTGTAAATGGCCTGAATTAAAGAGCAGAGCTGGTCTGATACAACATATTCAAAGAGACTACATGAAAGCACCTAAAATAATGGCACATTTCTCCGTCAGTCTGTCCAGAAACACTGCCATGTTTATCTGAGTCTTTTCTTTGATACAACTATCTCTCCTACAATCGGACATCTTCAATCAATGCAGATCCTGCACTACTGTGTGGCTTCAGAATTCCTCAATGTGTTTGAAGTGCAGAGCAGATGATTTTTCCATCAACATTCACAGAGTCACTGGCCTTTCTGGTGTAGTAAATGTCATGAGAGAGCTGGCACGCGAAGCGTAAATGCTGCTTTTCTGCTTGCCACCAATCCTTACTTGTCAGTGTTATATCATGTAATAAATACTTTTGATATTGAGGATTGATGTTTTTTATGTTGCATCGATGTTCTTAGCTATGGAGTTTTAAGAGCTGTTTTATGTTACATCATTGTTCCCACCTCACAGTGATTTTATAAGAGCTAGTAGGCCTAAATGTGGCAAGATGTTTTTATGCTACATTATTGTTCTCAGCCCACAGTTATTTTATAAGAGCTAGTAGGCCTAAATGAGACAAGATGTTGTGACAGGCTATTCTGTGGAGATTTGCAAAGCAGGACTTCCTTTGTTTACACAATTTATGTGTCTCTGATTATTCTTTCTGTACAAAATAAATATATTTTTTCTCCATAAAACAACCCTGTGAATAATGTCTAATATGGATACAATGACAGTAAAATTATTTATTAATGGTAACAAAATAGGCAGTTGACATTTTTATAGTGACACTTATATACACATATAAAGTAAAACTTGTATGGTAAATACTATCAGGGTATACTTACACCCTCTACTGTTGTAGTAGTAACTGCATAATGGTGTCCACAGACACAGATGTCCAGTAATCCGTTACAAGGCTCCTCACAATCCAGTGCACATGAAATTAGGAACAAGTCTTTGTTACATCAATGAGGTAGATCAAGGCCTCTTTGAAGGGAGCATAGTTGTAATTGACAGCACTGTCAAAAACAACTGAAAGGTGGGGGTAATAATGTGCGAAGTGCTGCTCTGCTCTCACTTTGTCTGCCTCAGACAGAAAGGGGTCACTTCCGAATGAAGATACTCTGGTGAGGGAGGATCCCATGTCCCTGTCATATATGTCAGCTGCAACTGTGGCATCTGGTAGAAGATCGGTTGTTATTTTTCTTGGTGTTCCAGTCCCTGCTAGGTGATTTGGTATCCCTCTCTCTTTAACAACACAAGAAATGTTTTTTGTGATGTTCAATGATAAAACACTTAAACTGAGTAACTTGTAATATTTGTAACTGAAATACTCTGGGAGCACCAGTGACAACCGGGAAAGACTGGGTGACAACCACGAAGAGGGTGGTGACATCTGGAGAGTCAGAAGACGGCCGGAGAGACGGCAACCCGGGGTGGAGAGGGTTGGCAGCCCAAACCACTTCTTTCGTAATGAAGAACCCAAAAGCAAGCTACAAAACCTACAAACGAAAGATACCCCCAGGGGTGCCCGAGAGGGGGGGAGGATGAGCACCCCAACAGGACGGACTCAATGATAATGACACAGGATAACGGAATAACGACATCGACAATACAGTGCATCTGCGGGAAGATCTGCAAGAATGAGAGGGGTTTAAAAATCCATCAAGGCAGAATGAGATGCTTGACAGCGGCAACGACGACACAACGCACAGAAGCGACTTCTGGTAAGACGCAGGAGGAGCCAGGCCTGGAGTCAACCCACAGTGCCCGGAGCCTCCTAGTTTCGTCAACACCTCCTGCCAGCAGCCCACCTGCCACCATAACCCAAGAGACAGCATCTCCCGACAATCCACAGGGCCTCCAAAGCCAGCAAGCTGCAGCCATAACAACTGGCTGTGCCCCTTCGGTCCAACCAAGAATACAGTGGCCCAAATCCTCCAAAAGAGTTGAGTGGCAACAATTTGAGGAAGATGTAAGCCAGGTCCTGGAAGTGACAGCCAAAGGGGATGTGGACCACCGACTGAGAATGATGACCACCCTTATAGTGAGCATCGCAGCTGAGCGATTTGGAACCAAGGCACCCAAGTGCTCCATCGGCATATACTCTCAGCCACAGAGTAAGGAAAATCCAAGGCCTCAGGGCAGAACTCAGGCTGCTAAAGAGGCAATACAAGTCAGCAGGGGAAGTCGAGAGAGCCGGCTTAGCGGACCTGAGAGCAATCCTAAGGAAACAACTCTTGACCTTACGGAGGGCAGAGTTCCACAGAAGGAGGTGGAAGGAGAGAGCCAGGAAAAGGGCAGCATTCTTGGCCAATCCATTCAAGTTGACCAAGCAGCTTCTTGGCCAAAAGAGGGCTGGCCGCCTCATCTGCTCCAAGGATGCCTTAAATTACCACCTCAAGGCCACATATAGTGACTCCAGCAGAGAACAACCGCTGGGTCCATGCGATGCACTGATAACACCACCAGAGCCTTCATCAGACTTCGACCTGAAGGAGCCCAGCCTAACGGAAGTGGAGGAAGTGGTGAGGAGAGCAAGAGCGAGCTCAGCACCAGGCCCAAGTGGAATGCCCTATAAGGTGTATAAGAACTGCCCAAAGCTACTACATCGGCTTTGGAGGGCCCTGAAGGTGATCTGGAGGAGAGGGAAGATCGCCCAGCCATGGAGGTATGCTGAAGGAGTGTGCATACCAAAAGAGGAGAAGTCTGAGAACATCGACCAGTTTCGGGTCATCTCCTTGCTCAGTGTGGAGAGTAAAATCTTCTTCAGCATTGTGGCCAAGAGGCTCTCCAACTTCCTGTTGAGCAATAAGTACATCGACACATCGGTGCAAAAGGGAGGTATACCAGGAGTTCCTGGTTGTCTGGAACACACAGGCGTGGTAACTCAGCTCATCAGGGAAGCAAGAGAAGGCAGAGGGGATCTGGCTGTACTGTGGCTGGACCTTACCAACGCCTATGGCTCAATACCCCACATGCTGGTGAAGGTCGCACTGGAGAAACACCATGTACCGCAGAAGGTGAAAGATCTCATCCTGGACTATTACAGTAAGTTCAGCTTGAGAGTCTCCACTGGTCAACTGACATCTGATTGGCACCAGCTTGAGGTGGGGATAATCACTGGCTGTACCATCTCAGTGACCCTTTTCGCGCTGGCAATGAACATGCTTGTCAAGGCAGCGGAAACCGAGTGCAGAGGCCCCCTCAGCAAGTCTGGAGTAAGGCAACCTCCCATAAGAGCATTCATGGACGACCTTACAGTGACAACAGCGGCAGTACCAGGAGCCAGGTGGATCCTCCAGGGGTTGGAGAGACTCACGGCATGGGCACGCATGAGCTTCAAACCTTCAAAGTCGAGGTCTCTGGTTCTAAAGAAAGGGAAGGTCACAGACAGATTCCGCTTCAGGCTGGGAGAACACCAGATCCCGTCAGTCACAGAGACACCAGTGAAGAGCCTTGGGAAGGTCTTCAACTGTAGCCTGAACGACAGAGACTCCATCAAGGCAACCGGTGCTGACCTGGAGGGATGGTTGAGAACAGTGGATAAGTCTGGGCTTCCTGGAAGATTCAAAGCTTGGGTTTACCAGCATAGAATCCTCCCAAGAATCCTCTGGCCTTTGCTTATCTATGAGGTCCCGATGACTGTGGTGGAAGGTTTTGAGCAAAAGGTGAGCACCTATCTACGCAGATGGCTGGGTCTGCCGCGTAGCCTAAGTAACATCGGGCTATATGGGAACACCAACAAGCTCAGACTCCCTTTTTAGCTCAGTCAGGGAGGAGTTCATTGTTGCACGGGCACGGGAACACCTGCAGTACTCTGGATCCAGAGATGCCAAAGTGTCCGGCGCAGGGATTGTTGTGAGAATAGGGAGGAAGTGGAGGGCCGCCGAGGTAGTCCACCAAGCAGAGACTCGGCTGAAACACAAGGCCATACTTGGAACAGTGGCGCAAGGCAGAGCTGGACTTGGGAGCTTAACAGCGACCCGATATGACTCTGCCAGCGGAAAGGAGAGGCAGAGGCTGGTACAGGAGGAGGTGCGAGCTTCAGTCGAGGAAGAGCGAACTAGCAGAGCAGTGGCCATGCGGCAGCAAGGCGCCTGGAAGAAGTGGGAGCAGGCGATGGAGCGAAGTGTCACCTGGAAGGACATCTGGAAGTGGAACCCCCAGAGGATCAAATTTTTGATTCAAGGGGTCTATGATGTCCTTCCAAGTCCATCCAATCTGTGCACATGGGGCAAAATAGACACCTGCATGCCCCCTTTGTTCCAAAATAGGAACATTAGAACACATCCTGAGCAGCTGCTCCAAGGCGCTGGGTGAGGGCCGGTATCAATGGAGGCATGACCAGGTCCTCAAATCCATCGCTGAGGCAATCAGCAAGGGGATCAAGGACAGCCGATACACCCAAGCTACAGCCAATGCCATTCACTTCATCAGGGAAGGACAAAAGCCAGAGAAGACACAGAATAACTGCTCTGTAGGTTTGCTCTCCACGGCCCGAGACTGGGCGATGACAGTCAACCTGGAAAGGCAGCTGAAAATCCCAACACACATCGCCAGTCCAAATTGAGACCTGACATCATCTTGGTCTCTGAGGCCACAAAACAATTGATCCTGTTAGAGCTGACAGTGCCCTGGGAAGAAAGGATGGAGGAGGCGCAAGAGAGAAAGAGGGAGAAATATCAAGAACTGGTGGAGAATTGTCGGAGGAATGGATGGAGGACCAGGTGTACACCAGTAGAGGTGGGCAGTAGGGGGTTTGCCAGTCACTCCCTGAGCAAGGCCTATGGCATGCTGGGCATAACAGGTGCTAGCCGAAGAAGAGCTATAGGCAACAACGTGGAGGCAGCAGAAAAAGCATCCAGATGGCTCTGGTTAAAGAGGGGAGAGCAGTGGGGGCAGTAGAATGCCACTTGGACACGGGGTCTGATCAGCCTTGGTCGGGTCGCCAGGACAAGGGTGTCTGTTGCAAGACCCGAAACACCCAGTGACTCCTGGAAACAACACTGATGATGTGTCCAAGGTTGTGCATCAGAAGATGTATTTGTAACTGTAAGGGAAATGTGACATACCTGGAATCCTGTGAGCATTCCATGATTGCACAAATCTGTTTATGCCAATCTGGCACATCTGGCAGGTCAGATTAGATGTGCAGAACCTTATCAGACTGTCCTCCATATCTATTGCTTCCTGATCTTGTAGCTGGATGAGGGCCTCCTTTAGTGGATAATTCACTCTGTTGTTAATTTCTGGCCACATCCTTTCCACTGTGTGATTCTGTGTTGTTTTTTAAAGGTGATGATAGAGGTCTGTTAACAATGTGTTTCTATGTTATTAACAGTTGGGAACTAGTGAATAGACTAAGAATAACTTTGTTGTGTAAAATCCCCAAGACCACACAATGTTGAAAACATCATAAGAAAAAGTTCTGTATTCAAAATCCTAGAATAAGTATTATCTGAAGTACTGATTGTAACCACTCTTGAAAATTGGCCCAGGATATATTTGAAATTATTAGATTACTCATTATGTAGTGGAGTATAAAGTAGCAGGACATGGATATGCTCAAGTAAAGTACAAGTTCCTCAGACTTGTACTTAAGTGAATTACTTGGCTTAATATACTTAGTTACTTTTCACCAATGGTGTAATGTAGATGCAGATGGTTGACATTACCCTTGTTGACTGTGTTTGAAGGTATGGCTGTCTTTGCTGGTTGTGTCTATATTCTGACAGCCTCTCTTGCATGTAGAGGCACGTACCCCAACTGAGGACAGGTAGCCTGTCATCATTTTACGATCATTGATCCAGTCTGTTAAAACACACACACACACACACACACACACACACACACACACACACACACACACACACACACACACACACACACACACACACACACACACACACACACACACACACACAATTGTTTGTCTACCATCAAATAGCCTAGGTCTAGTACAGTGGTGTAGTCTAGTTTTTTGTAGCGAGTATACTGTGATTTTTCCCTCCCAACCTCATGCACCCCATCCCAGAGCGACGTCCATAAGCACCACTACAGTCACTAATACATACAGTATGCATGTACATGTAATATAGAGCATTCTGAAGGACTGCTTAGGCTGTGTGTTATCAACACTGCAAAGACTTTAACAGCCAATGACAGTTACAGGTGGGCAAGGGCGTCACTTTGTGTTGAACAGTGGTGGGGACATTTAACGGCTCAGATTAGAGTTGTGACAAAACACAAAACACAGCATATGATAGGCTACGTTACAATCATGACTATGTCTCCAAAGCAAGTAGTGTTATATCAAAGAAATTTCGCTGCTAATGGAGTTTAGTTAACAATGTAGATATGCATGGAGTCCATTCAAGGCAGAGAAATGCAGGACTGTTGTGCAAATAAGCAATGTAGCTTATGTAGCTACATAAGCTACATTAATGTAGCTTATAATGTATGTATAATGTAGCTTGAAATTTAGCTTGCTATGCTAACACTAACGGTAATGTTAAAGTTAGCATAGCAAACTAGCGATTTTTAAAAACATTTCAATTAATAACATGGTTGCAAATATATATGTAGAGGACTGTGTAGAGCACAAAACAAGACTTTAGTAATTTTTTAATCAATTCTTTAAGCCGAAAATACTTACATTTATGGGTCTCTCTAGTCGACCTGGGAGCCATCGTTCCTTGTTGCGCAATGTGTCTGGATACCCCTTGCTGGCCAAGTAAGCTTGAGTCCTTACTTGGCTCTAAGGGGTATGTAGCCCTTCCCCTTAGCCCTACCCCTTGATCAAAATGAGTATTGGGACAGCCCTGATTCTCATGTGAACGTGCAAAACTAAGGGGTAGGGGTAAGGGGAAGGGGTAAGACAGAGAAATGAGAAGCAGCCTTAGTCTTTGTTCCCCATTTACTCCTCCCTCTCCCTGTCTTTCTTATTGTCTCTCACCCTGGCTTTCTCACCGTACCTTAAGCTTTGTTCAAATAGACGATAGCAGGGTTGCTTTCATAGACACTGGGTGGTCCTGGCTCAAACTTTGCTAAAAACTAGTTGACCTATGGGAACACAATACAAGGAAAACAAGGGATACTAGCCATTAACTTATTCTTTCACTAGACTTCTTTCTAGTTGCTCTTTTACTCACACTCAAGAACACACCTGCAAACCTTTTGAAATATGAAAGCCGGCATTTTCCAAATGTGTTTCAAAATGTGCAGTGTGTGGCCACGCTGGCTGCGCAAGGCTCATTGTGGATGATTTCATCCTTGGTCTGTGGTATCCTTCAAGCCAATTACTTCCTCTTCCGCCTTCTTCAAAAACACACTTGAAACCAGAAAGCCACCATATTTTTTTACAGGAGAGAAGGACAAGGACACAAACAGAAGAAGAAAAAAAACAGAGACTTTCCCCTTTGCTGCAGTTGTTAATGTTTTACCTAAGAGACGTCACAAGCAGTGTTTCCTGCTTTTGTAGACTCCAAGACCAGATGTCCTGTGTGTTTGCTGTAGATGCCCACAGTGATTACTACAGTGTCGGAGAAGACTGTGTGAGTTGGTACACATTTAGGGTTTTGGACAGTGTGAACAGGGCTACAGAGGAAATCAGGCACTTCTGCGTTGGCTTCACTTTTCAGACCTGGAAGTTGCTGCCTGCTTTCTACACATACAGATGAATGCTGTTGTTGCTAAAGTGCACAGATAAGGAATCATGCAATGAATTCAGTGAAACTGTTATTTTTTGTAAATAATTGATGTCAATTTTAAAATGTATTCTGGGTAATAGGGAACGCATGTGTTAATAGCAATTGGGAAGCAGGTAGATTCTTTACAATCATTGATTTGCGGACACAGGGTGGGATTAAATAAATGTATTCTTCCCACTCCTTGTGGTGTTTCCCAATTTCCTTTGCTTTGATTATTTATTATTATTATTTTTAATATATTTTTTATCTTGTTATTTTTTATTTCAATTATTATTTCTTATTCTTGTTTCTGTTCTTCACATATTTCAAAAATAAAGACTTTAAATCAAAAAATTCAATCTATCAATCAAAAACGCTTTAGGGTTAAGGTGTGTTTATTTGTATGTGATTGTCCATTAAAGATTCATGGTTTATGGGCATGTAATTTCCAACAAACATGAACCATACGCTCCTGGCAAAGGGAAGAACGTTACACATGTTAACTTAGGGTTAGGAATAAATTGGTGGTTATTAGAGTACATGTAAGGAAAACTCTGCTTTCGAAGCAATTGTACGGTGGCCCTGAGAGGCCACAGCACGCAACTAAAAGAAAACGCACGCAAATAAAACACAGCACGCAAATAAAACACAACACGCAACTAAAAGAAAACACACGCAAATAAAACACAACACGCAACTAAAACACAACACGCAACTAAAACAAAGCACGCAAACTAAAAGACAACGCACGCAAATAAAACAGCACGAAAATAAAACACAGCACGCAACTAAAACACAGCACACAAATAAAACACAGCACGCAAATAAAACACAGCACGCAACCAGGGGACACTTTTAAGTGATGCACACATGCCTCAACCATTGATGTTTCCAGTACATAGACAGTTTTCGGAGTTGAGAAGCTCCATAAAGTGACGGGACAGCCAGCAGGCGCCTGCCGGGGATGGCAGCTCGTTGCTCGGCCAGGAATGCTCAGAGACCCCGCTCTAAGCTGGAGGTCTCTCAGACCGCTCTCGTAAATGAGACGCTTTTATTTCGCCGTTGATGGATCGTTTGTTTAAATATCACAACACATCATGTCCATCATAAGATCAACGGGAACCTGTGGTTAACGGCCTTTTCGGAGTTAAACTTCACAAGCGCCTGCAGGCTTAACAACCTCGCTCGGTTCGCTAGTCTCGGTTCGGAGCATGTGTGTTAATGTGTGTTAACGTGCACTAACCTCTTACTGCCGTAGTGCCCACTTTCGACACCTATGTTAAAACACTTACTGGAAATGACCATTGACATATATATAAAATGACGAGCGGGATGGGCATGACAAACGCAACCCATGGCAGCTGATTGAACGATCGCGTCAAATGGGTCTGGCTGGTCCCTAATTTCAAAACAGACTGTCATGGTGGCTCGTTCAGAATACGATCTCATATTGTACTAAAATAGTTCACTGAAACGTGTTTCTGAAAAGATTTTAAGTGAGAAATAGGCCATGCAGTTGCTGAATCAGTTTAAAAGATTTTCGTCAGATTTTGAGAGACACCGAGCCGACCGCTCCTCAAGTGGAGTGGGGTGCCGCTGCAGGTCACGTCACGTGCAGAAATGTGCATTCAATATGTTAATTTTAGCTATATGCTGAAGTATATTCTGGAGTGTTAAAGATTAAAAGAAAAAATAACAAAAACCGTCCAGAACCGAAAACCGTGACCCTAAAACCGTGATACGAACCGAACCGTGGGTTTTGTGAACCGTACCACCCCTAGTGCTGTGTTTTAGTTGCGTGCTGTGTTTTATTTGCGTGCTGTGTTTTAGTTGCGTGCTGTGTTTTAGTTGCGTGCGTTTTCTTTTAGTTGCATGCTGTTTTATTTGCGTGCGTTTTCTTTTAGTTGCGTGCTGTGGCCTCTCAGGGCCACCGTACAACTGTATTGATGGATGAATTAAACGTGTTTGTAGGTAAAGTCTTATAATATTGCAACGTGATGCAGTATGTTTGAGGCGATCTTTGAATAGTTTATTGAACATTACAGTCAAACTAACAAACTTTCTGAGATGCTTGGGGCTAAAAAGGTAGCTATGTTAGTAAAAATGTCTATGGGCAAGAGAACGAATAAACGTGTGTGCGTGTGTGTGTGTGTTTGTGGCATGCGCGCATGTGGACCCGACATTCCTAATCCTCTGGAGCATTTCATGCTTCTGGTGGTGAGTTCACAGCCCTCCCGTCAACAGAGAACTGTCATCCGAACTAGTTACAGGATCATGTTCAGTGGCGAAGTAAGTTCTCCCATTAGCATGAAACAATTTGGCCGCCACTAGCTGAACCCAAACATTATTTGTTCCAAACCACCTGTGGGGCATTTTCTGAGTTGATTGGACAACTGTTGCAATTTATCAGTGCATTCCAGACTTTCATGTCCAAACCTCATAGCATAACCCATAGTAGTGTTCAGTCTGTATGCATGTCAATTTTTTATTCGGTTTATATTTAAACTGGTTAAATCTGCATTTTAGGTTTTCAGGCATCATTTTCGGTCTTTTTGTGGCTCGACTCAGATTTTAGATGTTTTATTTAGAATGGGAGCCCCATGCATAACTGAAGGTAATTCAAAATGAATATCCTTTTCATGATGACGATGATAAGATCTCACTATGCGTCGCTAAAACGCTTTATTTGCTTTGATTGCATGTCATGTTATAAATATGTGTGTTCGTCAAAGGCTCTTTCATGTTACAGCATCACAAAACACGACTGCAGGGTCAAAACCCCTTTGAACAGGGCCAGCATAAATAGAAAATGCAGATCTGTGTACATATATAAACATGTCTTTATGGTGGGAAGAAACCGGAGCACCCGGAGGAAACCCACGCAAGCATGGGGAGAACATGCAAACTCCACACAGAAAGGCCTGGGACGACCCAGAACCTTCTTGCTGTGAGGCAGAAGTAACCTAACCACTGAGCCACCGTGCTGCCTAGGGAGTAGTATGAAAGGCCGAAAATCTGCGTAGGGAGGTTGGTTGGGTGGGGATCGTTTCCTGCATGTCAGGTTTCCTTTCCCCATTCTTTTTTTCCTAAACCCCAGAGACCGTGTAAGAAATAAAAATAATCAGTCAAGCTGGCTGTGCTGTATGAGGATACAAATTATAGTTGAATAGTATTGTGTGTTTAGTGTGTTTAGTGGAAGAGCACTGTGACAGCTTAGTCATGCAAAATGAGAAAAGGATACTGTTGTACGTGCAGAAAGCAGCACTGTATGACGTTGGTCAGAAAGCAACAAGAGTGCAGCAACGAAGTTAATATCAGTTTGATATCAGTTTGACCATGAAAGTAAGTTACTTCTCAATCTGTGACGGACAACAGTGGTGCATTGTTCTTTCTGACCATCAGCATAGTTAAAGTCTGCCTAACAACTGATGAAGAGGGCGTGTGCCAAAAGACTGGGACCAGTCTGTGCACCAACCAGGGGAGGCTAAGTCTAAACCACGGTACTCCTCCAACTTTTAATAAACAAATCAAAATGCTCTTAGAGACTGATCTATGAATTCATGTATAAGCCAGAAAATTCAGTCTGATGAGAGAAGCCTGTGTGCCTGCTCAACTCGGACCCGTGTACATGTTTATGCTCTTATGATTTTACTTAAATAAATACGTGTTAAACTTTTAAATCCTCTCCTTGCCTACTTAGTGGATTTTTGAACCGCACAACCGCGGATTCTTTCCCGCGTGTGACGTTTCCTTTCCCCGTTCTCCAACCTCCGTGTTCCCATTACGTGCTGACCACCATGTACCTCCGTGTTCCCATTTCGTGGTGACCACCACAAAATAAACGAGAAAAACGTGTCTGTGTACACGAATCAATAGATGAAAAATTACGTGACCATTTCACAAACTGCCGTGAGACCGTATTGAGTGTAAACATGCTAACTGGCAGGCTGATTGACAAGACACAGGATATCAATATATTGGGAAATCCCATCTGATAAATAAATGATATTTTAGAATATCAACTTAACCAAATAGCTTTTAACATAGTCACACAGGAGCCTAACCCACCTATGCCACTTTCCCTCACATTATATGACTCAACTCACTTTTTTAGGTTTTTCATTGCTATTTGTGGACTGGTAGGCTACATTTTCTAAAACCAACCTGGTCAAGGTTCCCAACTAGCTGAGCCAATACGAGAAGGTGAAGTCTGCAGACCACTGATTGGTCACAGAGAACAGTAACTAGCGCGACACCAGACATCCTGTACAATCCTACAATTTTTAAACAACCCAGCTACTGTCACTAGGGGGCCGCAATTTATTTAATCACTCAACCCAGATTTTTAAAAATGGCAGCCTGCATAACTAGGCCAAATAATACACTGTACAATGGAAAAAGTGCAGACTAGAGTCCTGCGCAGGACTGTTTTTTTAATCCCGCTCCTGCCCGCCCGCTCCCAGTAGACTTCTGACCATTACCACCCGCTGCCGCAGTGTGTGTTCTGCTCCTGCCTGTTCCGCCAATGTGTGTGTTGTGTTCCGCCCAGGCGCGGATTAATGCACAGGCTTGTGTAGGGGCCCCAGATTGGCCAGAGAATTTATTAGGGGTCCAAGCCCGAGTCTGCAAGAACTGGCGGTAGCAAGAGCTATGCCGTTCGCACAGCAGGGCTGTGGAACTCTATTGTTTTTCTAAGGATTATTCATCATCATATTATTATTCTCTGCCTAGAACTCTGACTACAGCCTAAACTGTACATGGTGTGGGGTTGGTATTTTCAGGACTGGTCTAAAACTCCGCAAGGACCTCAGGCGCAAAAATTGACCCACTTCCATCACTAGGTGGCGCTATAGCAGAAAAAACACGTTTGGCCCTATAACTCCCACACCGTATACCCGGCATTCAAAAACCATACATCCACGCGTTCCCTGGATCCAACTGAATCACGTGATTATCAGTGTTGGTCATTTTACTTTCAAAAAGTAATTAGTTACAGTTACAAATTACTTCTCCCAAAAAGTAATTGAGTTAGTAACTCAGTTACCACATTGTAAAAGTAATTAGTTACTCAGCAAAGTAACTGTGACGTTATTTTTTATAATGCTATTATGTTCTATAACATCTTTAACGAAAAATATGTTTATATTAACTGATTGAAGAATAAAAACACTATATACAGTATTTTATTTTTATTTGGTATTTAGGATATGTTGTTTTCAACAACATAACTTGCAATCAATGTGTTCAGCTCGGCCTTGGTCGCTGGAGCTCACGCTAGCTGCATTTGGGCTTGGGGTTGGGTTAGCAGCAGCAACAAGTGTTGTGTTAGCATGTGTTGATGTGAGGGGCTTCATAAGATTTGAGTTGCTTGAGGCAGACGTGGATAAATTATTTTTTTCCTGGGCATAGCGTGCATGTTACATAAACATTCTTGCCTTTAATTTCAATGAGCGGTAGTAGTGCGCCGGGTACTTCCGGTTCGAAGCGCTAACTTTGTTTCCCTGGCGTCGCCATCGCGCCGGTTTTTTTTGTGTTTAGTGGTAGTCAGAGCGAGCAGTGAGACAGCGTGAGCAGGGCATCCGCCCACCCAGCCAATCATCATCGCATTTGCAACGGTGTCATCATCCCCACCCCCTGTTCTCTCCAGGCAGCTGATGTGTAGCCAAAGCCTGACAGCTCGCGCTTCATTCAACCAAATTGTAGTAACGTGCCACTTTACATTCTCAGTAACGATAACGCCGTTGCAACGATGGGAAAAGTAATTAATTAGATTACTCCATTACTGAAAAAATAACACCGTTAGTAATGCCGTTATACTTAAATGCCGTTACTCCCAACACTGGTGATTATAGGCCACGCCCATTTCCGCCTGACTTTTATGCGTGAAAAATCGCGATTTATCAAAAACCTACTTTTTCGAACTCCTCCTAGACCGTGCGACCGATCTGCAAGAAACTTGGACCGGAGCATCTCCAGATTGACCTAACAAAAAGTTGTAAAAAAGATTTTTTATACGAAATTTTTTTGAAATATAACGCACAAACTCATTTATGAAGCTAACTATGAAAACACCAACTTTGCCATATCTCGGCCAAAATGAAAGCTATCAACGCCAACCTTTAGATTATTCTTTGCCATGACCCTCTGGAGGTCGCCCAATGCGTTTTACGAAAATTGTTCACTAGGGGGCGCTACAAGTACAAAATGTTTATATCTCATGAACGGCTCATCCGATTTTTACGAAATTTGATGGGTGCCATCCAGGGGCAATCCTGAGGCCAACCCTAGAGTGGGGTACTGAGGGGTCAAAGTGGGCGTGGCCTATGGCACCGAAGGGGACCCAAGTCTAGATTCACCACTTACACTAATGTGAACAACTTTAAATTTACAGGGTACATGGACAATGGGCCATGGACCACACCTACTAAAAATTACACATGTGGACCACTAGGTGGCGCTATAATGTTTTTTTGTCTTTAACTCCCACATTACACATTAGAAATTTTTACATCAACGTGTTCCTTGAATCAAGCTTAATTACCTAATGTAGGCCACGCCCATTCCACTTAAAGGTTTTTTGCAATATCGCCCAATGCGCAAAACCAACGTTTTCGAACTCGTCCTAGGCCGTGTGACCAATCTGCACGAAACCTTGTAGATAGCATCTCCAGATAGACCTGACCAAAAGTTTTACAAAGAATTTTGCTATGTTAAAGTATGCACATTTGACGACCAAACAAATTTTCCTAGCTACCTACCACACACATATCATATCTCAGCCAAATTAAATGTTATCAGCAAAGGACTGCAGATCCTTTTTCAACATCCCACTACAATGCTCTGTACCAAATGTGGCAAAGATTGGCCTTTCGGGGGCGCTATAAGCAACGTTTATTTGTTTTGGCCAATAACTCAATGCATTTAAATGAGAAATTTGCAAATGCAATATCTCTGCCACAGTAAAAGCAATCAACACGAAACTTGTGACGCTCATTCGGCATGCCGCTCTGAGGCTCTGCACCAAATTTGGCGGATATCAGCCATTAGGGGGCGCTATGGTCAACATATACCCGTTTGGGCCTTTTAACCCCTTCTGAGGTCGAGCATGTTGTATACAACGCCAAACGGCACTTCTGATTCATAACTTTATAACTTAATAATTATAGTCAAAACTTAGAGTCTTTTGGAGCTAAAAGCTAACAATCGCCCCTTTCTGCTAATGTTTTTGTCTTCCTAGCCCTTACAGAAGGTTTTGCATCCAGCCTTGAAGTCCAGAGTTTTTCGGGTCTTTGTGAAATTAATCCTTAAAGTTACATCCAAGATTGATACACTGTGTGTAAGAAATGTTAATAGTTTGTCCTTTATGAGTTATAATGTTCAATATGTTTATTTTTGCACTGGATGACTCCAAATATATAGAACTGTAGATGTGTTGCTTGTTCGGTATGCCGCTCTGAGGATTTGTACCAAATTTGGCAAAGATCGGCCATTAGTGGGCGCTATAACCAACGTATAAGAGTTTTGCCCTGTTAATCAATGTTAATGGGATATTTGCAATGGGAATGTATCACAGACCTTGCAGCTCACACTTCTCAATATTTACTGATGTTTATCTCCTAGCGTTACGTTTTGGTTTTCGCTTTTGCGTGCTCCCCTGGTGTTCTACAATAAACAAACTTCTTAACCCACCTGACAAAGTTTCTACAACCTTCACAGTGGACAAATGTAACTCTTATCTCCCACTTTTTCAATCCAAAATCAACACCATTCATAGTCGCTGATACCGTGCAACTAAACATTGCAGTTGGTGCTAAGTGGAGCGTCTGTCATAGTGTGATTGGTTATGTTGGTGGCATTGATTCTTAATTTCCCACGAAGCTGATCGCGGTTACGTGCCAGTTAAACTTCTGATCTCCAATCCTATCTGTATTTGTGAGAAGTGGCGGTGTCCTGAGTTGAAAGCCTACTTTACGGCTTTATTATGAAGTTAATAGGCACGTGTGTTCGTGTCAGCCGCTGTCCATTTCCTAAGGTTTTGAAATGCAAACAACTTTTTTTTTTTTAAACGAAGTGCGCCAGTGAGCACCCACGGAGGAAAACATCAATCGGCGCCTATGACACCATTTACAACAACCTGACCACCTCCCCTGCTCTTTCAACCACCACACCTGCCTCCCCCCCTCCACCCACTCATTCACTCTCTCATTTCTCTCTGCTGTTCCCTGTGGTCAGGGGGGTTAAGAAATTTGTTTATAGTAGAGAATTGTTAAAGGTAGTCTGTATATGAATGGAAATGAACTGTTAACCACTACATTTGCAATGGCAGAGTACTGCAGACCTTGTGCATCAGGCCTCTTGATATTCACCAACGTTTGCCCCCCCCCCCTACGTTATGCTTCAGGTCCCGCATTGGTGCAGCTTCCCGGGTCATCGGGGGCGACTGGCGCGGCTCATCCCCGACGCCCCGGGGATGACTGGCATTGGAGAAGACTGGCATCGGAGGCTTGGGCACCGTCCTAACTGCTTGCAGTTCTAGTTTGTATTTTTGTTTTGTTTGTAATGTTCAATTTATCATTTTACATTTGTGTGTGTGTGGCAAAGTGACATTGTATTCATTTCACTTATTTTAGAACGTGTTGTTGGCTGTGGTTTGCTTAGGTTGTTTTATTTCCTTTCGTTTCCCTGTCTTTTAACGCACTAACAGATTTCATGTTCCTGAACATTGATTTTATCCCTCCAACACAACACCCCTCAAGGTTGCTGTAGGAGAAAGGGGCGGGGCACAGAGAGAAGGGAGTAAAGGAGTGTTAAAGTGTTTGGCTGGTGTTTAACTATATGCACCGTGTGTGTTTGCTGATTTTCTTTTGAAACCTAGCTAGGCGAAGCTAACAGTCACTTACAGTACTGATCAAGGGCAGCGCTCCTAAATCCCGGGACCCATATGCAGAGTTTGCGGGGGGGCAGTGCCCTGCTGGCTGAATCGGGTAATTGCATTGTTTCAAAAATTAGTGGAATAATTACTTCAGGCATGACCAGATATTAATATTTTATATAATTTAAATAAAAAAAAATAATAAAAAAAACACACACACAAAACAACTAAATGGTGGTAGGTAATACATCTGATTTCATATAGGCCTACTGCTTTAGTAAAAAATATTTTTTCAAGGTTCTGGTTTTCTCCTTAGACCATTGTCGACGCATATGCAGGACGCCAAAAAACGAAAATTACCTTTGCAGTAGTCTGGACATCAGAGAGAGAGAGAGAGCGAGAGAGAAGCAGGTGTGAGGAGCAAGCAGGCAGGCACACGAACGAGCAAGGCAGGCTGCAACATGAGACAAACACAAAAAAACTGTTTTAGCTACACAAGCAAAAAACACCAGGAACACAGAAAATACAGGGCACTAGGATGCCACTATACCACACTAGTAAACGATCTGGCAACGAGTGGCTCACAGAGCCAGCCTTAAATACTGCAGGAGGTTGATTAGGGAATGAGCTTCACCTGGAGCCACCTGCCAGCTAAGCCACTCCCACAGCAATCAGCACAGGAGGGAGAACATGAGTGAAAAACAAACAAAAAAACACAACAAGAAGCTGAGGCCCGTTCCAGAAAGCAGGTTTAGTGAAAACTCTGAGTTGGTTAACCCTGAGATATAATAAGGGAAACTCTGGGTTTTCCGTTCCAGAAAGAGAGGTAACTTAACCTCTGAGTCAGTTACTATGGTAACTGAGTCTGTGAACCTAACCTGGTCGGGAGCAGGTTTTCTTCAAGAAACCTCGAGTTTCTCTCAGTCTCCTCCCACTGAGAGGGAGGAGAAACTCATTTCCTCATTCATTCATTCAGTCTGTATCAGGCGCATTTTAATGCAGTTTTATCTGCATGAATAAAAAAACGTATTGGTTTATATTTGGCAGATTATAAAACGTTTTTTCTCAAACATGTCACGTCCTTTTGTCGCGCTCCCATTGATGAAAAAGCTGTAGGCTATTAATTCACAGAAAGTTTTCCGGTATTGAGTCCCGACTATAGATGTATTTTCATTTCCACATAACCGATTTGAGAGGTATTTTTACAGTCCATTAGATATGTAGATACCTTATCCGTCCTCATATCACTAACATCAACCATCGTGAACAGGCTTTAACATCCCAGCAGATTCTTTGTATCGCATACGTTTTTGCAAACAGCAGTTTTCTTAACAACAGTGTAGCGGATCATACTGTAGGCTAATAGTAGGCTAGCACTGTATGCAGAGCAATCAGAAAAGTGTGGCTTCGCTCTGAAACGTTTTTTAAACTTTTTTTGTGTGTCCCCTGGACAGTAGAGCCATTAAAAGAAATACATCATTATACATTATAGTTCTGTTAATGATCGTGGTGCTGCAGCCTCAGAATGGGATTAGTATAGTTTACTTTTTCCGCCGCCGCAGGATTGCACCTAAATGAAATTATAGGGTAGTAGGCCTATACAATTCAATTTTTCACCAGTAATATTATAAGTTAACTGTGATTAAATATGAAATTAATACACTGTGAATGTGTACGCTACGCATTGACTCGAGGCAGCAATTTTCTCCCACACCAATGCTCTCTCTTTTGCAGCAGCAGCCGCTGTCATGTTCAAACTCGCTGTTTGTGCGCATGAGTATTTCCGCCGACCCGTTTGTTTGTGGTTGTTACCATGGTGAATCGTAGAATCATGGCTCCATTCATACTGCCTTTTGTGCACGCGCGTAACCCTGAGTGAACATACTCCGAGTTGATTGAACCAACTCATATCAGCTGTTCTGGAACCGAAAACTTAGAGTTTCCCATCTCAGGTTAAATCAACTCAGACATCAGGGTTAGACTCAGAGTTTGTTAAACCTCCTACCTGGAACGGACCCCAGAACAGGCTGCCATGATGACATCATGACAATTAGGCAATACATACATCAATATATAAATAAAAGTAAATATGAAAATTTTAATGAGTCAACAGTTCAATAAGAAATTGTTTTTATTTGAATGATATTTTTCAAAAGACAACTTTTATTTATTTCAGGGGACCTTTTATTTCATTATTCCACATTTATTTATTTCAGGGTGCTTTTATTTCATAATGCTACATTTATTTATTTTACAAGAAATTAAGAATAGCAAAGTGGTTGACTTTTTATCCAGCTAACAATTTTGTTGTACGAGTGTAATGAGACAAAGTGTTTTTCAGTCTTTTAGTCTACTTTGTTTAGCTGTCACACCCTCATATCTGTGGTCTGTATGCTGCATAGTGAATGAATGAATGAAGGAAGCATTTTCTTAATTTTATGAGCCCAAATTAGGTATAGTGTGCTTTATTTATATATGGTGTGCTTTCAACCCTTTGTTGCACAGACAACTCCATCTAGTGGGCTCAGAAAGTAAAGAAAATGGTTAACAGAGCTTCATCTGCATCATTTCAGTCAAAGTCTAGAGGTATGATGTCTCCTGGCTTGTGGAAATTGTTTTTAAAAGGATGCACCTCTGGATCCACCCAGTTAGTTACTATAATTAGTGCTAAACATTATATGAAACACCCTTTATACATGTTAATGTGAAAATGTTGTATTGTATGTAAAAAAAAGTGTGTAAATGTAGCCATAACCTTTCACATCTACGGGAATTAAATAAGTGGCAAGATTTATTCAAGTTGGAAACAGTTATTTCAAATCGCAATTATATAGTATATAGTATAGTGCCTCTTTTGCCAGGCATGCCAAAACCCTTATTTTTTAACTTAAATATTCAGTGGAAAACAGGGGCGGATCTAGAAAAATATTTCTGGGGTGGCGAGAGGGGGGCAGGAATTTTTGAGGGGTGGCAACATATGTCAGACGTATATTTACTGAATTTAATCAGTTATCACAGTTTGATGAGAAATAGTGTGTACACACTACAAAAGGGCACAGGCTGCCATTTACAAACTCATACAGACAAACTTCATCTCATGCAATCAATGTCCTGCATTTGGGGTTTCATTTGAAACAGTTCATATTAGGAATAAGTGACCGTACAATGTGATCTCACTTAATAGGAGATATAGAAGTATGATAGAAGTAAGGGGCATTATCACAGGAAAGGCATTAAGGTAAGACGAGATGAGTGGCAGATGTGTCAGTGTGAGAGGGGAAGCAAACTGTTTTGGACTGTGTCAGAGAGGAAGCATTTCAGGCAGCATTTGTACAAGTTAGGAACTGTCATTGATTAGTTCTAACCATCAGACTGTGTTAACACACTAACATTTTAGCCTGGGAGAGTATTTTTAGATTCATTTGTTTATTTTTTGTTTTATTTATATATTTTTTTATTTTTTATATTTAATCTGAGCAATAGATCTAAAATACATTCTACACAAAATATAAAAACTCATCTCCCCATCTCATCAAACTTTCACACTGACAACTTTCCCTAATTATTCATATTTAAGCTTTGTCATTTGTTGTTCTTATTCATATCTAACTTAGTATACTATGCATCAACAATTTCCATACCGTGTGGACCAGCTTGACTGGAGATGGTTGGTGATGGCCCAGGCACTCTGCTTTCCCTTTCACTGTCTGAGCCCTGCACGTTCTCTTGTCTCTCGCTTTCTCCCTCCTCCTCTCGGTGATGCTCTCCCTCCATATCTTCACCGGTGTGGTCTTCTCCCACCTCCTCCTGTCCCTGGTCGCCTTGGCCTTGTATTCTGTCTCTGTCACGTTTCTGTTGCCCATATCTCTCTCCTTCCACCTCTTTTCTATCTCCTTCCACCTCTTCTCTCTCTCCTTCCACTTCTTTTCTCTCTCCTTCCACCACATCTTCTCCATCTACCTTGCTCACTTGTTCATTTTCTATTTCTCTCGCCTTTCTCTTTGGAGACAAAAACTGAATATGCTACATTTCCTCTTCATTTCTGTACGATTCAAAGTAACGATGTTTTCCTTGACAGACGTTGAATCAATATTATCTTTTGTAGCCTACTTTACACAGAACAAACGTCAGACCCTAAGTAACATTGTATAGTTGGCGAAATAACGTTCTTCAACCTGATTTTTATCATCTCAAAATCAGCATCACAACTATGCTAGCACTGTGCTTTTGTTATGATTTCATTTCTTGATAGTTAATCCGTTTTGACCTCTTTCCTCCTGTGTCTCCATTCATCGCGACTCCTGGCTCCCTCGCTTCACGCCACTCAGTTTTCCAAACAAAACAGGCTCTCTCCGCTCTGGCGTCATCTTATGCTGCATTCACTGTAGTCGGACATTGGAGATGCACGCTGTAAATTGTCAAATTGGCCATAACTTTTACCGTAATTCGTTGCTGCCAACTGGGGTGGCAGCAGGGGTGGCAAGGCTTTCTTTTAGGGTGGCACTTGCCACCCTATGCCACCCCGGTAGATCCGCCCCTGGTGGAAAATAAACTCACCTACCATGGCCCCTGAAAGGACCAGCATCCAGGAGCTCTGTAGCGGCAAAATACAACCAGCAACTGCCGCTCTGATTTTATCGTTCTATGGCACTATAGACTGTTCAAGTTACAGCTTAATATATGGTCTATCGGTAAATTATCATTGATTACTTTGAGAGGGTGGATACATTTTGTCCCCGCTGGTGATAAAAAGAATTCAGCAGAGGCAGGGATATGTAGACCAGAAAGGGGGAAACCCGTGTGTGTGTGTGTGTGTGTGTGTGTGTGTGTGTGTGTGTGTGTGTGTGTGAGAGAGACGGGCAGTGTTTGAGGCATGTAAAACGCAAGGCTGTATGATGTGGCTGGTGTGTGTTTCATAGTGATGGCCAAATGAAACCGCATGAAGCTTTGTGAAACATTTTCTTAATTTTTTATGCCACTAGATGGCACTCTCTGTTTAACAAATGGTTAAAAGCACACAAAAATTGCCATTCCTTGAGCCTTGTTCTTTAAACAAAGAGCGTCATCCAGAAGGCTCAGAAAATAGATGCAGAAATCTAGCAATTCCTGTTTACACTCTTCCAATGGATGTAAAGACAATTATCACTGGACCACTTTGATAGTGTAGAAAACTTAATAACCTGATGATTTATTCATTTCCAGATTTTCTTTTTTAAATTAAAACTCTGCAACTTTTGTATATATTTTATATATATATATATATATATATATATATATTTATCTGTCAATGTAAGAGACACCAGGATATACCCACATGTGACTGAACTGTTAATCCATGCTAATAACAGCCCGCACCCCCAAGTTAATGTGTGTGCGCACACACACACACACACACACACACACAGTGTTGTGCCTGAACGCGTTCAGTGAACAATAGTTCATGAACTCGTTCATATTTTCAAACGGCGCACGTGAACTGAACGTACTGTATTACTGCCTGATGAACGTTACTGTGAACTCACTCATTCTGGTGTCTGTGAACGGCACGCTCTCTCAGTTTAACTTTGTTCAATAGGGTGCCAGATTTCTATAGAGCCTTCCAGGCGAATACCTGGCTAAAACACACCGTAAACAGGCCTTAATATGTAGTGGAAAAAACACCCAATCTGGCAACACCAGCCACCAGTGTCGCACCGCCGCATGCGTCATCAAAACAAAAAGCAGCATGGAGGCGACGAAGCAGCAAGGAGGCTTTGTATGATAATTTAAACAAGTTTTATGACAAGGTCGGTAAGGATGGAAAAAATCTTACATTTCTGTGCAAACTTTGCCTGCCGGCTTTCAAAAAGAAAATCCGCACTTCAGTCACATCCACAGCAAACCTGAAACGGCACATTGAAGTGATTGGATATGAAGATGAAATCTGACACATAGTTTCAGTGTTAAACCTGATAAAATAATTGCTGTCTGTGGTTCTATATGGGCTGTGGTAATAATTTTGAAAAATAATAGCTCGCAGCAACAAATGGAAAAAAAGAACTATGAACTAGTTCATTTAAGGAACTGTGAACTTAGTTCAACATTTTGAAGTATGAACTATGAACTGAACTAGTTCATTTTAAAATTTGTGAACTGAACTTTGAACTAGTTCATGTAGAAAGTGAACTTTCCCAACACTCCACACAGACACACACACACACACACACACACACACACACACACACACACACACACACACACACACACACACACACACACACACACACACACACACACACACAAGCTGGATGCAAGGACCACAAACCAGCATGCTCAAGGCATACATTTGCCATATAAATAAATTCAATTCAATTTCAATTCAATTTTATTTATAGTATCAAATCATAACATAAGTTATCTCGAGACACTTTACAGATAGAGTAGGTCTAGACCACACTCTATAATTTACAAAGCCCCAACAATTCCAACAATTCCAGTAATTCCCTCAAGAGCAAGCAGTGCGACAGTGGCGAGGAAAAACTCCCTCTTGGGAAGAAACCTCGGACAGACCCAGGCTCTTGGTAGGCGGTGTCTGACGAGCGGTTGGGGTGTGATGAACAGTGGCGATAGTAGTCACATTAATAATGGAACAGTGACTGGATGTAGCGGGAAGCTGCAGGGTTCAGCAGGACGCAGCAGACATTGCAGGGCATCGCTGAGCTCAGCAGGGAGTGCGCAAGAACACAGCGACAGCTGCAACCAGGGTCTTGGTGCCAACGTTCTCCAAGGAAATACGCGGGGGAAAAAGATAAGGACTCCGGGGAGTAAACTCCCCAGAAGCTAGGATTAGTAACAAGCATTTCTGGGACGGGCTGCACACAAATAGTAATAGTAATAGTAACAGTAATAGAAACAGTAATAGAAAGGGAGAGGAGAGAGCAGCTCAGTGTGTCAAAGGAAGGAAGTCCCCCGGCAGTCTAGGACTATAACAGCGTAACTATAACAGGTAACTAAGAGAGACAGGTCATAAGGAAAAAAATCCATGCAAGTAAAACGCAGGTGCTGCATCATGTTACATCCAATTAAGCTCATAAACAGCCACTGTAAAAAAAAGACTCCACACATGGTTAATGCATGGTATTATAGTGGGTCTTAACCCTGTTGACATCTTATAGTTCTTTAACACACATGTACTCAAGGCTACATTTAGACACACCCTGAGGCTAAAGTGTACTGCATACTGATACTACTCACATGGTCTCTATCTCATATTCCCTCAACCAACCTCCTTCAGTGTGTGTTTGTGTGTCAGTCTCTTGCTCTATGATCCCTGTAACATATTTATTGCTGCCACTGACCCCGGCTTGGCAAGCAGAGATCACATAGCACATGTGACACATAAACTCACTCCCACAAACACCCCTGCAGAGCTCAATCACCTTGCTTCAGAGGAGGAATTATACAGCCATTGTGTGGTGTAAAATTATACTGTTGTCACGCTTGAATTAATACAATGACAGTTTGGGAAATTGGCTGAGTAATATTTTGACTTATTGAAGTTAATATTACCTGCACTCTACTCATATAACAAAAAAAGGTTTGACTGATGTTTGTGCCACTATAAAAAAAGGGCTGTACCAAATAGTTTAAGGATAGGAAGCATTGACATGCCAACATGGGTGTAAATCTGATCTAACAGTAGGGGGGGGACAATAAACATAACATTTCTGAAGAGCAATTTTTGAAGGGGACACAAATAATACAGCCACAATTATACTCATAGATGACATGTGTACACAGAGGAAAGCCTTAATACCATCATTAGTGTAGCATGGAGATTGTACCATTATCCTTCTTTTCAGTGTTTCTCTTGATTCAATGAAAAAGCTGACTAAATTTACCAAAATATTCTTCTTTAAAACCATGTATTTATTTTTAAGTTGTTTACAATCAAGCCACAAAAATACCTTAAAACATAATGACTTATTGTGAAAAAGTGTCCCCAATAAAAGAAGCACCCATTCTTATAAAGCTGTTACCAAATTGTCTTGATATGAGGACTTACTGAGGAAAAAGGATATTATGTCTGTTTTTCTTTTCTCTGTCATTTTATCTGGGCAACAACACAAATCTTTAACGTCAGATGTCTAAATATGAGTTAGATTCATAGGTTCACCACACGGTCATATTATAATTCTAAAATGATCTTGCGTCCTCCACATGAATATTAGGTTCCGTCTGGGACAGAGGATACATAATTAACTGATCAGCCACTTAACTTCATATTGAGCAAAACACAACTGGAGATCTTCAATATCAATCCTAATATCAGTTTAAACACATAACATTAGAGTTATCACCGTGGTAACGTGGTAAAGGGGTGATAGAATGATTATATAGAGTATTTCAAACCGTTCCTTAAGGTCTCCTAATGGGGTATGTAATATTGGTTGGGCTGAAAATGGCCTGGTTGATATTTTATTGGCCCTTATGCATCCCTGTTTTGGCCCTATTTGTAACAAGAGCTTTTCTTCCAAATATGGTATGCTCATGAATATTTAGATGAGCTGCGCGCTGACTGGTTGAGCGAATCCCCATACACACACATTAGAGACAGAATCTCATATTTCAGACACTGCAATGTTTCGTTACCAAATTCAATTCTGAGACTTTTTTATGCGAGAAATCTACTATATAAAGCTCAAATATGGGCCGTTTTACAAAGATTGTTGGCTAATTGCAAATTTGGTAAGACGTGTCGGACTTTAGGAGCTCCACACAGTCTGACGAGAAAGCGGCAGCCTGCTGGGCTTCATACCCAGGGCAAAGTCACCCTTTGTGGATTACTGCACTATCGGGGCTCCGCGGCCGGCTGCCGGCATAATTATAATATATTTACAGTTTGAATTTCGTCACGGCACTTATATCACAGCTACCCCAAGGTCTTACAAAGCTAACAAAAGCTAACAGTCCAATTTGAATTTAAGGCATTTTTATGAATGTGAGGGGTCTTGTTAGGAGGAGCAGCTAGCTAGCTATGTGTCCCATTCAATACAATGGGAAAATATCGCAGCTAGTGCCACTTATATAACATCTACCCCAAGCTCTTATAAAGCTAACAATGGTGTCCGATTTCAATTTTATGAATTTTTGTGAACACTAGGGGTTTCATTAGCTGCGACTGTCCCTTCAATCCTATGTGTACAGATTGCGGCTAGTTAGCTTCATTTTCGGCGTAATTAGAGTATATTTAGGGCCCGAGCGCCGACAGCGGCGAAGGCCCTATTGAAACTGAAGGAATTCTTCTTCTATTATTGTTTCTATTATTTTCCCGTCAAATGAATTGGCTTTTTGAGGGGCTTAATATATTCAAAAATTCACCAAATTTGGTGGTCGCATCAAGTCTGGTGAAAATTTACGTATTTTAAGGGTTTCGGGAATAGGCGCACAAAAATGGCTCGCTAGCGCCCCCTAGAAAGTTAAGAAAATTGAGCCCCTGCAGTGCGTTTAACGTAGACTCACGAAACTTGGTACACATATGTAACATGTCAAGATGTACAAAAAACTTCATTAGAGACATACCCTAAACCCAACAGGAAGTCCGCCATTTTGAATTAAATGTTCGAAATTCGTGCGATTTTGGCCATTTCCACATGTCGTACTTTAACGAACTCCTCCTAGAGATTTCATCCGATCAACTTCAAACTCGGTCTGTGCCATCTTAAGATGTTAAAGATGAAAAGTTGTTAAAAGAAAATCTTTTCGTCATAGGGCGTGGCCGTGGTGGCCAAAACAGGAAGTGGGTGTAACTCGAGTGTACGTTGTCCGATTACCTCGAAACTTTTCAGGATTCATAAGAGTCCAACCCTGAGGACAAATAAAGGCCGATATTAACTTAAAGTCATAGCGCCCCCTAGTGGCAACAGGAAGTAGGCCTAAAAGTCAAGGTGCTATACTTTAACGAACTCCTCCTAGAGATTTCATCCGATGGACTTCAAACTTGGTCTGTACCATCCCAACACCTTAACGATGAAAAGTTATAAAAAGAAAAACTTTTTAAAGATCCAGACGGTGTGGGGTGGCGTGGCGGCCATTTTGAGTGTTTAGCGATGAACAAAGAAGTTGTTGTAACTTCAGTGTACGTTGTCGTTATCTGCCGAAATTTCTCACGGATGGACAAGGGTCCAGGCCTGAGGACACCTGCAGGCCAAAATTGACTTTGGTCATACCCCCCCGGCCACAGTAAATGCGCCTTATATGACAAACATCATCCAATTTACATGAAACTTAGAATTTGTGGTCTACATGTGATACTGAGTTGCCTCCTATAATATGACCACGCCCACTTACTCAGGCCACGCCCCCTTTCATAACATTTGAACCGTTTAAGGTAGAGTCTTGTGTGAGGTGTCATTGAACTCAGCAGAGAGTTCCTTCTTTATTGGTGATGGTTTGGCCCGCCCCCTATGCATAAGCCACGCCCCCTTTCATAACATTTGAACCGTTTAAGGTATACCCTTGTGTGAGGCATCATTGAACTCAGCAGAGACTTCCTTCTTCATTGGTGATGGTTTGGCCCGCCCCCTATGTTCAAGCCACGCCCCCTTTTATTACTAATGGCCCAATTGATGTAAACACTTGTGTGAGGTATCATTGAACTCAGCAGAGACTTCCTTCTTCATCAGTGATGGTTTGGCCCGCCCCCTATGTTTAAGCCACGCCCCCTTTCACACATGCTGACCCAGTTAAGGAGTCTTGTGTGAGGTATCATTCATCTCAGCAGAGGCTTCATTTTTAATTGGTGATGGTTGGACCGCCCCCTATGCTTTAGCCACGCCACCTTTCACAGCTAATGAACCGTATGATGTAGAGTCTTGTGTGAGCTATCGGTAAACTCGGCGGGGAGTTCCCTTTTCATTGTTGCCGATTTGCGGCGTCTGAGTGCCGCGCAAATGCACGGTCGCAAGGAGCGCCGTCCGCCGGTAACCCCGACGAGCGCAGAGGCGCGAGGGCCCGTCCATCGCTGCTCGCAGCTTTAATTACAGTTTGAATTTCGTCACGACGCTTATATAACATCTACCCCAAGGTCTTATAAAGCTAACAATGGTGTCAGATTTCAATTTAATGAATTTTTGTGAACACTAGGGGTTTCGTTAGCTGCGACTGTCCCTTCAATCCTATGTGTACAGATTGCGGCTAGTTAGCTTCATTTTCGGCGTAATTAGAGTATATTTACAGTTTGAATTTTGTCACGCCACTTATATAAAATCTACCCCAAGGTCTTATAAAGCTAACAATGGTGTCCGATTTCAATTTTATGATTTTTTTGTGAATTTCCGAGGAATTCTAAGAGGAGGCTAGCTAGCTCTCATTGATAGAGCTCCATCCAGCCGCAGGCTCTATCAATGAGACTCGCGGACAAGAGGCGTTTATTTCCCCGATCGTTTGTTTAAATAACTCAACACATTATAATTACACACATTATAAGATTAACTGGAACCTGCAGTAAGAGATTGCTGGTGTAACAAGCTCGCTGACCGTGCTCTCACTCACACACACACCGGCCATTTAGCAGGAAGAGGGGAGCTGCAGGCCCTGGAGCTCTGTCAGGGCACCGGCGTTTGGTAGTCCATTGATCCAAAAAACTGTGACTTTGCTCCTTGGGATGCTTACGTAAGCTTCTAGCTTTGTTGAGATTCGCCCATTTTCAGCGGCAGTTTCAAAATATGAGATTTTCATAGTAAATGGGTGTCAATGGGATTTTGAGCTTCTGTGTATGTCCTATTTACCCACCGAACTGTCGTTATTCAACTATGACAAGGTAAAATCGGTTTTGCATTCCCTGATGGCTTTAAACTTTCTACATTTTAATGAAAGTAAAACCGAGGTCTTGATATTTAGACCCAGTAGTGCTCTTGGTGCCTCCCAATTTGTCACCCTATGTTAAGTCTGTGGTAACTAACATTGGTGTTAAGATGGATAGTGAGTTTCAACTAGAGAAGCAGATCAATTCTGTTGTAAAAGTTAGTTTCTTTCAACTCAGCCTGCTTACCAAACTGAAGCCATGTTTATCTTTCACTGATTTTGAGAGGGTTATACATGCTTTTATCACAATTTGCCTAGATTACTTTATATGTAGGTGTTAGCCATGCCTCCCTCTCTAGATTACAAATGGTTAAAAACGCAGCCGCTCGACTCCTTACCGGAACTCGTAAATGAGATCACATTACACCTGTTCTTGGCTCCCTTCATTGGCTACCGGTTTGCTTTAGAATACATTTCAAGATTCTGTTGTTTGTTTTTAAAGCTTGTTATGGTCAAGCCCCAGCGTATATCGCTGAACTATTAAAGCCGCATGCTCCTCTGAGGTCGTTAAGGTCTGCTGACCAGCTACGCCTTGTTGTCCCTAGAACGCAGCTCAAAAACAGGGGAGATCGAGCGTTCTCAGTCGTGGCCCCAAGGTTGTGGAATGAATTGCCTCTGCATGTCAGATTGACCCCCAGCGTTCACAGTTTGAAATCATGACTTAAAACTCACGTTTATTCCTTCAAACCTGCTTGAGAGTTGTATTGTGTATTTTATTTTTCTAGTATGTTATTTGTTTTAAATGGTTGTTTTGTTACTCGCATGTTTATAATCATGTCAATGTCCAGCACTTTGGTCAACCTAGGGCCTCATTTATAAACGACCGCATAAGGTAACGCACGTCCGTATTTATAACGAGAAGAGTGCGTACCGGTGTGCGCCGCAAGGTGTTATAAATCAGAATATTGTTTTTGTGTACAAAAATTCTGACTTTTTTGCGCACGAAATCTTTCAGAATAGAATCTACGCATACAGAATATAAATAACATTGTTGCTGACTGTTGGTGCTCACAAAATGAATCTGGCAAACAAAACAAATAACCCCCATGATATCAAGTTAGATGTTAAAGTGTGATATAAAATGGGTGAAATGGGTCAAAGAAAATCTCACAATATCCAAAACTCAAGACAGAAAATATGTTGCCTGTTCCATATGTCAGTGTATGCATGAACTAGCCTGTAGAATGCAGAAGTCTAGCCCTAATCTCAGCAAAACGTGGGCTCTCCTGGACTTGGCCCAAATCAATGTTGTAGACAGTTGTCTGTATGAAGGTGTACATGTTGTGGAGCATCTGATTGTAAAGAGTCCCAAATACAAAGTGTGCCTTCACAAGTTCATCAAAAGCTCCAAGTGAAGTGGTTGAGTTGCATGGTATGACCTGCTTGTCCAGAACAATGAAGAACTCATGGATTGCGCTCCTCTTCATGCCAACAGCAAGTAGATAGGGTTGAGTGGTGCTGTTGATGGCATCAATGTGTTCCTGGATGCTTGTTCCACTCTAAAAAAAACAAACAAACAAACAAACAATAAAACATTTAGTTAATTTACTTACACCATACATACACAGGAATAGAAAAGAATAGATACTTCATTGATCCCTCAAAGGGAAATTCTTTTTTCACTCAAGTTTTTCATTCTTAGGCCCAAAATACAACCACACAAAGGGCTCATAGACATGCAAATGTTGAGAGATGGTGGAGTGATGGACAGCCACGTAGCAGCACCCTGGGAGCAGTTAGAGGGTTTGGTACCTTCAGTACCTTGGCAGTGCCCAGGAGGTGAACTGGCACCTCTCCAGCTACCAGTCCACCTTCCATACATTGGTCCATGCTGGAATTGAACCAGCCACCCTCTGGTTCCCAAGCCAAATCCCTACAGACTGAACTACTGCCGCCCCCAGACACGATAAGGGAAAAATATTGTGTTTTCTTACAACTTTACAAGAACCCCAGCTGTCTGAAAAAGTAAAGAAAAAAAGAAAAGAAAAACACCCATATAAGCTATAATACAAACCTTCTTGAACACGACAGGGTGCTTCTCAGCTTGGGATGCAGACACCTTGCCTAGCCTTTTCCGTACATCCTGTACACAGAAACAAAGAGCTAAATGTTATATGATTGTACAATAATTTTACAATTTAAAAACACCATTCCTTTAAAGTTAAAGCTGACTAAATAAGAAGCTGGTCAAAGTCAAAACCCTAGAAGAAAATAATTAGGAAAAGAAAGTACCAGAGGCAATAATGTCATTATCCATTTCCTCTTCATTTGAGCTTATAGCTTCTGCACAATAGATCAGATCTTTAAGGTCGCCCAAGGAAGGGAGAGCCTTACTCTGCTGGATGACCCTTTTCTTGAATGTTGTAGGCCACCTAGATAGAGAAATATTTTATTAATACAACATGGAAAAATTCATACACCACCAGCTGACATAAGAAAAAGCAGATAAAATGTATCAAAGATCAGAATTACAAAACCCAATGTTTCCTGCTAACCAACTTGTAAACAAATTCTAAAAACAGCTACTCCTCAAGTATTCCAATAAGAGGTTAATGTGTAGATGTTATACAGACAATGAGAGTAAAACAAGGGCCTTACAGATGATCACCTCATAAATCTATAACAGGGTTTTTGGGTAAAGACAAATATAGTTAGGACTAACCTCTCCAAAAACTTGGCAGCTACATCTTCTCCAAACTGCAAGATGAAGTCTTGCTCAATCTGCAAAAGACATACCACAAGTTAAGACATAACTACTGCATTCTTTAAAATATTCTAAATATTAAATTCTTTTTTTTTTTACATTTGTTTGGCTTAATGGACATTTCTCTGTACAATATTCAATTACCAGGCCTTTGGCATCTTTGAAGGGTGGAAATTCAGTCAAGACATCTGAGGATTTTTCTTTGTCGTAGACCATACATTGACAATATTCAAATGTCATCTTCATTTTCTGCTTGATAATGTCCTCATCAGATGAAAACTTCATGAAGGATATGGCCTCCTTGCATTGCTCTTCACTCAGGGTGATCTCAGGCTTAAATGAAGCATCTCTCCTAGCTGACGGCCCTCCACCAGTCAGCTGATGTGATGGCCTTTTGCTCTGTGATGAAGCACTATTCCTCTGTATGGTTTTGAGCCTCCATGCCAAGTAACCACTGCCACTTTCACCATCATAGAAATGCTCCTTTAAATTATAATAATAGGATAGTTAATTATTAAAACGGCACGAGTTGGTTAAAATGATGAATTCTGGAAACAGCATTTTACCATTCCTACTATAGGTACTTCCTAAAAGTCATAAATGTCAAGAATGAAATAATGACACTTGTTTTCCCAATAAAAAACATGGAAGAAATGTTCTGTTTGAAACAAAAATATCCATATTACCCATAAGTTTCAGTCATATCTGCTGCGAGGATGTTAACCATCTGTCGCCGCGAGGAACCAGTCAGGCCTTTCGTTCAGATGTATTCCTTAGTAATACGGTCTCCACCTGGTTTCTTGGTCAATGCTGATTCAATCACCTATGAAAGGACAGAATAAAAGACAAGCCGTTATTCACCAAAATTAAATAATCTTGAACAACTGACAGTCTCCCATTTTCTGGAAGGACCACATTCCTCATCCAGGATGATTGTATCATCAGAGCTGGTTGATGATGAAAGGGCCAATGCTGCATTGGTTTGGACTGGTTGACTGGCAGATGAAGCATTCCCCTGTGAACCTAAGTGAGAAGAAGGGAGGACAGATAAAAAATAAACATGAACCATTTGTCAGTTTTTCACAACCGAAGTGTAACTGAGTCTTAAGTCCATGTATTTTGCTGAAAGAAATTGAGAGAACCAGTTTACCATTGTCAAACTAAATAGTAAATACACCAGCATTGGGCAGCTGTGCCACTTCCGCAAAGACATCTGCATCCACCTCAGTTCCTGTTTCATCATAAACTCAGATGCCTTCACTGATGGGTGGGATGGAGAACTTCAATGAAAGCTTGGGGGAAAAAAATATAATACAAACATGCATTAGGTAAAAAAAAACATTACAATGCATCCGACACCCAAAAAAGTGAAAATAAATAAATAAAAAAAAGTAGTAAAAATTCTATTTCTCTTTATGCACAAAATAACCCTGAACAATTTGTAAAAGTCATAAACTGACAATTACTTTAATTTTTTTTTTATAGTGGTGTGTGACTGATGGCTTGGTTCACTGATCTTGACATATTTTTGTTCATTATTGATTTTTGTTTTAATCAACATTAAAAAAACAAACACTTAATGAGCATTATGATCTACAACCCAAACCTACTCTGACAGTAGCATCAGTGTCTGTTAACATAATATTTTAAATAGGGAAATCATACTGGTGAATTTGAGCCTAAAAAAAAACACTATCATAATTTGTCTCACTTTAAATTTAGAGCCTTTTGACTGTGCAGTCTCTTAGTTTTTCAAGCAAAACCCATTTTGTCATGTGTAAACAAAGACTGTAAATATTAACATATATGAAATATTACCTACCATCTCTGGACCACAGCACAAAATGGACAAATCTGAGAAACAAAATAAATAAATTCCAAACACTATGCATCGCCATCACTTCACAGCAATTTGACATTCAATCTGTTCAACAGTTTGTAATTTAGACTTTTATCCAAAGGACACATCAATAAATTCACAATCAAACCATTCCTAGCAAGATGCTAACTCACAGCAGGAATTTACTGATCCAAAGTATTTTTGTGTCAGCTTCACAGGAAGAAATCACTGTTTTTATTTGCTTTCCCTGATGTCTCTAATGCTCCATGTCTGAAAAGGTACCAATGTTTGCCACATGCGTGCGTGAGTTAGTGCGCGCATGGAGGAGTACAGATAAAACAAACGCCTGTGTAATGGTAACGAGCCAAAAATAAACGGAATATACAGTGACAAATTCACTAATTAATCAACACAACATTAGCATTACAGTTTTTATTTAGGGGTGACTTTAATCCATGCAGAATAAGCTAAATGCCAACGGCTGTTGTGACGTACATCCACTGAAATGTCAGCCACCGCGAATACTTCCGGTAGCCTACGCGTCCACTTGTTCTGCTAGGTAGCTAGCTAGTTGCTACGACATGAAAAAGTCAAAGTTTAAATACCAGAGAGTGTCTGGTACAACTGCCAAACACTGCTGTGTGCCACAGTGCCAGGCATCTGCAAAGTACAATACTGTACTTAGTTTTTTAACTTTTCCTGCCGATGAGGAGCTGAGGCGTAAGTGGATTGTCGCTATCCGCAGGGACAAATTCACTGTTACGTCTCACACTCGGGAGTGTCTTTCATTTTGCACAGATACATTTAATTAAAGTTATGTGTGTACATTTTGTGTAATTAATTATGAACAGTTATTAATAGAGTATCTGTATTCCATTTATTTAGGTTTGCATCATATGATCTACTGATGCGTTTCTGGGGCTTGATTGGGAACTCTCTACCATCCATGGTCAGTGTTCGACAAGCACAAAGAGGAGCTCTCACAGAGTCAAATGCTACAACTCATTCCCTGCAGCCCATTGACGAGTTTTTCTTATTTTTGAATTACATTGCCCCTGGGTCCAAGCAATGGGACCTTGCTGACCGGTACGGTACCCATCAGTCCACGGTCAGCAGAATCATAACAACATGGAGCAACTTCCTGTTCACAGTACTCGGCTCAGTGAGGATCTGGATACCCGAAGAGGAGATTCGGAGAAAACTGCCTGCAGGCTTTAAGGACTACCCTGACACCACAGTGAGGTGTCAATGCCCATCTTCTCCTCTCCTCCAGTGTGAGGTATTTTCCTCCTACAAGTCCCACTGCACTCTGAAGGGGTTCATTGGGATCACGTCACATGGGCCAGTGACATTTGTCTCTGCGCTGTATGCTGGGTCTATCAGCGACAAACCGATTACCCGTGAATCTGGTGTCCTCAATCTGCTCAAACCTGGGATGGCTGTCATGGTAGACAGAGGTTTCCTCATTAATAACATTGTGCCCTGCAAGGTTTACAGGCCAGCCTTCCTCTCTGGCAGGCCTCAAATGTCTGCATCTGAGGTTAGGGAGACCCAGGCCATAGTACATCTAAGGGTGTATGTGGAGCGCTCCATTCGCCGGGTCAAACAGCACAAGTTTTTTGATTCTGTGATTCCCCTACGTTTTTTTGGGAGCATCAATCAACTGTACACGTTGGCTTGTCTCCTTACAAACTATGAAAATGGGCCACTGGTAAAGGCCTGGGCAAAGAAGCCTGAGGTCTAATGATTTGCAACATGTAAAGAGAAACCACACTGTATATTCATACACTTTCATGAAGTCACTACATATCAGGCTTTCAGCCAGACGACCTTCAACAAGGCATTGCACTTAACATACATACAAACTATGTATGATATGTGCAGTGCCCTGATGAGGGATGTCTGAGTGAAAGCTTGATATGCAGTGCCTTTATGAAGGCTTGGTGATATTAAAAATTGTGTGGATCCAAGCATAAAACCAGTCTTTGTTTGTACATTCAAAAAAATCTTAATTTCGTTCTAGAATCCTTTTTTAAACCCCTTTCAATTCCTTAATCTTACCAGAGTTTATATTTCGTTGAAATATGTTTGTATACAGTTTAGGCCTTTGAATGATATCTTGTTAAAATAATTTGGTCAATTCAAGTAGTAATCTGCTTTTGTTTGGTCTCATTTGTAATTCCTGTCTCTTACCTTTTAAAACTAAACTTAACAAAATGCTTCGAATCAAGTCATTTTTACTTATTTACCCTAAACATTACATCACAAAAGCACAATGCTGCAACATTTCACTGATGAGGTTGTAATTTATTTCCTACACAGTAACTTCAAATACATTTATTTTATTTTGTATTTAACCATGTATTTCACCAGGTAGGCTGTTGAGAACAGATTCTCATTTGCAACGGTGACCTGGTCAAGAATAAAGCATAAGTGTGCAAGACAACATAGAGTTTTACATTCAATACAGTACAAGAATACAGAATACAGAATACAATAGGCTACATAAAGTACAGATTAAGTAGGCATTACAAAGCCGGCGCAAAGTGAGGTATAAGTCTATATAAATGCTGAAATGTAGTGGAGTCAATATACAGTTAGTGCAAATTGTGGTCTATTTAGTGATGTAGGTCAGTAGATGTGCAAAAAAATTTCATGACAACATTGGTGGGAAGAATAACAGTTGAGTATGGCAGGGCAGATGTAAAAGTGCAAAAGAATGTAAACAGATATGATAGCAGTGCAGGTGTAGATGTGCAACTGCAATGGGGCGTGACAGAGATAATGGAATAAGGGTGTGCAAAACAGTGCATGAATGATGGAGAACAGTTAGCACGTATTTACACTGCAATCAAGTCATTATTTGGCCAAGAAGGCATTGAGGTAGAAATAAAAGAAATAGTCTACTTTTTCTTTAATGGTCTGTATGATCTCTGAATGAATATGTCATCTTCTGTGTAAATGACAAAGTCACACCAGTCACACCCAGAAATCAACATTTGTCCCTGGACCTGCCAGTAATAAGGATGGGATTGCCTGAGTGTATGTGTACCCTCTTTTATCATAACGTAAGGGCAGTCCACATAGCTAGTTACATTTGGGCATTTGATTTCTAACAGGCCAAACACTGGCTGCCCCTCAGGATCATACACAATCCCATCAGGTGTTGACCCCATCCATGGTGCCTCAGGGTGGATCAGTAACCCACAAGGGTAGTGGTTGACTTTCCTCACCTTGCAGTACTCATCTACTGCTATAGGCTCCAAGGCAAGACCCCGCTGCATGTCAGCAGTCTGATGGCAAGATCCCAGAAGCCTTTTTGCAAGGTTTTCAGCAGAGCTTTCCCACCTGGTGTGGCAAACTTCTCTGAATTTGGTAGAGGTGATGTGGCACCTCCTTAGTTGGTGCCACTCAACGCAGGAACTCTGCTCTTGCGTGCCGTTTTCAATTTTGTGTGCTGTCTCCAAAGATGTCGCAAGGGTTGCCAGATGATGGTGCTGATGTTCAGAAAAGACAAATGCACAGGTAGAGGGTCCCAGTCTGTAATACGAGAGTGACAGCTGTGGGGGAGAAGGGGCATCTGTGTGTGGATGGCTACTGGGGACTGTCCTTACTGGTAGCTGATAAGAAAGCACACTTCCCTCTTGCACAGGACCGAACTTGGACTCAACCAGCGTGCATCACTGGAGATAGCCATTGCTGTGAGCATGGGAGCTTCATCTGCACTAAGTCCATGGTACGCCTCCTTAACTTTAAGAGTGGAGATGTCTGGCAATACAAGTTGCTTCTGTGGAAAAAAGACAAACATATAATTAAGAAGTACATGTGCAAAGGCATGCATAGTGTATCTACTGAATGCTACTAAATGAGTTTTGTGCATGTGACAGTGTGTGCGCTCTCGTGGGTTGCTTGTATGAAGGAGGGAGTGTGTGTGTGCGTACATCCACGGAAGTACGGTGAGTGAGTGTGGGGGGGTACATATGCATGTGTAGTTATGTGTGCATTTAAACTGATACTCCAGTGTACTTCCAAACATAGCCCTGTTGATGGAGCTCTCTGAGTGCTGGTGGTAGGAAGAACGAAAAGATTTGGAACAACAAAGACGTAACAATGAACTGGCACACTAGCTCAGCTGTTATGTAAAACACAACTGTCTATGCTGTACCGAATTCTCTCGTTCTTCTACCTACCAACAGCACTCAGTGAGCTCCACCAACAGGTTTATTGTCGGAAGTACACTGGATTATCTCTTTAAGCAAGTAAGCAGTCTGAGTTAGCGTAAATATATGTGTGCAAATGGATCTGATCTAAGCCTCAGCTAGGAGTAGTGCGCCGTCTGGTACAATAGAGCTGCCACATGACTGCACAAGGCTGTACAGTAAAGTACAGGTACACTGGCATCTCTGTAGCACCACTAGCTTTGAATCCCTTAGCACAATCTGTTACAACACCAAATATTTGTTAGAGAAAATGTACCAGCTACAACTGCAATTAAAGAGAGACAGCCTTTCACACACTAAATTTGTGAACTTTTTTTAGTGAAAATATGTTAGTGAACTTTAAAATGTGTAAAGTGATACAGGGATTGATATATATAGTTGACCATGTCAAATGTAATAGATCATGATTAATCTCACTTTACTCATTTTAAAATAGTAGTGCAGTAATTGTGGCAAGGTGTGGGATATTTTAAATATAAATACTGGGAGGGGGAACTAAAAACAACTAAGGGGAGGAAACTTAGGGACCGACAATGCCACCTGGGGACTTGCACCCCAGAATATAAAAAACAAATTCTAACTAGAACTGCAAGCAGTTATGACGGGGCCCAAGCCTCCGATGCCAGTCGCCAGTCGCCTCCGATGACCCGGGGAGCTGTGCCAATGCGGGACCTGAAGCATTATGTAGGGGGGTCAAACACTGGTGAATATCGAGAGGTTTGATGCACAAAGTCTGCGGTACTCTGCCATTGCAAATGTAGTGGTTAACAGTTCATCTCCATGCATATACAGACTACCTTTAACAATTCTCTACTAAAAACAAACTTCTAAACCCCCCCTGACCACAGGGGACAGCAGAGAAAAATAAGAGAGTGACTGAGAGGGTGGAGGGGGGAAGGCAGATGTGGTGGTTGAAAGAGCAGGGGAGGTGGTCAGGTTGTTGTAAATGGTGTCATAGGCGGCGATTGATGTTTTCCTCCGTGGGTGCTCACAGGCGCACGTCGTTTAAAAAGAAAAAAGTAGTCAAAAGTTGTTTGCATTTCAAAACCTTAGAAAATGGACAGCGGTCGACACGAACACACAAGCCTATTAACTCGATAATAAAGCCGTAAAGTAGGCTTTCAACATTATAAATATTATTATTATATATATTATAAAAACATTATAGCGCCACTTAGTGTTCCACATGTGTAATTTTTGGTAGGTGTGGTCCAGGGCGCATTGTCCATCTACCCAGTAAATTGTTCACATTAGTGTAAGTGGTGAATCTAGACTTGGGTCCCATAGGCCACGCCCACTTTGACCCTTCAGTACCCCACTCGAGGGTTGGCCTCAGGAGTGGCTCTAGATGGTACCCATCAAATTTTGTAAAACATTGGATGAGCCGTTCATGAGATCTAAACGTTTTGTACTTGTAGCGCCCCCTAGTGACCAATTTTCGTAAAACACGTGGGGGACCTTCAGAGGGTCATGGCAAACAAGAATCTAAAGGTTGGCGTTGATAGCATTTATTTTGGCCGAGATATAATATACGCAATTTGTATTCTATAAAAATTCTGTTCATTAACTTTTTGTCAGGCCCATCTGGAGATGCTGCCTGCCAAATTTCGTGCCAATCAGTCGCACGGTCTAGGAGGAGATCGAAAAAGTAGGTTTTTGATATATCGCGATTTTTCACGCATAAAACTCTAGGCAGAAATGGGTGTGGCCTATATCACGTGATTCAGTTGGATCCAGGGAATGCGTGGATATATGGTTTTTGAATGTCGGGTGTACGGTGTGGGAGTTATAGGGCCAAACACGCTTTGTTGCGCTATAGCGCCACCTAGTGGTGGATGTGGGTCAATTGTTGCGCCTGAGATCCTTGCAGAGTTTCGGACCAGTCCTGAAAATGGCAACCCCCCACCATGTACGGTTTAGGCTGTAGTCTGAGTTTTAGGTGGAGAAGAATAATGATGGAGGAGGAGGAGGAGCAAAATAATCCTTAGAAAAAACAATAGGGTTCCACAGCCCTGCTGTGCGAACAGCGTAGCTCTTGCTACCGCCGGTTCTTGCAGACTCGGGCTTGGACCCCTAATAAAAATCAGTAGAAAAACAATAGGGTTCCACGCTCTGTTGGAGATGTGAACCGCGTTGCCTTGCAACATGTGGTTCATGCCCCCTCGGGCTTGGACCCCTAACAATACTAAAAACTCCAATGAAATACATATAATAAACTCAAATCAGTGGGCTGTGGCTTCAGTGGGGGCAGACTACTGGTAAGGATACCCCGTCTCCCTAGTCTGGGGGGGGCAACACTACAACAAAACATGCACTAAAAGAGTCCCAGTGCCTACTTGCATGCAACAGGAGCGAGGTTCCAACACGGTGCCCCACCTGAGGACACCCAGGCCAAAAAACCAAGGGAACAAAAGAAAGACACTCAAAGAATCAAAAATTAACAGAAACCAACAACCCGTTAGAAACTAAACAATCTCATAACATACACTCAAGCAAAATAACAGAAATACATTCAAAGTAAACAAACTTAATATATAAATTAAAGAAAAGAAAAGGCAAACCTAACAAAAAACAAAGTAGCAGAACAGCAGCAAGTGAACCTAAAACACAAAAAGGCACATGTTAGTTGGGGGGACATCTTTAAATCACCAGGAAAGACTAAAAAGGGGGACCCTACTCACCACCTTCAGCAGGCAACCACCAGGGACCAGAAAAAGGCTAAACTGAGCCAGCTGAGGGATTTTATACTGCACCTGGGCAGAGGGAGGAGTTTTGCTGGACTTGCTGGATCCTTTCAGGGGGCTCACTGGGGAGACAATCAGCAACACAACCCACTTTGCCTTTTAACAGTGACCTGCTCGAGGTCGTGCACAGGCGCCACGGTGTAAACAGATCCTCCCAATCCAGGTGCTTTCAATACTTTGTACACTGTTGCGGTCCAGATGTCTTGAATTTTGTGACGGCCCCTTACTCCAGTGTCTCTAAGGAAGACCAGCTGACCTTCTTGCAGAGGGATATCTTGAACGTGCTTGTCATAGTGCTCCTTCTGCCGGGCAGCTGCAGCTTCCAGATGCCTGGTTGCACTCTCGAAAGCATGGCGTAGCCGAGTCTGGTGTTCCACGATCCAATCATGCCAGCTACAGGTTCCTGTAATCTGCCCAAAAGAAAATCAACGCGTAATTGTGGGTCTTGGCCAAACCAGTGGACTGATGTGCAGTGGTATTGTAGGCAAAAGTCACTTGGGGCAGGTAGCTAGACCAGTGCCTCTTCTTGGTGATGGGCAGAGTGCGGAGGAGGTTATGTAATGTTTGGTTAAACCTCTCACATTGGCCATTTCCAGCCGGATGGTAAGGGGTGGTGTGGCTTTTCTCAATGCCATACATATGGCAGAGCTGCTGGATGAGATTACTATCAAGGTTCAGGCCCTGGCGACCGGGCACCACAACCCTGCAGAACCACTTGTTAACCAACACTCTGGCCACTGTAGATGCCCGCTGGTCGTGGGTTGGGACAGCTTGGGTATACTTTGAAAAAACATCAGTCATGACCAGGATGTTCTCCACCCAATTCTTCGATGGCTCCAGAACGGTGAAATCAATAACCAGGACTTGATTTGGACGAGAAGCAAGCAAGTGACCCATAAATGCACAGGCTGTAAGTTGAGTGTCTTTGGCTACCTGGCAGCATTCACATTCCTGACACCACTGCTTGATGTCACGATGCATCCCTGGCCAATAGCACCGCTGACGGACCAGCTCTGTTGTCCGTCCAGCACCTTGGTGGCCATGTTCATTATGCAGCTGCTGTAGTACCTGTGTTTTGAGTGATGCAGATAGTACCAGCTGGAGCACTTCGTCCCCCCTGGGGAGGATGACACGGCGATAGAGTACCCCTTCTTGCTCCACTAGCCGATCCCACTGTCTGGCCAGCACTAGGATGTCCTTGGAAGCCTGGTGTTGCTCAGCTGCATCAGGGGCCCTATTTCTGGTCCAAAAGGTCAGGAACTCTTTGATGATTGGCTCTGCTTCCTGTAAAACAATCAAGTCAGGGGTAGAGTGGCAAGGAAAAGCTGTGACAGTGGCTTGGGTCACCTGCTTAGCCTCAGCCACCTGTTGTAGCAATTCTGGGACTGACGTGCCTGGAGTTACATGTTCTGATGTATGGATGCTTGGGGGATGCTGCCTGGAAAGTGCATCTGCATTCTTGTTGCGTCGACCGGGCTTGTACTTGATGGAAAAATCAAAAGAAGCCAACTGTGCAGCCCAACAATGCTCTGTAGCACCCAGCTTTGTTGTGGATAGGTGACTGAGAGGATTGTTGTCTGTATACACCACACACTTCTGTCCCAATAGGTAGTGTAATGGGAAAATTACATTTAAGCATAATTCCTTATATTTTTATGTTTCATTTGTAATTTTCCAATTCCCTCACAAATGCTGAAAGAGTTTATCTCATTCCCACATGTAGATTTTGATTCTAACTTTGTGAGACATCCAGTCTGGAACATTATGTGAGCACTGTTTGCCTGAACCGATAAAGGTACAAGGTCGCCCTGAAACTCTCTAGTTTTCCCATGCCAGTTAAGATGTAACTGGGGGGTGAAAGCCGTACAGGGAGGAGGAGGTGAGATGGCTCCAAGATGTCTCTTGTACTCCACCCCTTACCATCCGGCTGGAAATGGGCTCTTAGTAAGGTGGGTCAGCTGCTCTTGCTGGTTCCTGAGGATTTCCTTCAGTTCCCTCAACTCAGAGCTGAAGGATGGGTTACCTGGCCCCTGGTGGTTAGGCTGATTGCCTTGTACAGCATGCTGGTATTCCCTATGTCGACAACTTCAACTTGTTCTGGGAAATGCCCAGCCTGCATGATGGTCTCCACCCAAACCGACACGGAGCCAGGCTGCTATCTGACAACATTAACGACCACACTGAAAGGCAAGTATTGACATTCTGTTGAAAATATCACAGATTCATGCCCCCCAGGTATTGATCCTGATACAAGTGGATGAATCTGAAAATGTTTTCTGCAGGGTAACATGTAGTACTAGTACTATTCCAGTTATAATCAACACTAGACCATACAAAGTGGTGAATCCCATAAGTAATAAGAAGTTGACTGCAAACATAGTCAATTTAGCATCCAGTTCACGTCAGCCACAGCCTGTCCCAAAAAATGAGACGGTGTCTGTTCCTCGACTCAGATCAGTTAGATCAAAGGTAACCAAGAAAGGGGCAATACTTAACAACCTAATTGGAATTAAAACTACCACTGCAATGATAGCACAGGATAGGAAAATTAGATGTTGACTATTAAATATCAGATCTCTATCTTCTAAAGCAGTAATAGTAAACAAATTGATATCCAATAATCAAATTGATCTATTCTGTCTTACAGAAACCTTATATTTGTTGTTGTCTACCGAGCACCAGGTCCATATTCTGAATTTTTATCGGAATTCTTTTTTATCATCTGTAGTCCTAAAATCAGACAAAAGTACTTATTGTAGGTGATTTTAATATCCATGTGGACGTTGACAATGATAGCCTTAGTACTGCTTTCAACTCACTACTAGATTCAATTGGTTTCAGTCAGAATGTTCATGAGGCCACGCACTGTTTTAACCACACCCTCGATCTTGTGCTAATAACAATAACAATAACATATGGCATCAAAATTGAAGATGTATTAGTATTCCCGCAAAATCCTTTATTATCAGATCATTTTTTAATAACTTTCGAATTCTTAATACCCGATTATACGAAATTAGATAAAAGCTTCTACACTAGATGCCTATCTGACAGTGCTATAGCTAAATTTAAGGAAGATATTCCAACAGCACTAAACTCATTACTGTGCTTTAATACAACAGAGGACCTTTATGTAAACTTTAGTCCCTCGCAAATTGACAATTGTGTAGACGGTGCTACGGCCTGCCTACGGACTACTTTAGACTCTGTTGCTCCCCTCAAAAGAAGACGATGAAGCAAAGGAAACTTGCACCTTGGTATAACTCCCAAACTCGTAAATTAAAGCAAATCTCGCGAAAACTTGAAAGTAAATGGCGTTCCACCAAACTGGAAGAATCTCGTTTGGATTGGCAAGACAGTCTGAAAACATATAGGAAGGCCCTCAGAAATACTAGATCAGACTATTACTCATCATTAATAGAAGAAAACAAGAATAACCCAAGGTGTGTTTTCAGCACTGTAGCCAGGCTGACAGAGAGTCATAGCTCTAGTGAGCCTTCTATTCCGATAGCTCTGAGTAGTGATGACTTCATGAGCTTCTTTAATGATAAAATTATAACAACTAGAGATAAAATCCATCACCTTTTGCCCTCAACTTCTAACGGTTCACCTTTCAACGCAGGACTGCTAGAAAGAACGACTAGACCTGACATATACTTAGACTGCTTTTATCCTATAGACCTTCAACAATTAATGGTAAAGGTATCTTCAGCTAAGCCATCTATCTGTCTCTTAGACCCCAACCCAACGAGGCTACTCAAAGAAGCATTACCCATGGTTAATACTTTGTTATTAGATATGATCAATATGTCTCTATTAACAGGTTATGTACCGCAGTCATTTAAAGTACCTGTGATAAAACCTCTTCTGAAAAAACCCACCCTCGATCCTGAGGTCTTAGCAAACTATAGACCTATATCTAACCTTCCCTTTCTCTCCAAGATCCTTGAGAAGGTAGTTGCTAATCAGTTATGTGATTTTCTCCATAGCAACAGTTTATTTGAAGACTTTCAATCAGAATTTAGAAAGCATCATAGCACAGAGACGGCACTGGTGAAAATTACTAATGACGTTCTAACTGCTGCAGACAAAGGACTTGTCTCCATACTCGTTTTACTAGATCTTAGTGCTGCATTTGACACTATTGACCATACCATCCTGTTACAGAGATTGGAACACTTGGTCGGCATTAAAGGAATCGCCCTAAGCTGGTTTAAGTCCTATTTCTCTGATCGATCTCAATTTGTTAATGTTAATGATAAATCCTCCAAGTACGCTAGAGTTAGCCATGGTGTTCCACAGGGCTCAGTGCTGGGACCAATTATATTCTCCTTATATATGCTTCCTCTTTGTAATATTATTAGGAAACACTCAATTAACTATCACTGTTATGCGGATGACACCCAATTGTACTTGTCAATCAAACCAGACGAAACCAGTCAGTTAGCTAAACTTCAAGCATGCATTAAAGATATAAAATCCTGGATGACCTACAATTTTCTGATGTTAAACTCTAACAAAACTGAAGTTATTATGCTGGGCCCTAAACACCTCCGAACTTCATTATCTAAAGATATAGCTACTCTGGATGGCATTGTCCTGGCCTCCAGCACTACGAACTAAGAAAAGACTTTAAAATCATTTCCTGACCTACAAAGCCCTAAATGGTCAAGCACCATCCTATCTAGAACAGCTCTTAGTACCTTATTGTCCCACTAGAGCACTGCACTCCCAGAATGCAGAGTTACTTGTGGTTCCTAGAGTCTCTAAAAGTAGACTGGGGGCCAGAGCCTTCAGCTACCAGGCTCCTTTCCTATGGAACCAGCTCCCAGTCTGGGTTCGGGGGGCAGACACCGTCACCACATTTAAGAGTAAACTGAAAACCCTCCTCTTTGATAAAGCTTATAGTTAGGGAGTGAGGAGTTGCAGCGTCTGCCCAACCCGGCCCACCTGCTTCTCTTCGTAGTCATCAGATTTATTTATCATATAATCAATAATATAGTGAGAGTAGAGGGAGGCAGGCCAGTACAGCCCGATCCGGCAGGGGAGAGTTCAAGCCCGATCCGGCACCTCTCTCTCTAAGCTAACCTGCCTCTCTTAGTTATGCTATTATAATTCTAGACTACCGGGGAAGTTCCTTCCTTCCTATGACACACTGAGGTGCTCTCTCATCTCTTTTTTTACTTGTTTCCTTTTGTATGCATCCTGTCCCAGAACTGCTTGTTACTAACCTAGCTCTGGGGAGTTTACTCCCCGGAGTCCTTATGTTTCTTCTTCCATGCAATGCCCAGCCGCGTCCTGCCGCGTCCTGCTGCGTCCGCTGCATCCACCCGTACTCTGCAGTGCCACGTTACATCCCCCAACGCCCTGCTGTGATGTTCATACGCACAGAGTAGTCAGAGACTGCACTACTCAGTATGACACGATGCGCCCTGCTATGACATGAACTACAACGACTACCTTCGAAGTCACTGTTCCATTATCTTTAATGTGACTATTATTGCCACTGTTCATCACAGCTTCTGCCCCTTGTGTCCCCAGGCATCCCTTCTTGTTCCCATCTAATGCCCTCAGTGCGGACATCTATCAAGGTGGCAGTAGGGTGACCCTGGACAAACTGCTTGAGCTCTCTGCGAAGGGAACAATCAGACACATGCTCAACAAATTGATCTCTCAACAACACCTCCCTATTGAGTGAACAATGAGGGGATCTTTGTACAACCCAAAAAACAAATTTTTTTTTTTTTTTCCCCTCCCACAAAAACATTTTCCCCCAAATTTTTTTTTTTTTTTCCTTTTTTTTTTTTTTTCTTTTCCCTGGAGACCGATATTTAATTTCCTCCCTCACTTCTCCCTCCAGGTGATCGTAGATGAAGAGCGCTTGGTCCACTGGAGACAGGTGGCGAGCTTGTATGCAGGCATGGACCTCTTCGATCCACTCCACAATGGCTAATCCTGTCCTGCCTCTAAACAGTGGGGACTTCCTGTCCCTGGGGAGATAGATCAGTCTCTCAGTTACCAGGGCAGGAGCTGAGGAGGGTCCAGGAGCTGAAGAACTGATTGATGCTGTGCTTGGCCCAGGCTGGTTAACCTCCTGTTCCCGACGCATCTGTTGGTTCTCAGCTTGCAGTTGAGTAATCAAGTCTCTTAACTGGGTGATCTCCTCCATGATGAAACAAAACAGAAGGGGTAAGAGACAACTGGCTGTGCCAGGAGCTGCCCAGCACCTGGTGCTGTTCTGCAAAACAAACCTATACAATACAAATAAATGGGGTTGTGGAAGACAAAAACAAAACTACCAGTCTCTGCCTTCAGTAATCCTGCTGACAACGCCAAGTGTGGCGAGGAGTGGGATATTTTTAATATAAATACTGGGAGGGGCAACTAAAAACAACTAAGGGGAGGAAACTTAGGGACCGACAATGCCACCTGGGGACTTGCACCCCAGGATATAAAAAACAAATTCTAATAAGGACACAGGGTCGAAACTGATGAGGCAGAGACAGTAGGTCAAAAAGAACAAATGTTTTTATTAACAAAAATGATCTAAAAGACAACTATAACAATACTAAAAACTCCAATGAAATACATATAATAAACTCAAATCAGTGGGCTGGGGCTTCAGTGGGGGCAGACTACTGGTAAGGATACCCCATCTCCCTAGTCGGGGGGGGGGGGGCAACACTACAAACACTACAACAAAATATGCACTAAAAGAGTCCCAGTGCCTACTTGCATGCATAGGCGCGGGAAGTAGGGGTGCTGGGGGTGCGGCAGCACCCCTTGTTGGTGGCAGCACCCCTTGTTGGTGGCAGCACCCCTTGTTGTCAAACTGCGATCAAGCCCGTATTACACAATGGGCATTAATCATTATGGTGATAATTATCCAATCAGAATAAAGTAAAAGTTGTTTAATGTAATGATTGGGAGAAGGCCGCATGCACTGTGTAGATTGGCTAAAGATAAAGGTGGGTGGGCATAGAGCAGGTTGTTTACATCGCACTGATCCAAGATCAGCTTTCTAAGAACGAGTTGAGATTGAAAGAGTGGAATTAATTTGTAACTGATCCCCGGTCAGATTGGGTTGTATCAGCGAGTGAAAGTGTGGAAAGGGGAGAGAAAGATGCGGCTGCTATAAAAAATGTCCCGCGAATAAATAGCTTTTTAAAAAGAGCTGGGAATGACGAAGAGGAGGATGTCGAGGAGCTAGCTAATGTTAGCTTGGAAGAATCGCTGCCTTCTACCAGCTACACTCAGCCACAGCTAACGGTAGCTAACGTTAACTTTAGCGAAGTTGTTGTGGAAAAAGACAGAGATGAGGCCGGTCATCAGCATTACAGAACAAGGTAATGGCCCCTCAGGTACCATCATCTCTGAAGACCCTGCACTACGGGGACCGATTACAGAGACCGTCCAGGAGGAAGTTATACTCCGAGGGATATTAGCCTTTCAGAATCGGCGGCTAAATGTCCAGCATCTCGGAGGGGGGACGAGGCTGGCGGCAGAAAGACCCGCTCTCTCACTAACGAGGCACTGACCCGACACCTTCACAACGGTGAAACGGTACCACGGGAGTGGATTCTATATTCACTGTCCACCGGAGACATTTGTTGCGTTGCCTGTAAAGTTCTACCAACACACAGCAACGCATCTGTAGTAGGGTTTAGCGAGCTGGACTTAGAGGATTTGATCTGCGACTTTGCAAAGAAAAAGACAAGAAATTAGAACTTCTAAAGGTAAGAGCTATTATGCTATCTGTAAATTGAGTAGGTTAATATAATCTGTTGTGACCGTGTGACCAGATAATGTACATATTTTGTTTAGTTTATTGAAATGCCATGCATATCAGACGTATTGCATAATAATTTTGTGATGCTGCTATAGGCCTGTGTGAGACTAAGTTGTCAAGTGCAGTAGCCTATATGTTGGCTTTTGCAGTTTGTGAAGTTGCAGCTGACTAAGTGACTGTTATTTAACAACCTGCGCTCAGCTGTGTTGTGTGATGGTATTGTTGTATCTTCAGTCAATCACGTTTCAGAATTACTATTGTGCTTTCTGCTTGGGTGATTTTTAGTGAGTACTATATCGCCATAGTCTTGAACCATACAACGCTTTGGTATGATTTAATTAATTGTAACACTGTCTTGTGATGTGTGAGTCAGATGGCAGTACTTGGTTTATTGAACTGGAAAGGCATACTTGACGCCTGCTCAGCTGGACTAGTCATTCATCTTTTTATTATTTTTTATTCGATAGTGACAGTGGATAGACAGGAACGGGGGAGAGAGAGAGGGAATGACACGCAGCAAAGGGCCGCAGGTCGGATTTAAACCGGGCCGCTGCAAAGGAATCTTTTGACCAGTAGTGATTGGCATGTGATTTAGTGCCTATATAGTTCGCTGTGCAGTACATAGCAGTATGTAGCCTACTTCATGGGGGGGGGGAGGCAGAGGGAGAGTTGTTCTGCGCACCCCCCCCCGCCAGCACCCCGCACCCCCTGCTGGAAATGACTTCCCGCGCCTCTGCTTGCATGCAACGGGAGCGAGGTACCAACATGCACAATCTGATATCACCAAGTAATTAACAGTCCAGGGTCAATGACGAAGTTGTTTGCCCTGGATCAACATTACAACCAACCAATCAGTGGCACATATTGATTGTGATGTCATTAATAGTGCAACGCGACTTCAACGTAAATTAAAAAAAAAAAAAAACGTCTGCCCGTTTCAGAGCTCGCGCCGATGCTTCACTGTCATCTTAACAGTTAAGATTTAGCCTACTTCCAAGAGTTTTATTTTATTTTTAATGCCTCTTGAACATCCTCAAAAACATTATTAAGTTAACTTGTAGGCTAAACGAGCTAATACCGATAACTAGCATGACCAGCTAGCTAACTTGTAGGCTAAACAAGCTAATAAAGATAACTAGCATGGCCAGCTAGTGTGCTAGCAGTTATCCTAGCATGACCAGCTAGTGCGCTAGCAAACTTGTGGTGGTATGAACTAGCCTAAAGAGCTAACGTGTAGGCTAAACAAGCTAATCAAAATAAATAGCATGGCCAGCTAGTTTGCTAGCAGACATGTTGGTGGTATGAACTAGCCTAAAGAGCTAAAGTGTAGGCTAAACAAGCTAATAAAAATAAATAGCATGGCCAGCTAGTTTGCTAGCAGACTTGTTGGTGGTATGAACTAGCCTAAAGGTAGCTTACTACTAAAATGTTCAAGCTAAGCCTGTGTGAGTCTGTAGACATTTTTTGCATAACTAACATTACAGACAAAACATCTTAGCAATGTGTGTTTTAATCAAAGTTGATAGCATTAGCAACTTATATATGTGATGCTACGATTAGCTGCAAATGTTGATCCAGGACCACCACAGAGTGACATTCATCCAGGATTGTTGTTTATTGTTAGTCCTGGACAATCGCAGCCACAGTTATTCTTACCGTCAGTAAGTGTTGATCCAGGACCACCACAGCATCAAATTCATCCTTGACCGACACAGAGTGACATTAATTTTTATCTTGTCCACACCTCATTTTAATCACTCAAATCTGTTTCAGAAAACTGTGGGAAACCTCTAAGGATGTCTGGTAAGTGTGAAAGGTTATGTAATGAAAAGTGTCATTAACCATTAGTACATTTCAAAGTATATCCTTTTCCTTTTTTTTATTTATTATTACCTTGTGGGAACGTGTGGACCTCACACAATTTATGTCTCATCTCTGAAGACTCTATTCGAGAACTTATACATTACAGATGAGGTTCCAACTAATTTTCATTCAACTGCCAGTGTCTATATGTCAATATAAATGCAATGAAATTCTGTCACATATGATTTCAAGTTAATGTATTTTAAAACCAGTTCTGTTACTACTTTTAAAGTACAACAAAAAAACGGGGTATTGTAGAATTAGCCTATTAACCTACTATATATACCCTGAATCTATCAAAGTACTGTTCAACAAACAATGTACAGTAAATAGCAATTTTTGGGTTATAAGGTTCCAATGCTATTAGAAGCTGTTCCAATTAATGGGGTAATGTGATGTTTAAAAGAAAGACGTGCAGGAATTTGAACTGACCTAACTATGTTTCTTCAACAGGTGATCGATTCCTTCCTTTTTCTTCTCTGCAAGGTATTAATAACATTTAATTATCAATACTCATGAGGCGCATATAGGATGTGATATGATACTTTGACTTAAGTGTTTAAATGTAATGTCACTATTTCTGTGTTTTTGTTTGACACAGGACTCTCCAGGTACCATTCATGTGGTCACCCACATAATGACAAAAATCAGGATTTTTGTCATTAATGTCATTTATGTCATTAAGGAAATATGGTGATATGATGGTCTGCTTGCCTCTTGTTATAAACAACATAAAACTAACCAACTTCATTTCAACCAAACAAAAATTCTACTTCCATGAGTAGTAGTCAAACTTCATTAGTTGTGCTGCCTTATATAGAGCCAAAAACCAGTACTTTTTGAAGGTGTGTGTGTATGTGTGTGTGTGTGGGTGGGTGGGTGGGTGTGGGGGTGTGTGGGTATTTTCGTAATGAGTAGATCAGCAAAGTTGGGCTTACCGTATAGGCAAAGGTGAGCAACCAATGAGTGGGGTCGTATCTTACCAAGACTTTCAAATATTCAAATCAAATTTAGCATAATGACTCAGGACCTAATCCTGATGGTGCACAACAAAATTTAATTGAAAAATTTGGAAAATATTATTGAAATTTGGCATCTGTAAAACTCTGTAAAAGTGTTCTCTTCTCTGTTCTAGTATGCAGACATAGAACAGAGACGTGTCATTTATATGAACTCCCTTGGAGAGTCCAAGGCCAAGGAACAGGACATCCTGAACAACTGGAGGTGATATTTGCAAACAGTGGCAACCTATTTTTTACCTGATTATCACAATACTGGGGTCTGTTGTATCTCCTTGAATCTATAAAAATCCAACTACCTCATTATCTTTTCTCCAGTCTGAACAGCTCATTTGCTACAGCATGGGGCTGTGATGGCCCCTGGGAGACTGTTAATGTCCAGCATCCAATGCAGACAGATGGACACTCTTGTGGTGTCCATGTCATTCTGGTAATTATTGTTGTTATTGCATTGCATTGAATTGTTGCACCAAATCAGTGATTCATTTTGTCAACATAGCACTATATTTCTTCAGCGCCCTGGTCACATTCTCATACATATTCAAACCTGGAAGCTAGTTGCAAGTACAGTTCCATCTGAACATTTAGCATGTCTGCTGCAGCATTTCAGGTTTTGGTCACAAGCTTATTTCTCTAATCTTTAGGCCACTTTGTTATTCATTCCTCAGTATGCACAAGCACTCTTACATGGGGAGGCAGTTGAGCGGGGCATTGTGGAGGACTTTGGATTGGAGATGTCCGAGATACGAGCAGAGCTGTGCCATGATCTTTTCAAGTCATTAGGTAAAGTATCTCAATTATGTAACATTATACATAGTAACGGATAATGGAATAAATTGATTTGTATTACCCACTGTGGAAAAAGTTGAGTTTGTAACTATTTTGCATGTTCATTCCGTGTTTTTGTATGTGTTACAAGCGTAGCTCTGTAGAATATTTGGGCACAGACATCTTTGGGCAAGTAGGAAGAAGGTGCAGAGATACATAGTAGCTTTTACTTGACAAACCTGAAACATCTTATCTTAGAATAAATCCTGCGCATCTAACTCCATCTACAGCCTGCAATGCAATATGCAAAAATCCAGCGCTCCCTGTTTCAGTTAACAAATCAGTGACAGCTGGCGGCTAATGGAAGAGTGTTAACTGACTCCCCCTTCCTCATATGTGCACGGACAAAGCACCAGTTCTCATGTGGCCGTTTAGCTCAGTTGGTAGAGTGGGCGCACATATGCAGAGGTTTATTCCTCAACGCAGAAGAAGGTACATGGTTCGAATTCCACCTGTGATGGTTTTCCTGCATGTCTTCACCCCTCTTTCTCCCCTTTCATATCTCAACTTTCCTATACAATAAAGGCAGACATGCCCCAAAAGCTCCAGTTCGCAGGTGTGTGGAACCATATGAAAGTTGATAGTGAAGGGAAAATCTTCTAACAAAGTTCCAATTCCGAGGTTTACCCCCGTAGCTAATATCGGAGGACTGGGGAGAGACAGAGAAGATTGGGCACTGTTGACACCTGATATCCTCAATCTGCATAAAAAGACTATTCAAATGACACCAAATATGTCTTTGGTGTATTTACTTCCACCTTTGACCCTTTTTTAGGCAAATTCGCTGTTTTGACTGTAAAGCCCTAAAAATAAAAAATTCTAATGCCCACTATGCTTTACCAACAACACATTCTGATGATGTGAGTACACACATGATGTGAAAAAAACCCGGAATACAAATTATGTTAATTTATGGTATACATGAAATTGGTTAACCATCAGCATGGTTTATATGTATTAACTTTGAATTAATTTCATCTGTAGACAGGACACAAAAATGCAGCGACTGCTGGCGGCTAATGCAACCTGAAACAAAGGTGCAGTATACCATGTAACCATTTGTGGGAATGATCCTTATTGGGGCAGTTTAAAAGGCATGTTTGGGTGTAATTTTGTTTGACCTAGTCTTAGTTCTCACTTATCCTTGAGTACCATTATTTTCTTCCTTCATGTACACCATGTAGAAATGACAATTAACAAACCTTGATCCTTAATTGTCAAACCTTGATCCTTGAAGTGTAACTGTTTATTATTCATTTTACAACTTTCTTTCCATTTAAGGTCAAGTGTGATGGCTGTGGCACCTACAGGCATGTACGCTGTGCAAAACAAGCATGTGTTCTCTGTGTCTATTGTACAGGTGAGTACATTTTCTGACATATAATGATGTCTACAACATGTTCACAGATGCTGACAACTAATTTTGTTAAACAATTTATCGCTCTTATTTTATTTAGTATAAAACATTTCGATTTCTTAAACATTAAGAGGTGATTGATAACTGCACTACGTAGTTGTACTAAACAAATAATTCATTATTCTAAAATACTACAGAGCACTTACATTCATCTTTATACTTCAGAGATCAGAAATGTAGCAGACAATGGAGAGATTTGGGGAAGTATATGGGGAGAGGACAGTCAGAAAGAGGAGGAAGAAGAAGAACAGGGAAAGGCCCAGGATAACATTGACAGTCAGAAAGAGGAAGAGGAAGAAGAACAGGGAAAGGCCCAGGAAAACAGTGAGGACAGTCCGAAAGATGAGTGAGAAGAAGAACAGGGAAAGGCCCAGGATAACATTGACGAGAGTCAGAAAGAGGAGGGAGAAGAAGAACAGGGAAAGGCCCAGGATAACATTGACGAGAGTCAGAAAGAGGAAGAAGAAGAAGACCAGGGAAAGGCCCAGGAAAACCATCGCGAACAAGGCATTATCACAGTCCCTGGTCGACTAGCGATTACGGGACCAAAAAAAAAGATGTATAAAATTAGTCCTGAAGAAATACAACGTCGGATAAGGTGAAAAAATATCCGCCCATGTCTTCCGGAGCCTTATTGGGGTAGGTTTCATGAAATGTCTGTGTGTAGTGCCAATTTCTATTCCTAATCACATTATACAGTTTCCCCTGAAATGTAACTTTTTTGTTTTTACTAATTCTGTTAGGTGTTATGTTATTTGTTAGCATTTTGTTGATAACATATGTGAGTTATGCTAAGGTATGATAAGTCATTCTCTTTCTAGGGAAGAAGGGCAAACCTGCCTCCAATTGTGCTGCAGCAGCCACCCCAAAAGAAAACCAAAACAAGTATTTTCAGCTGTCTGAGTGAGGGAGAGGCCGTGGACTTGGCAGACGGTTTTGCAGGGAGTCTGGCCCACAACGTGCATTCATCTGACATCTGTCAGGGTGTCACGAAAGACATGGCAGACAAAACAAAGTAAGTATTTTGATCCATTCCCAGTATTATAGTTTGTCAAGTCTGAAATATCACCTCAATGCAAAGCATTGCACATATCTGCAGGGCTCTCAAGTGTCACGCATTGAGCGTGACAGTCACTCATTTCGGTCTTTTTAACACGCACTCCCGCCACACATTGTATTTCTCACGCGTAAAAATTATTTATAATAAATTGAATATGCCGCAGCGCCCAAACTTTCTCTGGCTGCGCCGCTCTCACTATGGAACCGGCAGGAATCAAGCGCGTCTGGCCGTTTTACAGTTGTGCGGAGGCTCCACGCAGAGCTCTTGCAGTAGTCTACATAAGTGGCCTGATGTTTATGCTTGTGCGCTGGTGTGTGCGTTGAGCCACATGTGTGTGGGGGGGGAGTGTGTGGTACAGGGAGAAGTGAGAGAGTGACGGCGATTATCTTTGGAGCAAGTAGCGACTCTAGAGTCCTAGTAAGAGAAACAAAGTGTCTCCTCTGTTCTTTCTGACCACGGTGGGAAATGTGTAGCAGGAAAAGTTAACCCTCTCCTTGATTTCATGTTGTTTATGGAGAAATAGAACCAGGAAACGAGTCAGGGGAAATGCAACGCTACCAAGCCCATAGACCGTGACCAAGCCACGGCTTGTATCTTACATTTTTAATGTCTAAGTCGAGCCTGCCACTTATCAGCCAAACAAAAAAAAGAAAGGGGCTACACAATAGCCAATCAGAAAATAGCACTATTTTATCTGGGTAAGATTTAATGCAACAACCAATGAAAAAAAAGCAAAGCATACAGACACTTCCCTAAACATTCGCTCATTCAGAGACCAGAGACCCAAACGTGGCTCTGTGTGTGTCAGAAGGTCTGAGATCTACCGTATCAGCAGAGCAATCACGTAATGCACAGCAGACTATGGTGCAGGTAGATTATTTTCTGAAATATATTGACTATTATAACTTTATTTTTCTCAAAGTATCACGACTCTTCCAAAACTCAGATAAAAGAGATATTTTGAATGTGCACAAAGTTTTGAACATGAGCAGAAATCTTGCTCTAACAAATCATATTACAGTCCAGGGGTTTATTAATTCATTAAAATGAATTAATGTATCATTGACGTGAATAATTGTCATATGCACATTTAAGGAGGTTACTTCCTTAACAAAAGATGCAAAAGGGAAGAGTAAATGATGCTAGGCTACATGTGTGCTGACTCTGATATAATTAGAAAAGTCGATCTACAGGAGAATAAATAGATGAAAGCAATACAGAATGCCTGAGCCTAACTGCAATATATTCCATTATGTTTTTATATTTGGATTATAATCTATGTTTACCTTTACACAAAGATTTCCAGCATAAATTGATTCAGAACAAGGTATAAATAGGTGCATACAAATTCACCAGAATGCAGGAAATGAAGAGTTTAATGCTCAAAATTTTCTCCCAGACCCCCAGACTCCCTCATTATCATAAGTAACCATACAGAAAATGGATAAATACTTTGTATTTGGTCTAATTGTCAGTGCCATGTGTCAAATCTTTTATTGTGTAAATCTGAGCAATTATTAATAATAACAAAAAAAACACTAATAATAATAATATTAATGAAACACCCCTATTCCTGCGACTTGTCCAACCCGCCACCAATCTATGATCTTTTTGGGAGGGGTCACTCTTGCCTGTCTTCAAAACTTGAGAGCCCTGTATCTGTACATGTTGTTCATACACTGCTCATACTACATACCCATATTTATTCTGCTCCAATAAGGTAACTGCTAATACACTGCACATATAATATTATTGTAAACCACCTTCTGTAAAGCAACTATATAATACTGTCTACGCTGCACTTGTATATGGCATTGCACTTTTATGCTTTTTTTGCACTTTTGGTTGGACGCAAACTGCATTTCGTTGTCTTTCTACTTGTACTGTGCAGAATGATAAAGTTGAATCTAATCTAATCATTGACAGAGTGGAAACTTCAGTCATTTGCATTTATCATGCTAAAAATGTGACACTAGGCACTATGCTGATGCCTGCACTAAAGGGAAAATTATAATAAAACTGAGACGTTGAACTTTAAAGTCTATAATGTTGGTTTGGCTTTTCATGGATTCACTCTTCTGCCAAAATTGTTTTTAAAATATGTTCATAGCAAAAATGGATGCATGTGATTTAAATTTAATTCATTTATTTGAATCGACAGCCCTAGTTTGAAACCATATAACATACCGTAACATAGGTCTTATAATAATTTGTTGTTTTGCTCTGATGTCTTGGTTTGCTGTGTTTCTTCCACATATGCACTCTGTTGAAGATGTTGGAGAACAACCAAATGTATGATGCAGACTCCGCATTCAGTTTGGAAACACATTAATTTGGATCACTTCCGCTGGGGTACGTTCTTTCACACCTAAGTGACAAATTGAACCAATTAAAGTTTTAGCGGCCCACTCCTGCCTATTGCTGGGCCTGCAGCGCTCAATTAAAGACACTGACAGCGCTGTGCAGGTGGAAAAACTCCAACAACATCCGGATGGTGCTGCAGTACCCAGCTGTGTGCCATTACTTCCAAAGGCACTGGGAGGATATTGGGCACATGTGGTCAAATTATGGACGTTGCTTCAACCACTTGGATTCAGAAACGAATAATGTGATTGAACAGTAAAAATTGAATGTTTGCTCAACCTTGAATGCTGTACTTACTCATTATTACATTTCATTACATTAAATGTCATTTAGCTGACGCTTTTATCCAAAAAAGCGTTTACAAAAAAAAGCGTCTTACGATATATGTCAGAGCTAATTACAGATTTTTTTTTTTTTTCCAAAATACAGAGGATTTGATAAAAAAGTAATTCAGACACTGCATATGTCCCAGTGCCAACAACAGGAAGCACTACCCTTGGCAATCTAATCACAGAGAAATCAGTGCAAAGTCATTCAGACAATGCAGATGTCCCGGTGTCAACCACATGTTGCACTAGTACTATGGATAATCTATACACAGAGAAATTAGTGCAAAGCAATTCATACAGTACAGAAGTTTCAGTGCCAACCATGGGAAGCAGTACTACTGAGTTGACAAGTGTTGAGAAATTAACTAATATTATGCAGATTGTTAGCTATTGGACAAACATCCCCGATCCCATTCAAGACATGATAGACAGACTACATAGCCATGTTGTACAGGCAGAGTCAAGGTCAATGTCAAGGTCCCATATCCCATTAATGTTGTTGACAGAACCCATAAAATCAGACCATTATTTCCACGTCGAAAAGGTACGGTGGTTGCAGGCACTTTGCCTTGCAAAGCTGCAATACCAGCAAAGACAGTGGAAACCCCTGATTACCCTCTCAAAAAGCGATCAAGAAGCTCAACATATAAACATAAACGCTTCAGATCCTCTAAGCAATAATGGGGATCAGTAGCCTGACAAGCCAGACCCACATCAAGATGTTGGGTCTGGGAACTAACCATTGACAGGGCTCAATCCGAGGGGTGGGATAAATGGTTGTCTTTCAAATTCCCTCTGCACACATAGCGCTACAACCAGGCAGAGCAACGAAGAAGGTAGCGAAGCTAGTTGATAGATTAAACTTTTGCCGTATCCGGTCGGCAAAACTCCAAACACATCTTCCTTTTTTTAAGAATGATTTCTGTGCCGTTCTTTGTTCTTTTCTCAAAGAAAAGCTTAACTCCAAGTCTTCCAAAAGACCGCTGTTCCCAGCAGCAGCAGCCATAAGCCCGCCCACCTACTCTATACATGACGTGATTGGCCTGACCAAAATTTGTTTTTTTCAGCTCGCAAGCCAACGGAGACGGCCCAGACTGACCCTGGCTGCAAAATAAATTTGCTGCCACTAGGGTGCGTCTAGATTTCTAGGCTAGGGGGTCAGGGGTGTTATAATAAAACAAGAGTTGGTTAAGCTATGAACTCTGTGATCACGGTGACGTTGGTTCTGATATGCCGTGTGAAATTAAAAATTGTTTGTTGGTGGAAGTGATTGCCCAATGTTTGTGTAACAATATCCAGTATTAACTGAGTGTAGATGTCTGGTAGGCTCCTGAGGGGGGAAGTGGGAGTCGAGAGTCTTGGATAACCTGACGGTTGTGTGTGAATAACAGGGAGGGAGAGCAGCAGGTGCCTTAGTTGCTGTACACCTGGCCTTCAGGCGGCTGGGACAGCCTGTTTTCTTTCATCATCATGTGCTGTCTGAGCTCCTTAGCATGATTGCCGTACTGTTTAGTTCAAAAACATCCAAAACACCATACAAAAACATAGCAGCCCAGACGCAAGCTTTTATTTTGAAAAGTCGAAGCTCGTGCCGGGGACAGCACCAGCCAGGAGGGCATGAGACGGGAGGTCTCCAGGCTGCAGCCATACCCGACTCAAATATCCTTTCGGTCTAGTATATATATAAATGACGAACGAGAAGGAAGGATTGGTAGCATGCAAGCTCCCAAATTGACGCTCGTCTGAGAAATGGAGTTATGGATAATGTTCAGCTTCAGCAGCTTTACCTAAGCTAAAATATACAATGACTGAGGAAGCCTAGTGACGAGTCCATTGCAACCAGTGTTGAATTTGTTATTACCCAGTGTGGTCTCAATGTTTTATTGTTTTATTTCATGTGAATACTAGTTTACTAGATGAGTAACTTAGTATTTTAAATAATGCAGTAATGCAGGAAGTGTGCATTTAGTTTCCATGCTTATTGTGTTTCCACAACAACATTAGTGAGTAAATCTACTGAAATGGCCACCACACCATAACAGAGAAGTGTGATGCGTAAGATGAGAATGCAGAAGTTTAGTCATGTATGTCATGGCTGTAAAAAATAATGGGCATCTGTATAGCTTTGCCAAGCGCAAACCAGTACAGAAGGATTCAATAAATTGTTGGGGAAGGTCATCCCTTTTTTCCTAATCATTTTGGAGGGTCATCCAAAATGTATTGCTGGTGAAGGGAGGGTCAGGTCTTTTTTGACTAAAGATCTCAAAACTCCTCCGGTGGCCCCTGAAATAAATAACGAACAGTCCCTTACTCTCCTGAATAAAATATTTAATTTGCCGTTGGTTAAATCTCCAGCTTTATGTGTTCTTGGTCTGCTAACGGGTGATAGTTTTGAATGAACAGAGAAGATTATGGGTTCGTCTGGCCACAATAACAGGGTGTAAAATAATATTAAGACACTGGAAATCAACTAGCCCATGCTGTTTTACGGAATGGATTGAGCTGATGACAACGATGGCTACTTTTGAACGGGTTACTTATAGAGTCAGGGGTAGGGAACATATTTTCAGAGGAATATGGGGCCCTTTTTTGGATGTAATAGAAGAAATGTCTGTCTGATTTTTATAACTGGCAACTGGTGTAATCGATTGGTAGGCGTGGTAACTGTTTCTATCAAGGCATGTTTATTGTTTTACTGTTTTATTGTTTCATTTTTTTATCACATTGCATTCCTCATATTGTTAGATTTGTTTTGTGTCAAGTAAAGTTTTGGATCATCTGTTGTCCTGTCAAAATATCAATAAAAATAAAAAATATGACAACCAATTTTACTAATTATTATCATTATTTATGCTATTTCATTTTTTTGTGGGATTCACTTTTTCTCTGTTCGAGAGTTGTGGGTTAGGGGTAAAGAAGTGTGTATGGGTCGGTAATAGAGAGCCTTTATGTACGTATGTACGTATGTAAGTTGTATGTGTCATGTATGTGTCTTATGGTTCGTTTTATGTTGGACCCCCTTGAAAATGTGATGGTTCATCTCAGGCGCTATCCTTCAATGCATTCCTTCAAACTTGGTCAGATATATTTTGATTGCACAACTAGTCTTCTTTTTGGAGTGATTACTGGCTTTAACATTTTCTAACCATGCCCATACTTATTTTAATTATAACTGTTTGACTGTAACACATGGGTGTCAGTATGATTACAAACTGATCCATGTAGAGCAGCAGTCAAACATTCAACACACACACACATACACACACACACACACACACACACACACACACACACACACACACACACACACACACACGTATAGGCGCACATCAGACAGACAGACACAAGTCTTTCCCTTGTTAAGCTTTAAAGTGTTCATATTATGCTTTTTGGCTTTTTCCTTTTCCTTTATTGTGTCATATATCCTTTTTGCTGCATGTAATAGCTTTACAAAGTGAAAAAGCCCAAAGTCCATCCCAAAGGGACTTACTATCTCCAACAGAAAACACTGTTCACAAACTGCTCCAAACAGCTCTATTGTAGTCCAGCCTTTACTTCAGGGACAAATGTGTGTGACTTTGTAACACACATTATAATGCTCGTCTAGCTGCTAGTGTGGCATGCCCTCAAACTCTGCTTCTGATTAGCTAGTAGTCATTACCTAGGTACCGCGCATGTGCAACTTCCAACAAAGATGGAACAGAAGTGAGATGCCTCAGTCTGTAGCTAAAACCCGACAGCTCAACACACAGGGTGAAAAGAGGAGCTGCAGCAATGGGCAGTACAACAAAAAAAGGGTATTTTATGAAAATTAAACCATGTAAACCTATTCTGGTCCCTCTAAATACAATTATGAACCCGAAAATGAGCATAATATGAGCACTTTGATTAATATGTAATGGGCAACAGTGCCAAAAGCAGCAGTGAGATCAAGCAATACTAAAATCAAAATTTTCTGGGAGCCACTGTTGATCTTAAGGTCATTATTGTAATTACTCTTATGAGATCTGTTTCAGTGCTATGATCGGCTTTGAAACCCGATTGGTATGTATCATATATATATTGAATTGAGTGAATTGAAAGATATTCATCCAGTTGTTTGTATCAGGTATTTTGTTGGAGATTGGTCTGTAGTTATTAATTATACCTGGATCAAAATTATATTTCTTCAACAGAGGTGAAACTACAGCATGCTTGAGAGAAGCAGGAAAAATACCAGTCTGCAGAGAGCTATGAATAATATTTTCTACTGTATTCATAAAGTAATGAAAGACTGATTTGAGCGGTTTGGTAGGGATGGAATCAAGAGAACAAGTATAAGACTTTAGGTACTGAATTACTCCTTCCAGATCTTTGGAGTTGACAGGTGAGAATTTTGACATTGAGCTCATGACAGTAAATTGGTGTGAGGGTGAGGCGGAGCTAGATGTATTGCTGCAAGTTGGAAACATTGCCTTGTTCCAGCCTCTAAAATGTGAGGATGTGCAATTTCTTTGTCTTACATTGTCTAATGCGATAGTTAAATGCAGATTGTTATGGGTTTTGGACTATTAGACAAAACAAATCATTTAAAGAGGTCTGCTTCAAATTATGCTCGTTACACATATTATTTACAATGTCTTTGACATTTTAATGCCCAAATAAATATTTGATAAATCAACTTTACAATTAGTTTCAGCAATAGTCAGCAAGTAACCTCAGCAATGAACACAGTTCTTGGAAGCATCTCTCATAGTTGCACTTCATTTTGTAATTCATAATTAATGATCATGTAAGGGCTAAAGGTTGTGTCCCTGTTTCTGTGTGCACACCACTTTTTTTGCATCTTTGCATGGCAGTGTGTGTATAGTGTTTGTGTAGCTTCATTTTAAATGCCAGAGGTCAACAGAGCCACTCAGCCTCATTTTCCTATTAATAAGTTATGCAGAGAAGTCAACAACCAAACTGACATTGTAGCTTGCAGTGAAACTCATTAAGTGGAGGCAATTTGCATGAAGGTGTGGCTGTTTAAAAATGCATAAGAATTAAAAATGTAACAGAATGAGTGCCCTTGCATAAAGTAACCCAAAGATGGGAATTAATTTAAATTTTCAATTATATTTATAGCGTCAAATCATAATAGACGTTATGTCAGGACACTTTATAGATAGAGTAGGTTAAACCACACTCACTAATTTACAGAGACTCAACAGTGAGAAAAACTGTTTTCTTTATGGTTTTTGGGAGAGAGAGAAAGTAGCGGAGTACAGTAGAGGAGCCTGGTAGCTGAAGGAGCTGGCTCCCATTCTACTTTTGGAGACTCTAGGAACCACAAGTAACTCTGCTTTCTGGGAGTGCAATAGGGTACTGTGAGCTCTTTAAAATATGATTAGTGCATTAAGAGCTTTGTAGGTCAGGAGAATTTAAATTCAATTCTGGATTTTACATGAAGCTAATCAAGAGGAGCTAATACGGGAGAAATATGATCTCTTTTCCTGTTTTTTTGTCAGCATGCTGCAGCATTCTGGATCAACTGGAGAGTATTAAGGGACTTATTGGAGCAGTGAAAATAACAATAGTTAGCTTTAAAGTAACCAATGCATGGACTACTTTTTCTGCATTTATTAAGCATTAATAATAAAATGTAAACATAACCTGCTTACAGTCAACAGACTTAAAATTAAAATACTACAACTAAAAAAATTGTGGTGGAAGTTTTCTATGAAGCATCAGAGTAAACAAATATCAATGATAAAAATGAAAACGAATAAAGACTGTTTGAGATTTTAAACCAAAGTCTGGTCTTTGAGCATTTATTATATTTTGCAAAATATGAGAATACAGATTCAAAGGTACATGCAGTACAACTGAATGAGCATTACTAAACTAAAATCTAAACATCACATCATCATATAGTCAAAACCCTTCTGCTCACCCCTCTAACTTTATCTTTTAGCCTGGCCATAGTTGAAAAGAGGACATCACCAAAAAGTCAAACCATCCTCACCTTCCTCCCTGCTCTCTGTTCCCAACATTAGTCTAAACAATAGTTTATCTCAGGAGGCAGTAGGAGACATGGTTTGTGGCCTTCTCGACTTTGTCTGCTAAAAAGTTAAACAAAATGAGAAGCTAGAGTTTCTTAAACAAAAACCACTAGGCTAATAGTTCATGGCTGCAGATGTCCCTCTCTGGCCTTTAAGAGTCTAAGAGGAAGGAACAGCATTTTTGTGGAGGTTTAAAACAATCTTTAAGCAAATGGTTATAATCATTAATCAATAATGGTTAAAATAAAATTTGCATAATCACACAAAATACATTTTACTTTAAAAATTCAAACCTTATTTCTTAAAGATTCAAACATCAAACATATCTTAGATTTAATCACAAAATTCAACCTTTACTTCTTAAAGATTCAAACTTATGGATATAATTGTCTATTGCTGAAATGCTGTTTTTTAAAGAGGTACAAAAAAAAAACCTTTTTAATTGTAGCAAGCGTTCACGTCTAAGTAAAAATAATAAAACAACAAATTTTAATCAGTCTCACACAGTATCAGAAACAGTATCCAGAACCTCATCATCATATCTTTCTAACATTACGAATGCAAAAATCACAAATGCAGTAATGAAGAATAAACTCAGTACAAATTTGGACCCCCCGAATCTCCTCGGAGGGTACCATTTCAGTAGTTTCTCGTGCTGCTCCATCATGTGTGCATATCACAGCACTCTGCTCCTGTATGTTTGTGTGTGCCTGAGCACACTGCTCTGAGTCACAGAGGAATGTCAACAGTTCCTCAGTGTAAAGAAAACAAGGACTGTGCTGTGAGTGTCAGAGCATCAGAATGAGTGTTTTTCAGGAATGTGCTGTGTTCAAAAAGGTACAATACCAGTATGTTGGTCACACTTTCTCTCCTCCTTCAGTGTGTTTGCAAATCAGTGAGAAAAACTCCAGTTTTCCCCCGATTGATTTCAGAGATAGCACAGAACGCCGTCTGTCAAGCTGGTCTCTGAATCGATTTCCCTCGTAGGTGACTCAGCAGGGAACCTGCTCGTCACTTGTTGCAGGTGTTAGCGAACCTGGCACCTCTCCTGGGTCCGGAACCTGTTTGCAGTGTGTTGCGTGCACCCACGTGGATCGTTCCGCGACCTTGACTGCTGTGTGAGTGACCAGGAGGATCTGGAAGGGTCCTTCCCACCGTCTGGACTGCCAGTTCTTCCTCCTGAAGCTTTTGATCACAACAAAGTCCCCAGGCCGGAGCTTATGCAGTGGTCCCTCAGCTGGTTTAGGCAGACCCGCTGAAACCTGTTTTCTTATGTCAGAAAGAGCAGAAGAAAGTTGGGTGCAGTATTTCAACATGTCATGTTCACATAGAGCTGTTGAGGGAATTGCCGCCTTTGGCATTTCTGTCCTTTCATAAGGAGGCCTGGCAAACAGAATCTCATATGGACTGAGATTGGAACGAGATTGTGTACGCATTCGCATATACATTAGGACCAAAGGAAGCGCCTTTGTCCAAGGGAGGCCTGTGTCTGCACAGCATTTAGCTAGTTTTGCTTTTAACGTCCCATTAATGCGTTCCACCAATCCCGCGGACTGGGGATGATAAGCGCACGCGTCTTTGATGTTTATCCCGATAAACAAGCTTATTTGTGTTATCGCTGAGTTTACAAAATGAGCTCCATTGTCGCTAGACACAAGGCTCGGTATTCCCCATCTGGGAATGATTTCAGTCATTAGAGCTTTTGCCACCACTGAAGCTGTCTGTCTTTTGGCCGGAAACACCTCCACCCATTTAGAGAACATATCAACCATAACGAGGCAATGTTTTTTCCCCTCTGACGGTGTTAGCTCAACAAAATCCATCATCAAATGTTCAAATGGTCGTGTTGGTGGTTGGTGTGCTGCCTGTCGTGTTACATTCACTCAATTTTTCTGCAAATGTAGTGAACCCCTTTGTAAACCATGTCTGTGTGATAGCTACCATCATTCCCCCTTTTGAGATATGGTCTAACCCATGTGTCAACTTAGCAAAATGTGGGAAAAAGTGTTTTGGGAGACATGGTTTAGAATCTGGCCCTAGCCAGATGCCAGTGTTAAAGGTGCACCCTACTGTTTTCCACTGTTGTCTTTCTTGTGGTGTAGCATGTGTCTGCATAGCAATGACAGACTCTGGGAGTGAGAAGTGATCCTCTGCAGTGTGAGCTAAGGTGTCAAGTGTGAGGGCAGGCGCGCGCGCGCTTTGGCAGCTATATCAGCACGACTGTTACCCCTAGAGACAGCATCTGCGCTCCTTGTGTGTCAGTGCATTTACATACAGCCACCCGTGTTGGTAGTAGAATAGCAGTCAAAAGATCATTGATCAAATGATGATGTAAAATGGGCTTACCGTCAGATTTCAGAAATTGTTGGTGCTTCCACAGTGCACCAAAGTCATGCACTACTCCAAAAGCATACCTTGAGTCCGTGAAGATGGTAACAGATGAGCCATCAGCCAACTTCCATGCTTCCGTGAGGGCAATGAGCTCAGCAGCCTGTGCAGACAAATGGTTTGGGAGAGATTTAGCAATCATAGTTTCAGTGTCAGAAACTACAGCAAATCCTACCTGTCCCTGTCCTGTTTGTGGGCAGCGCGAGGCTGACCCATCTACATACAAAATGAGGTCTGGATTCTCTAAGGGAGTATCCGAAAGATCTGGGCGAGGTGTGCATGTTTGCGCCAGCTCTGCCAGACAGTCATGTGGTTCTCCGTCCTCTGGTGTAGGCATAAGAGAAGCAGGGTTAAGTACAGTACAACGTTTAACTGTTACGTTAGGCATGTCAAGAAGTACTGTATGATAACGTAGGTATCGTGCTGCAGACAAATGTGAAGCCTTTTGTTCAAGTAGGATCAAAGAGACAGCATGTGGGACTAGCAGTGTGAGTGGAGCATATCCTACTATGTCACGTGATGCTGCCAAGGCCCTTTCAGCAGCTGCTACAGCCCTGAGACAAATCGGAAGGCCTGCTGCAACTGGATCGAGTTTTGCAGAGAAATAGGCCACTGGTCTTAACCTGTCTCCATGCGGCTGCAGGAGAACAGATGTCATGCATCCTACGCGTTCATCCACTGTCTGAGTGAAATGAAGATTTGGGTTTGGCAAACCTAAGGTTGGGGGACTTTGAAAGGCCTTTTTAAGATCTACAAAGGCCTGCTCAGCCTCAACAGTCCAGGTTACCAAATTGTGTGCAGTCAGTCCCTTACCGTGTATCACGTCCCCTAAAGGTTGAACAAGTTCCGCGTAATTTGGGATGAAAACACGACAGTAGGAACACATCCCTAAAAATGACATCATTTGTTTTTTCGTTACCGGTTTTGGTAGGGAAACAATTGCCTCAATTCGCGAAGGAGACAAGGTTTTCCCTGACCCCGAAATGTCATGTCCCAGGAAGTGGACCTCTTGTTTTACAAATTGCAATTTCTTAAGACTGGCTTTGTGTCCCTCAGTTGCAAGATGACACAATAGCGCAATCGTGTCTTGCTCACACAGCTCTTGTGTTGAGCTTCCAATCAAAATGTCGTCTACGTACTGCAGCAGACTTGAACCTGGGTTTGGTGTGAAGCTCTCTAGGCTGTCGCGCGCGCAGGTTCATTGTAGATCATCGGAGATTCAGTGTATCCCTGACAAAGGCGTGTGAAAGTGTATGGTTTTCCATCAAACAGGAAAGCGAACCAAAACTGACTGTCTTTGTCCACCGGGACACTGAAAAAAGCATTAGACAAATCAACGACAGAGAACCATTTAGCATCACTTTTAATTCCCTGTAGGATTGTGTATGGATTTGGCACATTTGGTGCGCGCGCATGAACAGCTGCATTGACAGCTTTCAAGTCCTGAACAAAACGCCATTCTGTCGGAATGCCTTTTGGCCGTATTTTCTTTACCGGAAAAATCGGTGTTCTTAACAGGAGAATCTGGACACGGAATTATAACTCCTGTATCCAATAAGGAGTTAAAAGCGTCGGATTCCATCAATAGCTTCCTGTTTTAACGGATATTGATGTTTCTGTGGTCTGTAGTCCGAACGTGGTATTATGACGACAGGTTGACAATTTTTAATCAACCCCCGTCAAATTTATGTAGTCGCGAAGTATGTTGGCACTTTGGCTAAAAGTGGTGAGACGTCAGTAGGTAAAATGTCGTTTTTACCGTGCAAAATGTGTCTGTTGTAGACGCAGTTTCACTCAATATATAGATACTGCGGATACAAGGCACGCGCCATGATAAAAGTTTTCTATAATTTCCTGTTGAGGGAGAATATGAAATACAGTCATCAGCCGTGTCAGTCCAGTCAGTCAGTTTCTCACAGGTCATGACAAAGTGTCCCGGGTCTGTCTCCTGGTCTGTTGGAGACAAAGAGAGAAGAATATGAGCTACAGAGTTAGAAAGTCACTGCGCATGTGTGCGTGTGCCAGTAGACGTAAGACAACTCTTGCTCGTCCTTGGACTGGTCAAGGAATTTGTCAACATATTCTTCGTCTGGAGTTGGGGAGACAAGAGAGATACAATGCATTTGTTGTGGTGTTCTCATCACTGCTAAAGGTGACACTAGTTGTGCTTCTGTCAGGAGGTCGATAGCCCGACAAAGGTTAATGTCCCATAGAAATGTGAAGGAGTGTGTGCTTTTTGATTTTAACAAAAACATGTCAGGAAAAAGATGATTTTTGTCAAAACGCACAACCCTGAGGCCAGTGGGGGTAGGAATTACCCCTATACCAAAAACACACATTAGATCTCTTCCTAATAAATTTACCGGGCACACAGGTGAGAGCAAAAATGAACATTTTGCTCTTCTCTCTGGGTCTGGATCTGTAGAATCTGTGTGCACACAAGTCATTGGAACGGTAAATTTCTCTGGCATTATCATACCACTTGCACTTCTAGAAAGAATTACCCTACCAGAAAGTTTTTGTTTTGGAAACAATGATTTTTTCAAAACCGAATTTGTAGCCCCTGAATCAACCAAGAATTCTATTTCCCTCCCCTGTATTGTCAACACTGTTGTAGGCAATTTTTTATACACATCTGATGAATACATAGCATAAGTAGGCATTTTCTCTGCTAATTCCTTCTGTTCTATATGCTGTATTGCATCTAGTATGTTTTGCTTATTGTTTGGGGGTGGTGTAGATGTTTGTGGTATGCAGGAAAGCATGTCTTCATTGCAAGCATGTGTATCTGTGTGTGTGTGCATGTTACCCTCCTTAACAGGCGCACTCGTGTCATCCAGTCCGTCCATTCCACCCGTCTTTCCATCCCCCACCGCCTGTCAATCTGCAAACTGCTGAGGGTCGTTGCGCTGTCCCTTAGACGAGTCCTTCTTGGGGTGGGGACATTCGTAGGCCCAATGCTCTTTCTCGCCACAGTTGTAGCAAGTGTCTTTGTCCACTATCGGTGTGTTGCCACGGCCCCTGCCTCTGCTTCCTCTGCCTTTTCCTCTGCCTCTGCCTCTGCCTTTTCCTCTGCCCGCATTCCTTCTTTCTTGAGACATTGCTGCCACAGTTTTTATGAGGGTTAACTGTGCAGCATCACTGTTTTGTTGTCTTTTCTTCTCCGTCTTGTCTCTTGTGCTGGTCAGGATTTTCTCAGCATGTCTAGCATGTCTAACAATCTCCATCAGGGCTGAATCGGGCAGTCCAATGCAGGTTTTGTCCACTTCAGCTCGTATGTCAGGGAGCAGCCCACTCAAAAACACGTTTTTGAAATGAGCTTCCCAAAGTTCAACCACTGCTCCGGCGGCAGTGGTGCGAGCGATGCCGCTGTGTCTATCAAAAGTCTCAGAAAGCCGGTACTGGAAGTCCTCCACCGTCTCGCCTTTATACTGCTTGGTGTTTGTCACACGTGTCATGTCGATTCTGTCTGGAAACACGGTCTCTAGTCCGGTGGAGAGATCATCCAGCAGGTCATTGTAGCCATCATTTGCTCTATTTGCGAGATTTGGATGGAGAATGACTGGATCATTGGTTGGGTCTTCGGGGAGAAGGTGTCGGATCTTTGCATACTCCATAGGCCCCAGGTTTACCATCAGAAGATGTCGTATTTCTGGAACACTGGGCAGAAAAGTCTCAATGAATGCCTGAAGGGCTATGGTAAATTGTGCACCAGAGTTTTTGCACGGGGGAAGGTGGCTTGTCGCTTGTCTAATGTCTAATTCAGTCCAGGCCCTATACACCAGGCCTATTCCCCCTCCTTGTGTAGGGACTTGAATCATGGGAAATGCATCAGCTTCATCTCCGTCCTCATCAGTTTCCTCTGTGAGGCCTTGGAATACTGGCAATCCAGCGGTCGCAGCTGCTTCAGTGCGGCGGAGGAGTGAGATGAGCTGTTCCCGTGCCCGATCGCCTCTCGTCTGTCGGGTCGTTGGTACCGTGGCTGCTCTCTTCCTCTTCCGTGTGGCGGGGGTCCACGATTTTCAAACTCGGATAGAGAGGAGAAAATGTGTCAGTGACATTGTTCATATCTTTTTCTTTTTTCTCTTTTTCTTTTTTCTCTTTTTTGTTAGTATCAGTCATGCTCAGAAGTGTCATCTGTTTCTGCAACTGTTTTCTCTCTCTGTTATCAGCTTCTTTCATCCACACATTAAAACATGCCTTAATATCCTCAATTTGCTCTAAGACCTCTGTTTTAATTGTTTTCTTCCCCTTCAATTTTTTCTCCTCTGTCTGTAGATCTAATTTTAGCATCCTGAGCTTCGCTACACTCAGGGAACCATTTGGCGGAAAGCCAAAGCTTTTAGACCAATAAGATAGACACCGCAAACAATCCGGTCCATGTTTATGAGTCATTTCATCCACTATGGGTCCAGTTACATCACTGGAACGGGAAATTTCGTTTCCCATAATTGATTCTTGGACTTTATAGTATACTATGTCTTTGTTCGATGTGATCGTCACCACACCGCGAGGTTATTTGTTCGGGAAACTTGCGTGAAAACCCGTGTACAGCCCTGCGGACGAAATCAACTTAATAGTCAAATAACTTGACCTATTTAGTATGTTTTCGCCTTGTTGCAGTCTGTCTCTAAATAATCAAGAGGCTCTTTTTAGAGTAAGGTTACGACCCAGACCGTCCTGCAGGTTGTCCTTAAAAGGTTCAGAACTTGTTTAGAGTATCGTTACAACCCAGACTGTCCTGCAGGTTGTTCTTAAAGGGTCCAGCACTCACTTAGAGTATAGACTATTTGTTTTTGTTCGGGAAACTTGTATGAAAAACCCGGTGCGACCCTGCAGTCAAAATCTCTTAAATAGTTAACTATTTAATTTACTTCTGCAGTCCGCCTCTTTAATCAAGAAACGTGCTATCAGTTTCGTAGATTAATTCTTTAGGCCTTGCCTATTGTTCTGCCAGTTCTCTTACTGGTCTTGTCCGTCAATCAATTGTCTTATCACCATATGAGAATTCAATCATAAATATGTCCGTGTCTGCCAAAAGATGTCATTCATAACCTCAGTTATGTTTTTATTACCCAAAATGACCAACAACACACATCTAAATACTCAGTCTCAAAAGTCAGAATAAGTTTCATTTGTTTGTATAACACACTAATGATTTTTGCAATTATTCATTTTGATATAATTGACCAGATATTGATTTTACAATCCAATTAAATTGTTTAATTTGGATCTTACCCGTGCTGCCAGAAATCTCTTCCTGTTCGTTTTACGGAGTGGAAAAACAGCTTGGAGTCCTCCGCGGTCCTGGCCTCCTTCTCTCTGAAAATGTTTTTATTTCGAGGTATAGAAGCAGGCTGATCGTTGATCTCCTGGTTTGCAAAACCCCAGGCCCACGGAGTCCTCCGTGCCGCTGTTCACAACCGTCCTGCTCTAGACAACGCCAAAATGTGGTGGAAGTTTTCTATGAAGCATCAGAGTAAACAAATATCAATGATAAAAATGAAAACGAATAAAGACTGTTTGAGATTTTAAACCAAAGTCTGGTCTTTGAGCATTTATTATATTTTGCAAAATATGAGAATACAGATTCAAAGGTACATGCAGTACAACTGAATGAGCATTACTAAACTAAAATCTAAACATCACATCATCATATAGTCAAAACCTCTCTCAAGCCACCCCTCTAACTTTATCTTTTAGCCTGGCCATAGTTGAAAAGAGGACATCACCAAAAAGTCAAACCATCCTCACCTTCCTCCCTGCTCTCTGTTCCCAACATTAGTCTAAACAATAGTTTATCTCAGGAGGCAGTAGGAGACATGGTTTGTGGCCTTCTCGACTTTGTCTGCTAAAAAGTTAAACAAAATGAGAAGCTAGAGTTTCTTAAACAAAAACCACTAGGCTAATAGTTCATGGCTGCAGATGTCCTTCTCTGGCCTTTAAGAGTCTAAGAGGAAGGAACAGCATTTTTGTGGAGGTTTAAAACAATCTTTAAGCAAATGGTTATAATCATTAATCAATAAGGGTTAAAATAAAATTTGCCACCACAAAATGCACGCACAATGTGTAAGATTTGAATTTTTTTGAATTTGTGACTCACACTGGTAGTGTCAAAATGCATTATTTTGAATATCTTTGTATAATAACTTGAGGAAAAATGAAAATATATATGAATATATGAAATGAGATTTCTTTTTATGAAAGTATATTTTTATGGAATTTACATTGAAAATGTTCAGAGAATATGTAAAATTGTTGATTTGACCTGACATGTATGTGTAAAAACCATTTCCATATAAAAATGTTTTAAATAAGACTGAATAAGACCAGGGGTTATACAATGATGATATCTTCTCTGTTTTCCTACTTCTCAAATAATGCTTTAATGATTATCTCAATTAAACTTAATTTGTCTCAGAGAATTCTAATTATTCATCCATTATACATCTGTGTATTGCTATTAAGGGACCCTTATATTTAACTCAGACACAAATGAGCACAGAATGATTAAAAAAAGAGAAGTTCCAGTTAATAGTGATGTCCAAGTGAAGCTTCATGAAGCATTTTATTTTGTTTTCTTAGCCCAACAGATGGCACTCTCTGTTCAACAAAGGGTTAAAAGAACACTGAATTGCCATTCCTTGAGCCTTTTTCTTTAAACCAAGAGTGCCATCCAGTTGGGTCAACAAATACAACTAATAGTTAATTGAGGCTTCATTTGGACATCACTACCAGTTAGTCTCACAAGATCAGAATGAACAGATACGCACAATGAACAGATAAGCAACAGATTTCTTCCTTTTATCATCTAACACATTACTGAAACTATAGCTATGTTACAATTACTATTATTGCCACTAAAATGAGCCTGATCTTAAATTACATGTGTATAATTTACATACATGACTTCTGGCTCTTAGACATGGTCCTGTGGAATTACACTAAATATGGTGCTTTATTCCTAAATAAAGCACCACATTGAGTGTAATTCCACATCCACATCCATTTTATTTATTTAACTGGCATCTGTAAAAAAAATAAATAAAAAAAAACTAGGAACGAATAACTTGCAGGTGCCTTTAAAAAAAAAGTTGTTTCACACAAAACATACCTTATGCTCCCTTTACTTTCAACATTGTATCACTTGGCAGCCACTACATTTCTAATCCCCATTGCAGCTACAACAAATAACCCTTATAACAAAATGCTGCCACATTACCATTGACACGATGACATATGGTAGTAGTGATTTTATTCATATTGTCTCACCGCCATAAACAATAATTGGATAAGGGTTGCCACAATTATATAAGCTGTTATACAATTTACAAATTTAATTTCCTATTGTAACTAACTGCATTCTAACATATTAGCTTAAGAGGACAGATAAACTGACTCTTTTCTATCTCTCTTTCCCTCTCTCTCTCTCGCACACTCATACACATGCACGCACGCACACACACACACACACACACACACACACAAATCAGTAATTCCCTCCTCTCCCAGAGCAGTCATTCTGCTCACTGCTGTCTATCTCCTGGACACAGAGATTACAGCAGGTCCAATTGTCCTCTCTGCTTAATGTCCTTGTACTTGGCTATGTACTTGTTGTACCTCAAATGAACCATATGTAGACAAAATGAGATTCAGTTGTAGAGAGATTTAAACAGCCACAACTCTAATTTTACAGAATGTATTCTGTTGTTAAAAAAGTCAGTTTGGGAGGCAAACAAATTTGACTTTGAAATACAGTGAATTTTATGGTTATGATTATGCATATTGGTATATTAAGACAGTTGGTTAAAGGTTACATGGTCAGAGAGTAAAGCAATAACAATAAAACAAGTCACTTTCTCGAGCCAGAAAATTGTGAATTCATCTAGGTCTGATTGGTCACTGTCATTGGGAACTTCAGCACTGCACATTTCTGAGAAAGTTACTACGATACTAAAGATTATCTAAAAAAAAATGCAAGCACCTGAATGAGATGCATTCAAAGGTTTGGCACTAATGGTCTCTAAGATAAAACTCAAAGGTTGAATCATTAAACAGTGGTCAGGTGCATTACTTATCACTTAAAATGAGACAGCCATAGATGTGGCTATTGTGACTCTATGGTTCGTACTAATGTCCAACACAGTCTCACTCCCTACTCGTCAAATGTATGACGCATGGTCAAGAACCCTGGCGTCAAGTTTCAACGAAAGAGGTGTACCCTTGACATTATTTTTCGACGAGGGGGTCCGTCAGATAGACATTCGTGTTATTCCCTCCCCGTCAAATACCGACGAAAGAAAACGAAATCTGTGACAGTTATTAGTTGTATTTTTAGCCCAATAACCGCTGTTTTAATCAAAATTATTCACGAGATATTATCATGGTTTATATGTATTTCTTTTAATGTTATTATTTCGGTCTATTTCGCCCAGGGAAGCTGGGTTGCTTTTTTGTTTATTTATATTTTTTAAACTATAACACTACATCTATCAACATTTATTTAGCTGTTATCATAGTATGCATTTCTTTATTTTAATAATATTACTTTGGTCGTATTACCGGTGAAATATTACAGTATATGCTGTAATACAGAACATTACGATATGACCCGAGCTGGACGCATTCAAAGCCGATGTCCCCCAATGCAATGCGGCCATTCATTTCAAAGAATTGGGCAGCGATCAGCTGGTCTTTAACGTCAGGATCGCTTCAATATACATATATACAGTCAGTGATTGTGTCACCAGCAACAACACGTTGCTCAGTTTTGTTCCAGTAAGTTATGCACCATAATAACGTTTAAACGAATCCGCGGAAAACTCCGGAAGTGACGTAGTACGTCCTGCTCAGCGGATAAGATGATAAAAATATATAATATTCGTAATATTGATGTTTTTTTCTAACGTTGCATTTGAGGAGTTAAACAATGAAGACAGCAATAATAATAAAATACAGTTTCATGAATTTGTCTCATGTAATGTGTGCTCGGCCGGCCGGCCACGTTTAAACGAATCCTCGGAAGTGACGTAGTACGTCCCGCTCAGCAGATATGAAGATAAAAATATATAATATTCGTAATATTGATGTTTTTTTCTAACGTTGCATTTGAGGAGTTACACAATAAAGACAGCAATAATAATAAAATACAGTTTCATGTATTTGTCTCATGTAAAGTGTGCGTGGCCGGCCGGCGGGCGGCCTCAATCTGAAATGGAATCAAGCCATCTTACGGCAGACAGACAGAAACACAGGAGCCGAACGAGTCCCCCCACCCACCCCGGGAGAACTACAAGTGCTCAAGCTTTGTAACAGCTTCTGTGGCGTTTCTTATGGGAGTTGTAGTTTTAAAGTATATTGATATATTTCTCATAATTAGAAGTTGGCAGTGTATAATTTCGGATACACCCAGGGTTTTTTTGGGATGGAGAACACACTGGTGTCATCAGATTTTAAAAATCGAATCGTTAAATAGGTGAAAATAGCTTATTACCATATTTGATAGTGCTTAGGCCTACAGTGGGTAAACTGTGGTGACCATATCTACATGATAGCTGAGGTCCAGAACTTTTAGAACAGCTGGTCTTATGTGTATAGCACCTTCTGTTGCTAAATGACAAGCCTTCATACATGTGCTGGGTTCAAGGTTCAGAGGTCAATATTTCAAAGCAGGAGTAATGTATCCTCTGCAGACCTTTCCAACGATGTGACGTTTTAATTTTTACACATCATGGAGACCACTTTGCAGGCAATACTTTATTTTCCCCAATAAAGTTTAAACAAATCTGCAGAAGTGACATAGTAATTCCACACCTCATCTGTGAAAGAATGTTTCACGTTGTACGTGAGAATTTACACAATAAAATACTAATAATGAAAAAAGGGTGTTTGATGTTTAGCACTTTGATTTGCCTTATATATACTATATAAAAAAACTACAGTTGAGTGTTTAGAAATACAGCCTAATGGCTTGTTTGACTATTGCATTTGTTTTGACTTGTACTGTTGTGAAAAACAATAAACTATGTACAAAGAGAAGCATTTTTTATTTTATTTTCTATGCATAGTTATTTAAAAACGCAATTTTCAAATTTTTGCAGTTGATGAATATTAATAGCAAAGACTAAAGGGGAAAGACATGAGTATATTTATGTGTGGAACTTAGTTTGATTTAAAATCACACTGCATTATTAGTTGTTTTAAATAAATGATTTTTTTAATTATCAATTTATGGTAGGCCTAACATATTAATTATTATATTCAGAAGATGATCCTCATATCAATCACCGTGGTTACAGCTTGTAGCCATAGCCTTTACTGAGACTACCTTTTCAAAATTAAGAAGGGACTAGTTTTAGGAAGCATTTTCAGGAAATTAAATGGATAAGCAGATTGTTGCCGAGGTTTTTATCCACAGAGTAAGATGTATATAGCTTTGTTTGGGTATGTGTACATATACAACATGTGTTTTGGCATTTTTGGCACACTTCTACCTTAGCTGAGAACAGGGTCATGACATGGGTCAGAGCAGTGTTCTCAACCTTTTTTCCTTGGCGCCCCCCCTACTCATGTCTAAGAAAAGAAGCTGATCCACCCCCCCTGAAAACAAAGTTGAGGTAACTCTCGACATAAAGCCTTACTTTCTTTTTTGATACAGAGGAGTTATCAGCACTAAAATAAAATAAAATAGTGATGCCGTGATGGGCAGGAAAAACGACCATACAACAAAATATATTTCATACAGACTTTTGTATACATTATATATTCTAGTGTATTATCATAATTTGTTTAATATGTGCAAATGTTTCATATAAGGTTGGGAACCACTGGGTCAGAGGATATCAGAGGTCAGAAATGATGAACCAATCCATCGGCTCTGCTCCAGGCACCGTGGTGTTCATATGGACAACACCTTTGGCTGTAAGGCCCGTCTTGAAAGTGTGTGTTATCATTTAGAGCAGACACCTACGGTGAATCAGATGGTTTATGTAATACAAGGCTGTATTACAGAGCATATTGACTGTCATGAAGGTTGTGGAGAGGAATAGAAACCCGTCTCTCCAGGCAAGCACATATGGTCTGCTCTATCTTTATTCTTCCATGCCAAGTATGAGCTCTTATCCTCTGGCAGAAGATATGGGTAAACTTAACATTTCTAAAACAATAGGCCTAATGTGGACCTACCTCAATTAAAATTTTAAATAATGTTGCTTGAGGCTGCAGGTGTTGTGCAATAGCTTCATGATATGATGCATATAGGGTTGTGTGTTGCTCTTGTCGCTGTTTGTGAAAGATGAGCAAGATTGGCTGTGTGATGTGCTTAAGTCTGACTACATATCACTTTGTTCATGTTGTTTTTTATTGTAATATGTCAGCTGTATGATAAAACAATATGTCAAGTGTTATTTGTGAAGCATTTGAACTCAAGGCAAATATTCCTCTGAACAATAAAGTATTGCCTGCAAAGTGGTCTCCATTATGTGTAAAAGTTAAAACGTTGTCGTAGGACTATAGCAAACACATCGTTGGAAAGGTCTCAACCTGGAGAGTAACATATGTCAGTCTCGCCGCATTGCATTGGGGGACATCGGCTTTGAATGCGTCCAGCTCGGGTCATATCGTAATGTTCTGTATTACAGCATATACTGTAATATTTCACCGGTAATACGACCGAAGTAATATTATTAAAATAAAGAAATGCATACTATGATAACAGCTAAATAAATGTTGATAGATGTAGCGTTATAGTTTAAAAAATATAAAACAAAAAAGCAACCCAGCTTCCCTGGCCGAAATAGACCGAAATAATAACATTAAAAGAAATGCATATAAACCATGATAATATCTCGTGAATAATTTTGATTAAAACAGCGGTTATTGGGCTAAAAATACAAATAATAACTGTCACAGATTTCGTTTTCTTTCGTCGGTATTTGACGGGGAGGGAATAACATGAATGTCTATCTGACGGACCCCCTCGTCGAAAAATAACGTCATGGGTACAACTCTTTCGTTGAAACTTGACGCCTGGGTTCTTGACCATGCGTCATACATTTGACGAGTAGGGAGTGAGACTGTGTTGGACATGTCATACTCTTCACCTCCGTTGTAGAGATTCTGGTAAATGAGGACTACAAAGAATGTATATCAATGCAAGCTAAATAAGCTTACTATAGCTTTCCAAAAAAACATCATTCTTACACACTTGTCTCTTAATCCGTCCCGAAGTAAGCACAGAAAGGAGCCACCTGGAATGGCCATTATAGTAGCTAACTGCATAGTGATCTAAATTCAAGGTACCTTTCCTGCTTTGTCTCTCAGCTACCATAATAATGTCGGCTCATAGTGGGTCAAGAAAAATGGACAACCAAATGTTAAAAATCCAGTTTTTTATTAAGGCTTCTTAATAATTAAAGCTAGTGTTACTTTCTGTTTAACAGTTAACGTTCTTTTTCAAACAGAGAAAGAACAAGTCCTTTTTATTTATTTTTTTACTTTTTCTTTGGGGGGGGGGGCATTTTAGGCCTTTATTTATATAGGACAGCTGAAGACATGAAAGGGGAATGACATGCAGCAAAGGGGTCGAACCTGCGGCCACTGCATCGAGGAATAAACCTCCATATATGGGCGCCTACTCTACCAGGTGAGCTACGCAGGCACCTAAGAAGTCCTTTTTATCATTTTTTGTAACCAACCTTGAGTGCCTGGACATGATTTTTTTTTATGACTTTCTTGGTCATAATTCTTTTTCCTTTTAGAGAAAGAACATGGTTTGTGGATAATAGTTGGACGTAATACATAACCATGGCAATCAGATTGCAGCTACAGCATCTTGGAAAACAGCGATATGACACTGAATTGGATGAACAGTTTTTATCAGACCACAAATGAGACAAGAGGCTCGTTCGAGATGAGCCAGATCTGCGCAGAATCGATCACCGGCAATCGGCGCCCAATGCATGCCGGTTAGATTTGTGTCCAACTTGATCCCGACTTGCTCTGACGTCATGCACACGTGGGCAACGATAATCTCACGAGATCAAGGCGTCGCGCAGGTACGCGGTAACTGACGTTGCGCTTTTTTCACCAACTGCAAGAGCCAGGCGGACGCAGGTGGACCCAGTGCACGCTGGGAAACGCCGGCCTCTCAGCTGATCGAACAGCAAGATGATGATCAACATGATGACGTTTTATATAAACTTTTTATTGATTTTGAATCGGAGGGATTTTAACTGCTATTTGTCTGATTTAAAGGCTTATTCTGTACAGAACACATGTTGTGAGGCTGATAGTTATGTTTAGAAGTCAGAGAGACTAAATCTGTTCAGATTACGGATCATCTACAGTCTGTTGTTTATTAAAATCCGCAACAGATCACATGTAGAGAATTTTGACAGCTACTCTGTCATAATAAAACCAACTGGAGACTGTGTAGGAGCTGATATATGGGTCTGATACACATCCTGTTCAGCCTGAAGGCTGCTGGAGTCAGCTGGAAAACTGTCCGACTTGAGAGCGGACTTTTGTCCCCGCCCCCGGCTGCTGCCGCCTGCTCTCGTCTACTTTACAGGCGAGGCGCAGTTCATCTCAAACGAGCCTAAGGATTAGCGGAACACAGTCTTTTTTATTTTACTTGCTCTGTTCATTCCCATCTGCACTTCCGCCAGACCTACTGTACTGAATATTACCTTCTCAGCAAAAAAAAAAGAGAAAAAAGAAGATATGGAAACGGAAAACAAAGAGCATCAATTGTCAAGATAAAAGTAAAGACTACAAAATGAAAAAAAAAAAAACTTTAGTGAAACATGTTCACTTAAAGTCTTTGCACATGCACGGTGCGCGGCTCTGGCTCAGGTCTGGCAATCGGATGGTCTGTTTGATCCCTGGCCCTGCAGTCCCATGTCGAAGTGTGCTGCGCCATTGGAGTGTAAATGTGTGTGAATGTTTATCTGATGAGCAGGTGGCCCCTTGTATGGCAGCCTTGGCCACAGTGTGTGAATGGCAAATGGTTCTTGTACTATCTAAAAGCACTTTGAATAGTCGTTAAGACTAGAAAAGCGCTATATAAATACAGTCCATTTACCAAGCTCATAATTTTTGTACGGAATTGTAAGTAAGTAAATCTTTATTTATAGCACTTTTTAAAATCCCGCAGTTACTAAGTGCTTCACACACACACTAGTTGAAAAGTGGGATTTTCGTCACTGTAGATTGTCGTGGAAATTCAGGTTTATGACTGTACACAGCAATTTACAGGCAACACCGAAAACTGCCGTGAATTGTCGGAAATTGACGTGGGCCTTGCTTGGCAGTTGTCCCCCCATGACCCCCCCCTCCCACTAATTCTAGGCGAGGCTTTAACATGTAAATTAAAATGCTGTGAGCTATACAAATGCAAATCTGGGTAGCAGCAGGGGAAGTTTTACCCCAGGTGACATTTTTCTAAAAGGTATTAACTTCATTTTAAGAAAATCTCTTAAAATAGATCAGGCTCAGGGGCCATCCACACGCTTTTTGGTGCAAAAGCACATATTTTGCATCGTTTGGGTCGACCGTCCAAACAAATCCTGTAAACGCACTGCCTGAAAACGCACTTTTTTTAAACCTGGTCCCAGGGAGAACATTTATTAAAACGGCTCCCTTTTGACTTCGTTTGGACTTGCATATCGATGATGTCATCACCACACCCAGGGGTTAAATTGGGATTTGTTATGTGGGGGGGCTCTCCCTGGGTGGGTCCGGGGGAGCTAACGTTAGCTCTGCTAGCTAGCGTGCTGCAATCATGTCCGATGGCAGACAGAATTGCTAAATAAAAAGCAATTATACAGCACATTATAAAATGTAAACAAAGACACGTTTTCTTGCGGTGGCCTGGTGAAAGTTATTATAGTCCATGAATGATGGTCATGTTATGATGGGAAGTGATATGACTATGCTCTTCTTCTCCAGTTTTGGTGAATTTCTGTAGCAGAAGCAGCGCCACCTATAGGCCTGAAATACGAAGTAGCGCGTTGAGTCTTTTACAAATGGATCCGTTTGGACGTACATTTTTTTTTACACGGTTCCAGGGAAGATGGGTAAAAAAAAACAATCCACCAGTTGTGCAAGTTCTCCCACTTAAAAAGATGAGAGGCCTGTAATTTTCATCATAGGTACACTTCAACTATGAGAGAAAAAATGAGAAAAACAAAATCCAGAAAATCACATTGTAGGATTTTTAATGAATTTATTTGCAAATTATGGTGGAAAATAAGTATTTGGTCAATAACAAAAGTTCATCTTAATACTTTGTTATATACTCTTTGTTGGCAATGACAGAGGTCAAACGTTTTCTGTAAGTCTTCACAAGGTTTTCACACACTGTTGCTGGTATTTTGGCCCATTCCTCCATGCAGATCTCCTCTAGAGCAGTGATGTTTTGGGGCTGTCGCTGGGCAACACAGACTTTCAACTCCCTCCAAAGATTTTCTATGGGGTTGAGATCTGGAGACTGGCTAGGCCACTCCAGGACCTTGAAATGCTTCTTACGAAGCCACTCCTTCGTTGGCCGGGCGGTGTGTTTGGGATCACTGTCATGCTGAAAGACCCAGCCACGTTTCATCTTCAATGCCCTTGCTGATGGAAGGTTTTCACTCAAAATATCACGATACATGGCCCCATTCATTCTTTCCTTTACACGGATCAGTCGTCCTGGTCCCTTTGCAGAAAAACAGCCCCAAAGCATGATGTTTCCACCCCCATGCTTCACAGTAGGTGAAGAGTTGAGTTTTTACCAAAAAGTTCTATTTTGGTTTCATCTGACCATATGACATTCTCCCAATCCTCTTCTGGATCATGCAAATGCTCTCTAGCAAACTTCAGACGGGCCTGGACATGTACTGGCTTAAGCAGGGGGACACGTGTGGCACTGCAGGATTTGAGTCCCTGGCGGTGTAGTGTGTTACTGATGGTAGCCTTTGTTACTTTGGTCCCAGCTCTCTGCAGGTCATTCACTAAGTCCCCCCGTGTGGTTCTGGGATTTTTGCTCACCGTTCTTGTGATCATTTTGACCCCACGGGGTGAGATCTTGCATGGAGCCCCAGATTGAGGAAGATTATCAGTGGTCTTGTAGGTCTTCCATTTTCTAATAATTGCTCCCACAGTTGATTTCTTCACACCAAGCTGCTTACCTATTGCAGATTCAGTCTTCCCAGCCTGGTGCAGGTCTACAATTTAGTTTCTGGTGTCTTTTTTTTTTTTTTTTTTTTTTTTACTTTATTCTTTATTCACAATACCACTTGAGACATTACAATAATACAGCTGGGGAGGGGAGGGGGGGGTACAAGATTAATTGGGTAGAGTGAATGGGTCCCCCAAAGAAGCTAGAAAAGCTTATAGGTGGGGGCCCATGATTCAATAAAAAGTAGTGGTACAAACTATAGAATACACAATTACCACAAATAATGATGACTAGTTGTACGCGAGAGGCGCACCAGTACATACATAACATTACATACACATACAATCATACATATACATCCCAGTAGTCCATGAAAAAAAACAGTTTTTTAGATTAGATGTAGGTTAATAAGAAATATTTTTTTAGTTGTCTTTTAAAGTTGGAGATAAAGGGCAACACCTTGAGGCCATCATCAATCCCGTTCCAAATCCACCCGCCCCTACAAACAACACTCATACGTGCGCATGGCGCGACATTTTCCTGATATAAGTGGTTTGATTCTCGTTTGGTAGGTATGCTGGGGGCTGGAGATAGGAATAAGACTACTCAATCTAGAGTTCAGCCTGTTGACAATTTGGAACATAAGGCAGGCATTATGGTATTCATTTAGCTCAGTCAGTCTTAGTAACTCAAAACGGTGAAATAGAGATTTGGTGGGGGAATTTATCTCTGACCAGGACAGAGCCCGTATGACTTTCTTTTGCAAAGATATAAGTTTTTTAAGATGGCTGGCGAAAGTGTTACACCATATCACATTGCAATAGTTAAGGTGCGGTTCAAAGAGAGTTTTATACAATGTGAGAAGGGCAGACAGAGGAAGAAAATGTCTGATCTTATAAAACAAGCCAACATACTTGGACAATTTATTTACAAGATAGTCAATATGACATTTAAAGCTGAGAGAGTCGTCAATGAGGACCCCCAGGAATTTAGTGGAATACACTCTTTTTATCTCCTGCCCATTTATTTTAATCAGGCAGTGATTAGTCTTTTTAAATTTTTTACATGATTTAAATAAAATGTAATTAGTTTTGCTCACATTTAATGACAGTTTATTACATTTAAACCAGGAGTCCACTTTAGTTAATTCTGAGTTTACTATATCTTGTAGAATAAGTGGGTTCCTGTGTGATGTAAACAAATTTGTGTCGTCTGCAAAAATAATTTTATGAAATATTTTAGAGGAATTTATGAAATCATTTATATATAAAATGAATAAGAGTGGCCCTAAAATAGAACCCTGGGGGACCCCAAAGGTCATAGGCTGACAAGTAGAGTTATGGTCATTGACATGGACATACTGTTCCCTCTCGTATAAATAACTTCTGAACCATTTAAGTGTTAGACCTCTGATACCATAGTGATGCAATTTGTCCAGTAAAATATCAAAGTCAATGGTATCAAAGGCTTTTGATAGGTCCAAAAAAATACCAACACCACATTTTCCCTCTTCAATGCAATCATGTATTTGTTCTATTAAGTCGAGTATTGCCATAGAGGTTGTACTCTTTTTTTCTGAAACCGTATTGAGAGGGGACAAGAATATCCAGTTTTTCAAGATAGCCACTGAGTCTGGTGTATACCACCTTCTCCATTACTTTGGAGAAGGTGGGTAGAATTGATATGGGCCGGTAATTGCTCATCATTTCTGTCACCCGATTTAAAAATTGGAATTATTTTAGCAATTTTTGTCATTTTTGGTACAGTGCCAGTAAGTAAAGAAAGGTTGATGCAGTGAGCCAATGGCTCTACAATGACATTTGCAATGGCTTTCATAATCTTACTACATATTCCATCTACACCTGCGGTGTATGAGTTGTGATGAAAAATGATTATTAAAACTCTGTACAAGATCAGCTTTAGCATTAACAAAGTCAGGCAGGGTAGTAGGTTTATGTCTCCTGTTGAGGACTTCATTTAACACATTCCATGACCTCCTGCTATCCCCCTGTGAAGCTTGTAAAAGTTCAGTGTAATGGCATCTTTTGCTCTTTCTTATGATCTGCGTTAGTTTATTTTTATAAGAAATATATTTCTCTTTATTTAAGCTAGAAGGATTTTTTTATAAAGCATACTTTTATATTTAATAGACTTTAAAATTCCCTTTGTAATCCAAGGGTTCTGGAGGGTAGTGCTGCATCTGACAGTCTTCTCGGGGATTGTATCCATGATGGATTCTTGGATGATCTTTATCAGGCTGTCATATGCTGTATCAGGAGTCACACTTTCATAGACAGAGTCCCACGACTTGGCCTGTAAATTAACAATTAAGTACTGTAAAGTTCTGTCGTTGATGATTTTTGATTTAATTTTCGAGAGTGGAGGAGAGAACGATTTGCCAGAGCCAAGAAATATTACAATAGGAAAATGGTCTGTGATGTCAGACTGCACGACTCCCGTCACCAGCTTGGTATTTTGAATATTAGTAATGATATTGTCAATAATCGTTTTGGATGTCGGTGTAACTCTAGTAAATCTATTAATGGTAGGGAAAGAGGAGGAATGCAATGTGTTCATAAAGTCATGTTTTACCCCATCTTCCTTTGAAATATCAATGTTAAAATCACCAAGGACAGCTCTTTGGTCTTGGCCAAAGTGGAGTTTGGAGTGTGACTGTTTGAGGTTGTGGACAGGTGTCTTTTATACTGATAACAAGTTCAAACAGGTGCCATTAATACAGGTAACGAGTGGAGGACAGAGGAGCCTCTTAAAGAAGAAGTTACACGTCTGTGAGAGCCAGAAATCTTGCTTGTTTGTAGGTGACCAAATACTTATTTTACCGAGGAATTTACCAATTAATTCATTAAAAATCCTAAAATGTGATTTTCTGGATTTTTTTTCTCATTTTGACTCATTTTGGTTGGAGAACTTGCACAATTGGTGGCTGACTAAATACTTTTTTGCCCCACTGTGCGTGTGGACGTGGCCTCAGTATAGCCTAATTGTAGACTTGAATTGATTTATTTAATGAAAGTCTGCTAGAATAATTACCGTGTATGTCATTAGCAATGACCAATGTTATGTAAAAAAGATACACAAAACAATTTATTTCAACAATTAGTTTTAATCAGGCTTTGCCACAACGGTAAAATGTGCATTCCATGCAAACAACATCACTCTCCTAAAGCTCAACCACTGTGCATAGTGGCATGACTACAGTGACCTTTCTTTGGTCTTGCTCATCCAAGATTGTCTGGTAGAATGGAGGCACCACTGTACAGTAAAGTATTTCAGCTTTGACATGACAAAGTCCCAACCATTTGTCTTCTTAAAATACTGGCAAATTCAGCACCGTATTCACATGTCCATGGCATATGAAGCTGTTGGCTCTGTTGAAATGGCCTCATAATCTAGACTTCAATTGTCCTATTGTTATTAAACTTTCCCAGTAGTCCATTAAAACTCACTGTAATTAACCTCCACACTAGTGTGTGCGCTGTTTGCGCCCTGCTGGTTAATCTGTTCCTCTTTGTCTCGCTCTATCACTCTGCCCCGGCCCCCTACTTCTTAGATAATTTTTTTTTTGCATTTTAGGCCTTTATTTGTATAGGACAGCTTAGACTTGAATGGGGAGAGAGAAGGGGAATGACATGCAGCAAAGGGCCACAGATCGGAGTCGAACCTGCGGCCGCTGCGTCGAGGAGTAAACCTCTATATATGGGCGCCCGCTCTACCAGGTGAGCTGATCAGGCGCCCCTGGCCCCCTACTTCGATTTGAAAAATAGCGGAGGGAGATGACTCCAAGAGTTAGAGAAAAGCTTCCAAAATATGGGAGTATTTCAGGCCAACTGGTAAAAGAGTTGTCTGTACACTCTATCAAACTTCACTTGGAAACACACAGGAGTTGTTCAAGATGTACGGAGTGTTTTTTTTTTCTCCTCCATGTCGCCTCCGGGGCTCCGTAAAGATGCGCTCACAGAAAAGGAAAAGACAATGTAAGTATGTGATTATTAATGAAACAGCAAGCTAGTGTGTGCTGCTTATTAACTCTTAAGAAGTAGACTGTCTTCCATGCATCCATCTTCGTCCGCTTATCTGGTGTCGGGTCGCGGGGGGAGCAGCTCCAGCAGGGGACCCCAAACTTCCCTTTCCCGAGCAACATTAACCAGCTCCGACTGGGGGATCCCGAGGCGTTCCCAGGCCAGGTTGGAGATATAATCCCTCCACCTAGTCCTTGGTCTTCCCCGAGGCCTCCTCCCAGCTGGACGTGCCTGGAACACCTCCCTAGGGAGGCGCCCAGGGGGCATCCTTACCAGATGCCCGAACCACCTCAACTGGCTCCTTTCGCGACGCGCGAGCGCGCTCTTACCTCGAAGCCACGGCGGATGACTGAGCTTATCACCCTATCTCTAAGGGAGACGACAGCCACCCTCCTGAGGAAACCCATTTCGCGCGGTCCACCTGGATCTGCTTCTTCGGTCATGATCCAGCCTTCATGACCATAGGTGAGGGTAGGAACGAAAACCGACCGGTAGACCGAGAGCTTTGCCTTCTGGCTCAGCTTTTTTCGTCACAACGGTGCGATAAACTGAATGTAATACCGCACCCGCTGGCGCCGATTCTCCGACCAATCTCCCGCTCCATTGTCCCCTCACTCGTGAACAAAACCCCAAGGTACTTAAACTCCTTCACTTTGGGTAAGGACTCATTCCCTACCTGGAGTAGGCACTCCATCGGTTTCCTGCTCAGAACCATGGCCTCAGATTTAGAGGTGCTGATCCTCATCCCAACCGCTTCACACTCGGCTGCGAACCGATCCAGTGAGTGCTGAAGGTCGCAGGCTGATGATGCCATCAGGACCACATCATCTGCAAAGAGCAGCGATGAGATCCCCAGCCCACCGAACTGCAACCCCTCCCCACCCCGACTACGCCTTGATATCCTGTCCATAAATATTACAAACAGGATTGGTGACAGAGCGCAGCCCTGGCGGAGGCCAACCCTCACCTGAAACGAGTCCGATTTACGTCCGGAACCCGGGACACAGCTCTCGCTTTGGTCGTACAGAGATTGGATAGCCCTGAGAAGAGACCCCTCACCCCATATTCCCGCAGCACCTCCCACAGTATCTCCCGGGGGACCCGGTCATAAGCCTTCTCCAGATCCACAAAACACATGTAGACTGGTGCGCATACTCCGGGGCTCCTCCAGGATCCTTGCGAGTGAAGAGCTGGTCCGTTGTTCCACACCAGGACGGAAATGCGCATTGTTCCTCTTCAACCTGAGGTTCGACTATCGACCCGAACCCCCTTTCCAGCACCTTGGAGTAGACTTTACCAGGGAGGCTGAGAAGTGTGATACCCCTGTAATTGGCACACACCCCTCTGGTCCCCCTTTTAAAAGGGGAACCACCACCCCGGTTCGCCACTCCTTTGGCACTGTCCCAGACTTCCACGCAATGTTGAAGAGGCGGTGTCAACCAGGACAGCCCCTCCACACCCAGAGCCTTGAGCATTTCTGGACGGATCTCATCAATCCCAGGGGCTTTGCCACTGTGGAGTTGTTTGACTACATAAGTGACTTCCGCCTGGGAAATTGACAATGATCCCCCATCATCCTCCAGCTCTGCCTCTAACATAGAGTGCGTATTAGTCGTGATTCAGGAGTTCCTCAAAGTGCTCCTTCCACCGCCCTATTACATCCTCAGTTGAGGTCAACAGTGTCCCATCCTTACTGTACACAGCTTGGATGGTTCCCCCGCCTCCTGAGGTGGCGAACAGTTTTCCAGAAGCACTTTGGTGCCGACCGAAAGTCCTTCTCCATGTCTTCTCCAAACTTCTCCCACACCCGCTGCTTTGCCTCTTTCACAGCAGAGGCTGCAGCCCTTCGGGCCCTTCGGTACCCTGCAACTGCCTCCGGAGTCCTCTGGGATACCATATCCCGGAAAGACTCCTTCTTCAGTCGGACGGCTTCCCTGACCACCGGTGTCCGTGGGTTACCGCCCCTTGAGGCACCTAAGACCCTAAGACCACAGCTCCTCGCCGCAGCTTCAGCAATGGAAACTTTGAACATTGTCCACTCGGGTTCAATGCCCCCAGCCTCCACAGGGATGCACCGAAAAGCTCCGCGCGGGAGGTGTGAGTTGAGCGTCTGTCGTGACAGGGCCTCCTTCAGACGTTCCCAATTTACCCGCACTACCCGTTTGGGCTTACCAGGTCTGTCCAGAGTCTTCCCCCCCACCCCTGACCCAACTCACCACCAGATGGTGATCAGTTGATGACAGCTCGCCCTCTTCACCCGGTGAACTTCAAAACATACGGCCTCCAGATCAGATGAAACGATTATAAAATCGATCATTGACCTTTGGCCTAGGGTGCTCTGGTACCGTATACACACGTTTATGAGCATCCCTATTTTCGAACATGGTGTTTGTTATAGACAATCCATGACTAGCACAGAAGTCCAACAACAAACAACCACTCTGGTTTAGATCAGGGAGGCGTTCCTCCCAATCACGCCCCCATGTGTCTCCATCATTGCCCACGGCGTGCGGAAGTCCCCCAGCAGAACAATGGAGTCCCCCACTGGAGCCCCATGCAGGACTCCAGTCAAATTCTCCAAGAAGGCCGAATACTCCGAACTCTTGTTTGGTGCATATGCACAAACAACAGTCAGAGTTTTCCCCCCCACAACCTGCAGGCGTAGGGAGGCGACCCTCTCATCCACCGGGGTAAACTCCAACGTAGCGGCGCTCAGCCGGGGGCTTGTGAGTATCCCCACACCCGCCCGGCGCCTCACACCCTGGGCAACTCCGGAGAAGAAAAGAGTCCAACCCCTATCCAGGAGTATGGTTCCAGAACCGAGACTGCGCGTAGAGGTAAGCGCCACCAGATCTAACCGGTAGCGCTCCACCTCCCGCACCAGTTCCGGCTCCTTTCCCCACAGAGAGGTGACGTTCCACGTCCCCAGAGCCAGCGTCTGCCGCCCGGGTCTGGTCCGTCGAGGCCCCTGACCTTCACTGCCACCCATTTGGCAGCGCACCCGACCCCAGCGGTTCCTCCCACAGGTGGTGGGCCCATGGGCTGGAGAGATGGGAGCCACGTAGCTTTTTCGGACTGTGCCCAACCGGGCTCCGTGGCAAGTAGACTGTCTGTGGATGTTAAACAGGCTACTTAGACTTTGGCAGTAATGTTTTAAACCCCACCATGCACGCAAGTTTAAACGTGAGCAGCACAGCTGTGTGCCTGGCTGCTTTCAGCGCGATTCATTGAGGCAGAGCTAAGCGGGTGAGTTGCTTTATAAAAGTTTTTTTTAGTCTTGTAATTTACAGGAAGCAGTACGCCGTCTTCACAACTCTGAGACAAATTGTAGCAGGCGCTACGAACCGGAGCAAGGGTAAGATTTAAAGAATATGCTTTCATTGAATGAATTTCATTAATTCTGCTGTATAAAGGACATAGCTGCATTAATAGATACCGATCTTAACCGTAAATCTTTTTTTACGGACTAACCTCACCTCATAACGAGGTCGTGACATACTATTTGCTCGGAGTTGTCTGCAAGTCCAGATTTACATGATGCTGATAATGACGCCATTGTGTGTAAGTAACGTTTACCGTTTTATCCGGATCCTTGTTTAATTTTACTGTGACTTATGTTTTTATTCATACCACTCATTTAATTGCATTCCAGCTGCCTGTAAGACATATTACGAGACCGTATGCAGGAACTTCAGGTAGAAATAACCAGATCTGGCGGGCAGAAGCTGTAAAGAGTTCAGCTCGGAGTCGGTCGAGAAGAGGGTAAGATTAGATCAGTTTTTGGTTAATGTGAATATTTTTCAGGTGCATTCATAGATGTGTTGTGTCCATAAGCACAGATGGTACAGATCCTCACAAAAATCATACTATAATCATTTTAATTTCTTTCAATGTTAAATTTCAATGAAAATGAGTGATACAAAAACGATCATTCCCTCCAATATCGTGAATCGTATCGCAATATCCATCAAAATAATTGCAATTAGATATTGAACTCAGATCTTGCAGCCCTAGTGGGTGTTTGAGCCTGTTCATTCCGACAGTGTGGCTGGCTTCGCCTCTGTACCGCACGTGAGCCTGTCCGCGTGTGAGAGATGGAAACATGTGTTTCAGTGGCTGCAAGATGCCCAGAAGGGACGACAGCGGATTGACTGAGTGTTACATTTGAAACAAGAGCAGAACCCAAATGCAGACATAAACGCAGAGCCAGAGTGAGAGTTAACAGGTTTATTCAAAGTACAAGTCCAGGTTTCCGGAAAGGGGAAAAGCAAGTCCAGGTTTCCAGAGAGGCAAACAGGTCCGGTGGTTCCGGGCAGTAAGTGGTTCCGTCAGAGTAATCCAGTGGTCGGCTAGTGGTGAGGTCCAGTGGTGATTGTCTGGTCCGGTGGATGGCAGGAGTGAAGCGGTAGCAGGAGTCAGGTTCCAATAGTAGCTGAAGCACAAGAGAAAGGATCAGGACAGACAAATAGCAAACAGGTAGGGTTGGTCACGAGCGAGACTAACTGTGGTCGTCTTGACTATGATCTGAAGCAGAGTGGAGGGTTGACCGGGTATATGAAGCAGAGGTTGATTGAGGTAAATGAGATGCAGCTGGAAGCCTGACTCCCGCACACCAGACTCCACTCCTGTAATTAGGACAGACAGAGGGGCGGGAGAGAGGAGAGACAGAGAAGCTACCTAGGAGCAGCAGGCCTAACACTGAGAGGGAAAATCTGCTCTTTATCAAATCAAATCAAGCTTCATTTGTCATTGCATGAATACAGTGTATTAAAACAATGAAATTCAAGGTGCTGCTTCAGATAAGTGCTTTTAAAAAGATAAATAATTAATAAAATATGTATCAAACAAACCCCATCCCCTACATACATTTCACACTCTCTTTTCTGTCTTCCACACACACTAACCCACTCACATATACAGTACATGTATTTTGAATACGGGCAATTGACTGACACCCTCCCATCCCTCCCACACAACAGTGGGAGGGATGGGAGTGGAGTGGGACGTGGGCTGTGCTGTTTCGTCTGAAGTCTATGATGATCTTCTTGGTTTTTATTGTGTTCAGCAGTAGGTTGTTTGATGAGCACCAGGTTGACAGTTGCTGGACCTCATCTCTGTACTCTGTCTCATCTCCACCTGAAATGAGACCGACCACCGTGGTGTCATCTGCAAATTTTATGATGAGGATGGAAGGGTGAGAGGGGGAAGTTGTGTAAAGTGTGTACTGGAGTGGGTTCAACACACAGCCCTGGGGGGAGCCAGTGCTGAGTGTAAGGGGGGAAGAGAGATGGTGGTGGTCTCCCTTGTTGTGGTCTGTTGGAGAGGAAGTCTTTAATCCAAGCGCAGGTGGAGGGGTGGGGAGGTGTAAGCCCAAGAGTTTTTTAATCAGAATGTCTGGGATTATTGTGTTGAAGCTAAAATCCATGAAGAGCAGTCTTACATAGCTACCTGGGTGATGTGAGATGGGCCTAAAGTCATTCAGGCTTTTACGAGCTGATGTTTTTGGAACTGGGATGATGATGGCGGATTTCCAGCAGGATGGGACGATGGCTTGGGTCAGGGGGAATCCCTGTTAGTTGGTCTGCACGGGCCCTAAGTATTTTCCCTGGTACTCCGTCGGTTTCCAGCCGCCTTCCTCAGGTTCACTTCCCTCAGTACTCTCCTCACCTGATGTTCCTGGAGGGATAGCGAGGTGTTGGAGAAGGCTGGGGCAGGCGCTGATTTTCCGTTCACCTCAAACCGGGCAAGGAAGCTGTTTAATTCCTCTGCCATTGTAGCATCAGGGGAGGTAGATGTGATGTTGTGGCACTTGTAGTTGGAGATGTGTTGGAGATCCCTGCCACACTTGACGTGGGTTGTTGTCCATGATATATCCCTCTGTTTTCCTCTTGTATGCTACCTTAGCAGCCCCAATGCCCTTCTTGAGGTTAGCGCTGGCTGAGCTGTACTGTGCCCTGTCTCCTGACCTGAATGCTGTGTTGCGGTCCCTGATAAGGAGCCGCACTTCACTTGTCATCCAGGGTTTCTGGTTTGGGAAGACCCTGATCCATTTTGTGATGGAGACATTTCCAGCACAGAATGTGATGTAGGATAGGACAGTCTCTGTATACTCCTCCACATCCAGGCTCTCAAATAGACTCCACTCCGTGGTTGAGAAGCAGTCTTGGACCTGGGAGAGGGTGTCCTCTGGCCAGGTGTTGATCTTCCTAATGGTGGGCTTATTTTTTCTGATGTGAGGGGTGTAGGCTGGTATGAGGTGCAGTGGTCTGACAGGCCAATGTATGGTTGCTCTGTAAGCATGCTTAATTTTACAGTAGACATGGTCTAGTGTGCTGCTCTCCCTGGTGGCACACTTCACATATTTGGTGAATTTAGGGAGGATAGTTTTTCAGCATGCCTGGTTTAAATCTCCGGCTACTATGTGTACCCCATCTGGATGCGCCTGCTGCTGTTATGCACCCATGAAGATAGCTGAGGGCTGCGTTAACGTTAGCATCTGGGGGGATGTACACAGCCGTGACGACTGCGCATGCGCGAAGGGATAAACCCACTAGCAACAGCTCTTAGAGGGCGAAGCCTATACGAAATAGAACCTTTGGTCTTGTAGTTGGAGTGAGGAATGGATATAAGACCAAGATTTGAGGATCTGATAGGGCGTGAAGTGGAGTGAGGAACGAAGAGCTCAGAAATTTAGTGGGTGTATTCTGAATTTCACCGGAAACCAAAGGAGGGATGCAAGGATTGGTGTAATATGAGACCGACGACTTTTCTGGTCAATAGTCAGGCAGCTGCATTTTGTACACGTTTAAGATGACGAAGAGCAGCTTGACTTTGAATACAAAGCACTTAACAAAACAAAGTGAAGAATACAGAGAGCTTGGAATTGGGATAGTACTGATCCTAAAAAAAAAAGAAAGATGTATAAAAGATGAGATATTGATTGTGCTCTGTGCAGCTAAATGATAGCTTCTGTCATTTATTCATTAGCCCGGTTTTGGCGCGTTATCCAATGCACCAGACAATTAACTCAGTTGCTAGCATGATTTGAACTTCATCAGAATGCAGCAAATGTGAGAATGGTTATACTATATGAACCTCACCATGAAAACTTAAAATAAAACATAAAAAAAGCGAATAAAAGCATTTTCCAAAATGTCAAACATGCCTGCACTCTTGTCTGCTATATAACGATGAAGTTAAAATTGAGATGAGTCAAGTTTTACCTTTGGATAACTAGATGCTTAATCAGGTGAAGCTTTGGTTATCCCTATAAGGTTATCAGGAAAGAACACCTAGATGACAAAGATGGGATTGAAACCCACAGTGCAGAGCACAGTGGATTAGAAGTCCATGAGTCAGCTGTCTCATTAGTTGATCCAGCTTTAAAGTTTTACCTTTTCAAGTCAGATGCTAAGTCTGATGTTGTAATTCCATTCACAAAGGTTTAAAAACCTCCTTTAACCCTCTAGGGTCTGAGGGGATTTTCAGACACAGAGGGTTTTGACATGCTCTAACATTGTTGTCTATTTGAACAAATGTACTGCAGTATTTTATGACTTTTTGTATTCAGCACAAGTTCAAATACAATAATATCTAAGTAGAATGTATTTCATAATTGTACTTTTTTGTGTGAAATGTTAGGTATGGAACTAGCACCACCAATTTTACCTGCACTATTGTTTTATACAACTAATTTGCAGCCTAAATAAATGTATGATTGACATCAATCAATCAAAGAAACAAAACCAACAATGAATTGATCCTATGCAGCCAAAGCCTACTATCTCATGCCTCAGAGCCATATAACCTGTTGTCCAAACACTGTTAAAAACACCTCAGCCACTGGGTTACATGTTCCTTTATCAGCACGCACGCACGCACGCACGCACACACACACACACACACACACACACACACACACACACTGCAGTTTATGTTGACTCAATCACACATACACTGTTCTGCTGCTGTAAATCTGCCACTGAAAAAACAAATACACTATTTACTTTGAGTAATATTTGCTAAAACTACAGTGCTCTGCACGTTCCTTTAGAGTGCCATCTAGTGGGCTCCGAAAATATGGAAAATTATTCAGAAAGCTTCATAAAGCCAATGCGGAAGGGCCTTACATCCGCATTCTATCTAATTTTCAACACTGGGCGACTCCACTGTTTGCAAAAGAAGTCAGTTTCTGTAGAAGTCTAAGGGAAAATGACCCTACTTCTCACTTGATTTATTACCTCAATAAACATTTCATAATGGAATTATGGCCTCAATTGCTACTTTCAAGTCTTTTTCAATACAGCATGGTATTCATTTCGTAAATTATTGTCAATGTCAAATTTATTTCTATGGCGCCTTAAATTTACAAGTAAAGCCAAAGTGCTTTACATTACAAACAGCATACACCAGAGCTGCCAACTTTTCAAAAAACCTTGGAGTGAGATTTGGTGGGGCCAACCAAAATTTTGCCGCATACAAAGCAATTTTTTTTGGCTCATTCAGCATCATTACCGTACAGCAAAAAATGTATAATAATAATATACACACACACACACACACACACACACGCCAACTAGTGGTTCTCAGTGTAGGGACCAGGGTCCTTACACTTACATTTTTTTTAAAGAATAAGAACCACTGATTTACATAAATTCTAATCCTTCAAAACTAAATAAATAGAAATAAGGGACCGTTCGGTATTTATGGAATGGACCACTGGAGGAAAATAGGGGAGGGTTATGTCTTTTTATTCTTTGTTGATGGGAGGGTCATCCAATTTTTTTCGTCTAGGGGGGAGGGTCACCCAACCTTTGTATTCATGAGAACAACAAAATTTCAAGTGGCTTGTTTGGTGCATATTTATCCATGTAGCTCCATGAAGCTCTCTCAGTCTCAACCCCTCTCGCTAGCAGATGGGTCCCTCCCTGTTTAGTCATCCAGACAATTTTGAGCTGTAGCTTTAGAAACTGTGGGATTTCCCAAACTGAATAAATCCCGCTCGCACATATAAACACAAAACTGCTTTGCTAGCTCCATCGTGTTGTAACTAAAACATCTGCTGAAAAAATAATTGTATTCATTAGCATGATTGCCGTACTGTTTAGTTCAAAAATATCCAAAACACCGTACGAAAATATAGCAGACCAGACACAGGCTTTTATTTTGAAAAGTCGAAGCTTGCGCCGCAGACAGCACCAAGCCAGGCACCAGGAGGACTGGTGGCCAAAGACCAAAGACCAAACCTCACTGGATTAGGCAGTGAGGGAAATTCATTCTTCAATCAAGGCCTTTCCCCACCACAAGGTCCAGCAGAAAATAGACTGAAAAATACCAACAGCAAGACAAAAGACACAGCATGGCTCATTTTGTGCATGTGTACAGCCTTTCTCAAACTTTTTTTGTGCCAAGGCCCAGTAATGTTTCGCCCTCACACTCTGTGCCCCACTAACCGGGGATTTCCACTGGATGCGTAACAGCTGCGGACCGGCTCCGCTGCGTGTCTGCTGCGTGCTCCGCCGTCCGTCAATACCCACCGGGTCCGGATTTGTTGCGGAACAGCTGCGGCCGTAACTGACCGCTGTAGTCACGAGGTCCCACAAGTTCTCGCGAATTCAGGTAGAATAGAACCACAAAACCAACAACAGTTTGTTTCCATCCAGAGGAGTAGAGGGGAAACAGCTCTGTGCTGTGTTTTCAAGGTGTAGTTCAGGGAAATATGATCCGCTGTGAGCACGGTGTATTTTATTTTGAAAATTAACCGGATATTTATTTTGTTTCTGTGCTCGACTTCCTGTCCCGCACTATCTGCCGTGTGCTGAATTGCTGCGGAGCCCTCCGTCGTCCGTCAAAAATAGAAGCTATGCGTATCTGCTGCGGAGGGCTGCGGACTGACGGAACTGGGACAGAGTCGGGACGCAGACGTTCCGCAGTCTGTGGAAATACACAGATTGACTTTAATGGAAACCTAATGACTCCGTCGACGTTCCGGAGACGTTCCGCATCCAGTGGAAATTGCCGGTTACTGTATGTAATGTTTTGGGAAAAGAAAGACTATTACATTTAGGTGCTAAATAATGTCTGCAAGCATTTAGAGATGCACAGAGGTTAGAGAAGCACAATAGTGGCCCAAAGTTTCCCAGTATCTGCCCCCCTGGTGAGCTGGCACAAACATCTGGACCAGTCATAGCTGCATGGCCTGGCAACCCAATGGCATAGGTTTTGTTTCCAGATTTTGTGAGGAGACATACAATTTTGAGCATTAAACACTGAATTTTTATGCACCTATTTCTACATCAATTTTTGCTGGAAACAATTGAAAATATAGAAAAATAAGGCCCTCGGGCATTCTGTGTTACTTTCAACTATTCTCTTGTAGATCAGCTTTTTCTAATTAGGGCCCGAGCGCCGACAGCGGCAAAGGCCCTATTGAAACTGAAGGAATTATTAGGGCCCAAGCGCCGACAGCGGCGAAGGCCCTATTGAAACTGAAGGAATTATTATTGTTTCTTTCTATTATTTTCCCGTCAAATGAATTGCCTTTTTGAGGGGCTTAACATATTCAAAAACTCACCAAATTTGGCGGTCGCATCAAGTCTGAAAATTTACGTATTTTAAGGGTTTCGGGAATAGGCGCACAAAAATGGCTCACTAGCGCCCCCTAGAAAGTTACGAAAATTGAGCCCCTGCAGTGCGTTTAACGTAGACTCACGAAACTTGGTACACATATGTAACATGTTAAGATGTACAAAAAACTTCATTAGAGCCATACCCTAAACCCAACAGGAAGTCCGCCATTTTGATTTCAAAGTTCGAAATTAGTGCGATTTTGGCCATTTCCACATGTCGTACTTTAACGAACTCCTCCTAGAGATTTCATCCGATCAACTTCAAACTCGGTCTGTGCCATCTTAAGATGTTAAAGATGAAAAGTTGTTAAAAGAAAAACTTTTCGTCATAGGGCGTGGCCGTGGCGGGGCGGCCATTTTGTGTGTTTCGCCGCTGAAACAGGAAGTGGGTGTAACTCGAGTGTACGTTGTCCGATTACGAAACTTTTCAGGATTCATAAGAGTCCAACCCTGAGGACAAATAAAGGCCGATATTTACTTAAAGTCATAGCGCCCCCTAGTGGCAACAGGAAGTAGGCCTAAAAGTCAAGGTGCTATACTTTAACGAACTCCTCCTAGAGATTTCATCCGATGGACTTCAAACTTGGTCTGTACCATCCCAACACCTTAACGATGAAAAGTTATTAAAAGAAAAACTTTTCGTCAGACGGTGTGGGCGTGGCGTGGCGGCCATTTTGAGTGTTTAGCGATGAACAATGAAGTTGTTGTAACTTGAGTGTACGTTGTCGTATCTGCCCGAAATTTCTCACGATTGACAAGGGTCCGGGCCTGAGGACACCTACAGGCCAAAATTGACTTTTGGTCATTGCGCCCCCCGCTGGCATCAGGAAATCTGCCTTATATGACAAACATCATCTGATTTACATGAAACTCAGACTGTGTTGTCTACATGTGATACTGATCCGCCCCCTATAATATGACCACGCCCACTTACTCAGGCCCCGCCCCCTTTCATAACATTTGAACCGTTTAAGGAGTCTTTTGTGAGGTGTCATTGAACTCAGCAGAGACTTCATTCTTCATTGGTGATGGTTTGGCCTGCCCCCTAAGCTTTAGCCACGCCCCCTTTTATAACTAATGATCCGTTTGATGCAGACCCTTGTGTGAGGTATCATTGAACTCAGCACAGACTTCCTTTTTAATTGGTGATGGTTTGACCCAACCCCTAAGCTTAAGCCACGCCCCCTTTCATAACATTTGAACCATTTAAGGTTGACCCTTGTGTGAGGTATCAATGAACTCAGCAGAGTTCCTTCTTCATTGGTGATGGTTTGGCCCGCCCCTTATGCTTTAGCCACGCCCCCTTTTATAACTAATGACCCGTTTGATGTAGACCCTTGTGTGAGATATCATTGAACTCAGCAGAGACTTCCTTATTTATTGGTGATGGTTTGGCCCACCCCCTATGCTTAAGCCACCCCCACTTTCATAAAACCTTACCCATCTAAGGTAGAGTCTTGTGTGAGGTATAATTGAACTCAGCAGAGAGTTCCTTTTTAATTGGTGATGGTTTGACCCGCCCGCTATGGTTAAGCCACGCCCCCTTTCATAACTTTTGATTCGTTTAAGGTAGAGTCTTATGTGAGGTATCATTGAACTCAGCAGAGACTTCCTTTTTAATTGGTGATGGTTTGACCCGCCCCCTACGCTTTTGCCACGCCCCTTTTCACAGCTAATGAACCGTATGACGTAGAGTCTTGTGTGAGCTATCGTTGAACTCGGCGGGGAGTTCCTTTAGTCCGCCGTTAACCCCGACGCGCACAGAGGTCTCTGGTCTCTGACAAAGTTTAGAGGTGGCTGTACGCTGCTCTTCATCGGAGGTAGATGTAACCCATGTTAAAATATGACATAAATAAGAATAAATAGTTTAAAAGCTGCATAAATAAGTTTGAATGTTAAAAGTGATTCATTTAATGAAAGTTAATTAATTCAGAGTTAATTAAAAACATTTATACAACAATAATTTAACGTTTAATGTATGCTGAAAGAAAATTAATGTCGCTGCCCCTTTAAGGGACTAGTGACGCTAGACGCAGCATCTCACTAACGCTGCAGCAGAGAACTGAGAGAGCAGAGGAGAAATCGGAGAGAATGAGCGAAAAAGTTGATTTTGCAGTTGAAAAACATAATTTACCTGGTTGGGAACTGACAGGGATTTTATGAGAACTAAGCCACACCTGTTTTGGTGAGTTTTGTTGTTTTCTTGCCTTTTTGCAGTGTTGTACACTTTTTTTTTTTTTTCTGTGGCGGAGAGCTAACGCTTAAAACGTCGTTGTTTACAAGGAAATGCTTCGTCATAAACTGTTTACCAGTTAGTATTTTGGGTTTATGAAGACTGTGAATGTTATAAAAGTGAATGTATGCTGTATAACTGAAAGATGTGTGCAGTAGTTTGTGTGGGAGATGGAGCCGTGAGTTAAAAGAGACCGCTCCGCCGCCATTTTTGAGGTGAAAAAACACCGTAGCAGTAACGTTACAACTCAGACTGTGAAACATTTATTTGTGTAATCCGAGGATTTTAAAAGAGATTTATTTTGCTCATGACCTGTTACACAGGTCAGTTTATTTTTTGCTTGGTTTGAAGCTCGGTCGGAGCGAGGATTGGTCTGCAGTGTGCGGGCGTGCACATGCACAGACGGGATTCAAGATGGCGAGCCAGACCCAGACCTTCAACTCATCTTCTCCATCGCACCAGTGAGGAAATCTCCTGCGTATGGTGACTCGCTGCCAGAGTGGTAGGAGTATCAGGAATTGGTTTTGAACTGAACTGGAAACTGATTGAACTATTGTTTTTGGACTGAATCGAACTGAAGCTCTTCATTGAACTGAATAATTGAACTCTCATTTGGACTTGAACTTGAATTTAAGGTGTCATACTTTTGTTTTCATATTGAGTTCCTATGTTTGAATGTGATTTGAAATGCTTGTGGTCCACTTGATTTGATTGTGTATTTGAAGGTATTTTCTTACCCGTAAAAGAAAAGGAAAAAGAGTTAACTCAGGAAGTAAAATAAGAATTCTAAAATAGGTGCAACCTAGGAAAAAGACTGGTCTAACTTAGATTAGTTTCACTAAAATGACTTAGGTGAACTAAAGAACAAAAAGAGAGTGAAATACATTTTCAATTATTCAATATTAAGAACCTGCAGGGTATTTTTGTTTTGTGTTCTGTATTTTATGTGTGTTTTTGCATTTAGTAAATTGCCGGCCTTTTGTATTTAACCCTTTAGGCACCGGGTTTTATTTGTAAAAATACTAGATATTGACACCTAAAATTCAGAAGGCTCTGGCTTGAAAATGGTTTGTAATAGAGACAAAGTATAAATGAAACAAATATTGAGAATGACCTAACGTTTATCTGGGGAGTAAATTTTCCCATCTAATTTGCATATTATGACGTCATATGGCGGCGGCCATATTGGATTATGTAATTTCCATGAAATACCTGATATTTTGAAAGTAGTTGAACTTATTTCATCAGATTTACCCCCCTCCATCCATTTGTTATATTGTCCACATATCACATGTACAGGGAAAAAGTAAATTGTAAGCCAACAGTCATAAACTTGAACTATTACTACACCACAAAACTCATGTAAACAGTAGGTGTTTTTTTTAGGGAGGGGCTCACGGCAGCACCTGCTGCTCATTGAGCACAGTAATTGTAGAGTGAAACGTGCTTTCACGAGTCTCCAAACACCACAAAAGTTTCCATAACACCAGAAAAAGTCGCCAGTCGCTTTTGACAAAAAAAGTCAAGTTTGGATGGGATTTCCTTGAACATTTTGCATTGAAGCATGACGTATTTCTGAGCTAAAGTCTAAGTACAGGATGTCTGCCAACTAGTGGAGGGGAGTATGAATGACATATAACACTCTATTCAGAGAAAACAGCTGTTTTATTCAGTACCGCGTCCTGTCGCAATTTTGCGACTTTGGCGCTTAAAGGGTTAAAGCAACGGTCTCTGGTGTAATTATTGTTTTGCTCCCCACTCCTTAGAACCTAGAACTGGTCCAGTGGCGCAGTAAGTGGTGTGATACCAGTGCTACATAGAGCACGGATGCAACGCGTCACTGCCCACAGCAGAGAGAGTCCGCTAAAATTAACTGAAGTTGCTACACTTACCAGCCGCGCTGCTCACCTCTATTTTTACAGAGCGAGTTGACACAAAGCGACAGACGGGTCTGTATTTAATGTTGAATGAATATTTCGAAAATTCCACAGACAAGGAGCGCTCTTGAACCCCCTCACCGTCTCTGAAAGCATAACTAGTCGATTGCGAGTGGCTCAACAGGTAGATCTATAGATAAACTCATCTTTCAGGTATTTGACCGACCGGGTTGACACTTCAGTGTGAGAAATCGGGGGTGTGGCGTGTGAGCATGTTAAACCAATCAAATGAGTGTGTCGCACGGCCAATGCGTGAGAGTTGGCAGTCCTGATACACATTAAAACAAAGCATGACTAGAAATAAGAATAAAAAACAAGACAATCTACATAAACTAATGTAATGGAAAATCACATATCACACTAACAAAACATACAACCATACAAATTCACACACCACACACACACACACACACACACACACACACACACACACACACACACACACACACACTGTAATTAAACAAATGCCTAAGATTATAAAAGGTTTTGAATTTGCTCAAAAATATTGACCCATTTATTTAAAATTGACGATAAAGCAGGGGTTGCTTTAGGGGCGTTATCTCGAGACACTTTACAGATAGAGTAGGTCTAGACCACACTCTATAATTTCCAAAGCCCCAACAATTCCAGTAATTCCTTCAAGAGCAAGCATTAGCATTTGCTATTGCAACAGTGGCAAGGAAAAACTCCCTTTTAGGAAGAAACCTCGGCAGACTCAGACTCTTGATAGGCGGTGTCTGACGGGGCCGGTTGGGGGTGTGATGAACAGTGGCAATAATAGTCATAATAAAGATAATGGAACAGTGACTACAATGGTAGTCGTTGTAGTTCATGTCATAGCAGGGCACAGGAGGGCGTTGCGGGATATAACATGGCACAGCAGAGCATGGGTGGATGCAGTGGACGCAGCAGGACGCAGCCGGACATTGCAGGGAATAAGAGAAGAAGAAACATAGACTCCGGGGAGTAAACTCCCCAGAGCTAGGTTAGTAACAAGCATTTCTGGGACAAGGATGCACACAAAAGGAAACAAATGAAAACAGAGATGAGAGAGCAGCTCAGTGTGTCATGGGAAGGAAGGAACTTCCCCGGCAGTCTAGAATTATAATAGCATAACTAAGAGAGGCAGGTTAAAGAGAGGTGCCGGATCGGGCTTGAACTCTCCCCTGCCGGATCGGGCTGTACTGGCCTGCCTCCCTCTACTCTCACTATATTATTGATTATATGATAGATGAATCTGATGACTATGAAGAGAAGCAGCGTTTAGCTTAGCGCAGCACCATTGCAACCATAAACAACACTGGTTTGGCAGTTTCATCCTCCCCAGCTCCAACCTCTGGTCAGAAATCGTCACATTCGGTTGCAAAAAACCAAGGTGACAACACCTGCATCGCCAAACTCGAGGCTTCAAAACAGCAGTCCACAAACCAATGGGTGATATTCTGGTATGGCATGCACAGCAATAATAGGATCCTGCTCTGGTTGAGAGAAAACTAAAAAATATTTCAACTTCTTATCAAACGTTCAGGCAATTAATACAAGCCTTGTAAGCACTTTTGTTGCATTTAAAGACCCTAACCACTCACTGTTCCAATGCTTATAGTGTATGCTTTTGACTACATGTAACGGGGGATTAGATGCAAATTGTTCCCTTAATCTTTAGAATAAAATAAGCTTTTTTGGTGTGGAGCTAAGTAAACATATACTTTATTCGGGTAAAGCATGGGCATTGTCATCAGTATGCAAAGTTCAGCCTGACTGACATTTCCAAACACACTGACATTCATATGTAATGGATGTGAATGCAATAATATGCATCATAAAGTTTGTGCGTTTTCACATTTACTGTACAGTACGCCATGTGAGCACTGTTAGCCTCACACACGTTATAATCTGTTGCTGCTGTTTAACCTGCATGGATGTTGACTAACCAAATCATGATTGATGTCTTCATCATTAAATGTTTTTTCTTTTTTTAATCACACACACTCAAAGACTGAAATTCATCTCCATACAGTTTGACTCAAAGCCGCATAGCTGATGTCTTCATAAGCCTTGTGTTTCTTGAGCCAAGTCAGCTCCCCAGAAGAGGAGATGAATCTAAATCCATGCCTATAGGTTATCCATTGTCCTAGCACAAAATCTGCCTGCCACAATCCTCCATTCACCCTCTTTATATTCCTTCCCTTCATATGGATTTCAGCAGTCAAATCGTATTATGTTGACACACCCCAGTGGCCAAGAATGTGTACTGTGCTCTTCAATTTTGTGGGTTAAAATTCAACACTTTCTACCACAAGCCATTCTTATAACTAAAGCACTTAAGTTGTTTTGAAGCTCAAAAATATTATTTTACATAGTAAATTCAAATATAATCCTTTAGAATATTCATTCTCTTTTCTCAAATCTCACACAAACACTCATATGGAGCTAGAACAGTCTCAATAAAGATAAATGCACACACTACATTCACACATGCACACACAGGATTCATACATGCACACACATGATTCATAAATACACACACAGGATACACAAATGCACACATAATTCACAAATACACACACAAAATTTAAAAAGCACAGAAGATTCACAAATGCATACAAAATTCACAAATGCACACAAAATTCATAAATGCACACACAATTCAGAAATGCAAACAAAATTTACAAATGCACACAAGATTCAGAAATGCACAGGACAAAATTCAGAAATGTATTTCTGATGCACACACAAATATATCTTGATTTACAAACTGCTTGCGGTCTGTGGACTTTGTGTGCATTTGTGTGTGAATTTTGAGACTCCCCTGACGTGGCTCAACACACAAATGCAACAGGGAATGATCTGCAACCAATCAGATATCTCCCTTGTTTTAGCCAATCACAAGAACGCACCCCACGTGGGGGATTGTTTACTTATTAGCCAATTGAGAATGAGGAGGTGTTGTCACGGCACAGCGCCCCGCCCCCAGAGATCCCCCTTCCTCCATTTTGAACTGCTCATGTTCATTGTTTATGTTGGTTGCGGAGGTCTTTATTCTAGAGACGTCGGATTTATCGGGTGGCTGCAATTAGAAGAAAGGACTTTACTTTTGACCTAATCTCCCAGTCGATGGGAGTGTGTTCTCTGCATATTCATTCGGTTAAGTTCTCTTAAAATGTGTTTATGTTGTCGGCTCTTAAAGCCACGAAGTGCACCTAGCTAACGTTGTTGCATAGCCTGCTAGCTAACTACAGTGCTTGCTAAGCATAAGTGAATACACCCGTGCTAATCAATGGGTCGCTGTCTTTCGTGCCATTTGTGTTTGTAAAGTTTAATGTCCAGTGGCATTTTCATCTCTTTTTATAAGCAGTTACTGTATATGCGTAACGTTAGCAGTGACTTAGAAATGTGTGTTTATCAGTTGTAGCTGCAGGATGGGAGGTAAAGCTGCACCTTGTTTACTTCACTAGCAACATTAAATGAAAGCTAAAATGTATAAGTAGTTTCCCATGTGAAGAGCATTCATAACGGTAAACATTTGCTGTCTTTTAACAGGGACTAAGGAACAAACGGAGGCTGCACTAGCATCACCAGAAGGGAGAGATGAGGAGGAGAGGAAAAGCAAAAGATGTTGAATAGATTATTTGCTATATTAGAGATTGCCATTCAAAAAATAAATGCATCAAATTAACTGATTTGTCTGTGTCTTTTGTGTGTATATATATATAATGTTAACAGTTTTTCAATGTCTATCTTTCCATCAAATTGTGACCTGGAGACAGGAAACTTCTAGCTGAATAATTATACTCAGATGCTACCTGTTTTAACAACTAGTTAGGTATACAAGCTCTTAAAAGACATTAACGAAACGTGTATCTTTTTTATAACATTTATTCAAACATGACTATATACTGTACACAAGTATATTCAACATGAAGCGACGATCAGACTCAGCTGCCGATGATGGTGTTGCTTCCAGGCTGCAGACAGAAAGAGAAAGCTTTAGGTTAGTCCAGTAGTTATCCAACCTGTCCTGGTAAGATTAGAATTGTATCACAAGTATATTTTAGCATACTGTAACATTAAGGTACTCCATGTAAATGTGTAGTGGTGTAGTTTATTTATCATGGTCTTAACTGACTGTTGATCATTTAACACACTTAGCTACACCTAGCTCTTATGTTGGTTGTAGCCTTGTAGCTTGTGTGTTTACAGTACTATTTAACCTTTCTCACTTGCAGTTTACTGCATATCATACTACCTGTGGCAACCTTCATTAGCTGGTAGCGTTTACCTTGTTGTAGTTGCTGATCATATTTTGCACTGCATTTGTTTGAAAGCTAGAAGCTACTGGACAATCGGCTAATGTTAGACACATGCAGTACACTATAAGCTAGCTAATGTAAACTGTTAGCTACTGTAAGCTTAATGTAATTTAGATTAATTAATGCAATTCTCCTTACCGGTAAGTGTTATGACAACTACAAAGTACGAACATGAACGTTTGAAAAGTTTTTAATTCATTGACATGGGATAAATAAGAGAAAACGGTAGTAACGTTACCTACCTTCGCACATTGCGGCCAAAGTTGCCGACAGAATATTATATACTGACGCTGATTCACTTTCTCCATCTCAATAAAACAAATTAAACAGCCCAGTTCACAGTTCCACATCCATTTCTTCAAGTGTTTTGAAATGCAGCGCTCACACTGTTGCCCCCTATACAGTCTATGGTTGCCCCTGGTTACCGATAGTGTAGGTATGCCGAAATGGTGGATGGGCTCGGGCCATAGGCACCTCCCAAATCGTGACGTATGTCATGTGGGGTGCGTTCTTGTGATTGGCTAAAACAAGGGAGATATCTGATTGGTTGCAGATCATTCCCTGTTTAAAAAAATGCATTTGAATGCAAAGAAGTCCACAGACCGCAAGCAGTTTGTAAATCAAGATATATTTGTGTGTGCATCAGAAATACATTTCTGAATCTTGTCCTGTGCATTTCTGAATTTTGTGTGCATTTGTAAATTTTGTGTGTGTATTTGTGAATTTTGTGCGCATTTGTGTATCCTGTGTGTGTATTTATGAATCATGTGTGTGCACGTATGAATCCTGTGTGTGCATGTGTGAATGTAGTGTGACCAGCTCATGATGACCGACTGCTACCTGTTGTGGAATTTTCCTCACGTTACTCTGTCCTCTGTGACTGTCTACATTTAAAAACTAAGCGGCGCGGTGCAGGGAACAACTCTGATTGGCTCATGGAGGCACGTGATCAGACAGTGGTTTATGGATCGCTAGATTGACTTTGCAAAAACTTTGATAAGGAGCGTTCTATGAATGACACATTTTAAATATCGCTCGATCACACAAATTTGATCGTGGGAAGCCAAAATCGTGATCATGATTAAACTTTGATTAATTGTGCAATGAACAACTAACCCGATCAGCTAAGCAGCTCTGTGTCACCACAGTGTGGGCATTATGTGAGTTCTGCTGGCGGGGGTTCCCAGGTTTCACATCACTCTGTGAATGGGCAGGGAACTCTCATCTCAACTCATATTGATTTACATTAACTGCTAAAATGAATGTTGCCTTGTGTCAGGTCTGCTCTGTGGACTGGGTGTGTCACATTAGACTGTATGCTTTCTGCTGTTATGCTGAAGCATTGACTTTGTGCTAATGTGGTAATCTAGCTGGTTTAACAACACACACTCACTGTACAGAGTTTCTGTTTTGTCTCAGCTTGAAATAATCCCCAACTTCGGTCGTTTTATCTATCCAGTCTTTTCCAGTCTTCTTCCTCCCTTTTGCAATCCAGGCCGTTTCCTTAATGTCACCTGTACACATCCTGTAAAGGTGTTGTTTGACAGTAAGTTTCATAAGTATATAATTATATGGATTAAATGTAGCTTCAATGCAAAGAATTTGCATCTTACTTGTTACTTTGCGTTAATGTTCACCTCCATCATATAAGTATCCATAAAAACCTTTTCTTCATGCCATGAGACTCAGGAGTGTGGAAGTAACATATAAGGTGGCGAGCACAGTTGTACTCCTCACTGTAACCACATGAAAGACATGGACATGAGACCTAACCAGAGATCCCATTATAAGACAAGAAATGCCTTTTCTATCAGATGACAGACTAATGTAAATTTATGCCGGGATATTATACATTCTCCTCAGAGGGACATGGAAACTGTCACACCTACTTTTCATTCCGGCCAAATAGCACATTCAAATCCATTATTTGTTGGCAGCCCGAGAGAAGAGGGGCAATACTTCCAGATGACAAGGCACACATTTTCTTTTCAATCGCCTGTCTTCACCAAGAACATTCCTGTCACTCATTTCCATCATAATCTGCTGGTTTCTGTTTTCTGTCAAGACTGACAGATGCTACACACAGCGTGAGGAGAGGAACACAAATCTCATGCATTTATTTATTTGGTTGTTGATGCCTATCTAAACCATATGTCTCGAACATAATTCCTAAAGGCTCATATATAGAACTGAAATATATAGTATATAAGTGTAGTACTCCACTAAATGTGTTTCTTTGATATGTATTTCTGTTAACAAAAATACAGTATAGCCTGAAATATGGGCTGGTTCCATTATCACTGGTGTGTAATACCCTTTGGATACTGCTACTGGGAGTAGAAAATATATATACAGTATATGGGGCTTGTTTGTGCGATAGACAGACTCTGTACTACATTAAGTAATTCATTTGTATTTGAAGGTCACAAAGTGGCTTTTCAACTCACATATCATTAGCACCTACTGTATTTTATTACCCTATTAAATATTATATTATTACCTATTATATATTGTTGTATAGAATTGTAATAAAACGATACTATTTCTCATCCTATTTTATGGTACAACTGGTATCCTAATATTGTGGTCAGTGAGCATCATATTTTCATCAATCCATCCATCCATCCATCTTCGTCCGCTTATCCGGTGTCGGGTCGCCGGGGGTGCAGCTCCAGCAGGGCACCCCAAACTTCCCTTTCCCGAGCCACATTAACCAGCTCTGACTGGGGAACCCCAAGGCGTTCCCAGGCCAGGTTGGAGATATAATCCCTCCACCTAGTCCTGGGTCTTCCCCGAGGCCTCCTCCCAGCTGGACGTGCCTGGAACACCTCCCTAGGGAGGTGCCCAGGGGGCATCCTTACCAGATGCCCGAACCACCTCAACTGGCTCCTTTCAACGCAAAGGAGCAGCGGCTCCACTCCGAGTTCCTCACGGATGACTGAGCTTCTCACCCTATGTCTAAGGGCGACCCATTTCGGCTGCTTGTACCCTGGATCTCGTTCTTTCGGTCATGACCCAGCCTTCATGACCATAGGTGAGGGTAGAAACGAAAACTGACCGGTAGATCGAGAGCTTTGCCTTCTGGCTCAGCTCTCTTTTCGTCACAACGGTGCGATAAATTGAATATTGCACCCGCCGATTCTCCGACCAATCTCCCGCTCCATTGTCCCCTCATTCGCGAACAAGACCCCAAGGTATTTGAACTCCTTCACTTGGGGTAAGGACTCCCTACCTGGAGTAGGCACTCCATCGGTTTCCTGCTGAGAACCATGGCCTCAGATTTAGAGGTGCTGATCCTCATCCCAGCCGCTTCACACTCGGCTGTGAACCAATCCAGTGAGTGCTGAAGGTCACAGGCCGATGATGCCATCAGGACCACATCATCTGCAAAGAGCAGCGATGAGATCCCCAGCCCACCGAACCACAACCCCTCCCCACCCGACTACGCCTTGATATCCTGTCCATAAATATTACAAACAGGACTGGTGACAAAGCGCAGCCCTGGCGGAGGCCAACCCTCACCTGAAACGAGTCCGACTTACTGCCGAGAACCCGGACACAGCTCTCACTTTGGTCGTACAGAGATTGGATGGCCCTGAGAAGAGACACCCTCACCCCATACTCCCACAGCACCTCCCACAGTATCTCCAGGGGGACCCGGTCATACGCCTTCTCCAAATCCACAAAACACACGTAGACCGGATGGGCATACTCCCAGGCTCCCTCCAGGATCCTTGCGAGAGTGAAGATCTGGTCCATTGTTCCACGACCAGGACGGAATCCACATTGTTCCTCTTCAATCTGAGGTTCGACTATCGGCCGAACCCTCCTTTCCAGCACCTTGGAGTAGACTTTACCAGGGAGTCTGAGAAGTGTGATGCCCCTGTAATTGGCACACACCCTCTGGTCCCCCTTTTTGAAAAGGGGAACCACCACCCCGGTCTGCCACTCGTTTGGCACTGTCCCAGACTTCCACGCAATGTTGAAGAGACGTGTCAACCAGGACAGCCCCTCCACACCCAGAGCCTTGAGCATTTCTGGACGGATCTAATCAATCCCCGGGGCTTTGCCACTGTAGAGTTGTTTGACTACATCAGTGACTTCCGCCTGGGAAACTGACAACAATCCCCCATCATCCTCCAGCTCTGCCTCTAACATAGTATTAGTCGGATTCAGGAGTTCCTCAAAGTGCTCCTTCCACCGCCCTATTACTTCCTCAGTTGAGGTCAACAGTGTCCCATCCTTACTGTACACAGCTTGGATGGTTCCCCGCTTTCCCCTCCTGAGGTGGCGAACGGTTTTCCAGAAGCACCTTGGTGCCGACCGAAAGTCCTTCTCCATGTCTTCTCCCAAACTTCTCCCACACCCGCTGCTTTGCCTCTTTCACGGCAGAGGCTGCAGCCCTTCGGGCCCTTCGGTACCCTGCAACTGCCTCCGGAGTCCTCTGGGATAACATATCCCGGAAAGACTCCTTCTTCAGTCGGACGGCTTCCCTGACCACCAGTGTCCACCACGGTGTTCGTTGAGGCACCTAAGACCACAGCTCCTCGCCACAGCTTCAGCAATGGAAACTTTGAACATTGTCCACTCGGGTTCAATGCCCCCAGCCTCCTCAGGCATGCACGATAAGCTCTGCCGGAGGTGTGAGTTGAAAGTCTGTTGGACAGGGGCCTCCTCCAGACGTTCCCAATTTACCCAGTCTACCCGTTTGGGCTCACCAGGTCTGTCCAGAGTCTTCCCCCACCCCCTGACCCAACTCACCACCAGATGGTGATCGTTTGACAGCTCCGCCAATCTCTTCACCCGAGTGTCCAAAACATACGGCCTCAGATCAGATGAAACAATTATAAAATCGATCATTGACCTTTGGCCTAGGGTGCTCTGGTACCAAGTACACTTATGAGCATCCCTATGTTTGAATATGGTGTTCATTATAGACAATCCATGACTAGCACAGAAGTCCAACAACAAACAACCACTCTGGTTTAGATCAGGGAGGCCGTTCCTCCCAATCACACCTCTCCATGTATCTCTATCATTGCCCACGTGCGCGTTGAAGTCCCCCAGCAGAATTATGGAGTCCCCCACTGGAGCCCCATGCAGGACTCCACTCAAGGTCTCCAAGAAGGCCGAATACTCCGAACTCTTGTTTGGTGCATATTAGGGGTGGAGCCGAACCCGAATACGGTATTCGGAAAGGCACAAATAACGTGTTTTTTACGAATACTTATTTCGAACAAATACTTTAAAAAATATTTGTATTCGGGAACAAGAAAAACTTTATATCAAAAAGCTGCGTTTCCTCATGAGACCGCAGTGCATGCCCGGATGAGTGAGTGAATTTCAGGAGTCGGGGAAAAGAGTAAAAGAGGTGACTGACACATGCTGCTCCACACAGCAACAGAGGGCTCGGCTGAGCGAAAAAACACTTAACTGCATCACTATTTTTGTTGAATAGATTTGTTGTACCTTAACTGGGTTCCGGAGGCAGTTTATAACTTTCGGGAAGTGGAGTTTGATCGGGAGATTATTCCATTACGCTGCATTATTGACGTCTGCAGTCGGGTGCTCTCATGTTCGCTCTGTTTACATAGCTCTGTTAGCTCGGTCATTTAGACAATAGTCTGTTGACAGAGTAACGTTAACGTTCGGTTAAAAAGGTTAAAAAATGATTGTGTAGTTGTGTCGATTTGTATGCACTTGTGGGAGTTATATGGTACGTTTAAGTTACTCTGTCTTTTGCAGACAGCAAAATGTAGGCTATAGGCTAGGCTAGTTAACCTTAGCATAGCTACCCGTCACTCATTAACTTAGCTGAAACTCCCCACATGGATTTGGGCAACCAAATAGAAAAGAGTGTGGCTGCTGCCGAGCCATCTCTTGGTCCTCCACCAGCCAAAAAAACTTGTTCTGTGTGGAAGCATTTTACAGTCATTGCTGCAGATAAAACCAAAGTGATATGTAATGTGTGCAAAAGTCAAATAAGCAGAGGCAGAGATATCAAACATCTGTCAACATCTGCTATGCATAATCGCATGCACTTAAAGCATCCTCTCCTCCTGGTACTGTCTGCCAACCCCCCCACAAGCACAAATCCCCCCACCAGCACCAAATCATCATCACAGCCATGTTCTGCCCCTGCAAGTCAGTTTCAATCACCTATATTAGCTGGCATAATTATTATAATGGATATAATTAAAGAATACTTACACTTTAACGTAAATTAGAAGTGTAATGCAAAAAAACTGGAATTTTAAGCCTATTTTGAATTTTACTCGAATACAAATACAAATACAAATACTTTTCCCCCCTCAACAAATACAAATACAGATACAAATACCGGCTGCTTTGCACACCCCTAGTGCATATGCACAAACAACAGTCAGAGTTTTCCCCCCCACAACCCGCAGGCGTAGGGAGGCGACCCTCTCGTCCACCGTACTCCAACGTAGTGGCGCTCAGCCGGGGGCTTGTGAGGTTCATTCCCATTCAAGCCTGCAGTGATTGTTTGTAAGAAATCTCGAAAGTCAATGCACCAAAACACCAAAGCAAATTCTTTGTATGCAAAAACCTACTTTGCAATTAACTGGATTTATTTTCTAATTGTTTTACTGCTTGATTTTCCGTTGAACACAAGAAAGTAGAGATAAGAGATCAGTAACCAACTAGTATAAAAAAACACTGTGGGTTGGCTGTCCTTTCGAGTCACCAGCTGCCACTGTAGATGCTATTTCCACTTTAAAAGTAAAGAGAGAGGGCTATTACGGAAGGTTTTTATAGAGGAGTAAAGGGTGACAGAAAAGGTTAATGTGGCAGAGAAAGGAAACAGATGTGTATGGGCTAAGCGAACAAACTATCAGTAATTTGCCAGATGAAACTGTACGTTTCTGTGTGTATGGTATGTGCACACACCATCATATGTGTTAGTGTGCATGTGTCTCTATTGCTGTTGTGTTCATATGTGTGTGTGTGTGGACCTTTACATCTGCGTTTGTGTGTGTGTGTGTGTAACTGTGCATGATCCATGTTAGCTGTCTTCCCTGGCTATAATGGGCCAAGCTGGCAACCTGCTGGCAGCCTGACGTTTGACAGAAAACAATGCATATTCATTTAACACACGCACACACACACACACACACACACACAAACTGAGCGGCTCCCTGTGGTTCAGCTGCCACTGAGCCGTATGGACGATTAGTCAAGGCCACAGCCTTCACCTTTAAAGTGTTCTTTTCTTTCCCCTATCCTCCTTACAAAGTTTTCTTCTTTTCATCCTCTATTTTTCTTTTTCCACCCGTGACTTTGTTTTCTGCTTTTATCTGATTCGCTGTTCAGTTTCTGTTTCTTTCTTAACTTTCTCCATCACTGTTATTCCTTCTCTGGACTGTTTTTTTTCCCTGTGACCACTTCAATGTCCAAATGTAATATTATTATTCCTCCATCAATACCCACTTTTGTTGTTGTTTTCTTTGTTAAACTATATTAGAAAAGATTAGTTTTTAGGACAGTCATAACAGTATTGCTTAAATATTAAATGTGCTCTATCACTATTTAAATTGTATTTGTACTGGGCATTGCACAGAAGGTGGGAAGAAAAAAAAAGCAAAGAAAATGGTTCTGGTGCAGAGTCAAAGAATCATGAGATGGCTGATTTGGAAATAACAGACATGCTTCAGCAGTGATTACTTTAGCTCCCCTCTGTAAACTGTTGGACTTGTGTCTGAACAGATTTTCTGCTGTCATTTTCGTTATTTTCATTACATGTATTTCATGCACCCTCACAACTCTGCCTCCCTCTGATGCAAACATCAGAAACCTGAACAACACAACTATTTTGTTAGCAATTTATTTGCTACTCAAAACTATAAACTCAATACTGGCAGGGGCTCTAAGCAGGGCTCTTATTTAACTTTGTTCACAATCCTCCCGGAACGGTCCCAAAAATGAATGTGGACTGTCCCGACTTGAACATTTTTTTTTTAAACATTATCCTTAGTATAAATAATTCAAAATGACCGTAGAAAAGATTATTTTATAAAATTCATTTGAAATGATGACAGGCCACAAACAAAGGCTGAGTTGAAAACAAAAACAGGGATGTTCTTTATTAAGAATAAGTTTTCCCTTTTTGGGGGCCCTGTGTTTAACCTGTTTTGTATAGGGCAAAAAGTTATGGCCCTGCTAGCTGGTGTTTCTTAAAGTTGGAGGGAGATGCTAGATCAAATGCACCTGTCATGGGGAGATTCAATGCGATGGAGAGATCTCTTTGCAGCCTTCTATCCCATAGGGGATGAAGAACAGAAAGTAAGTAACGTTAAGTGTTAACGTCAGTGACATGTTTGAGCTATTGCAGAGTTTTGACTCTTAACATAACGTTATAACGCTATCGTCAGCGTGCTCACTGTAAATGCAAACGTCGGCTGCTGTCTCGTTAGATAGCAGTAACTATAACTTCCCATTAAACGATGTAAGGTCCTTCAAGCAACACTAGAGAACTTTGAAACTGAAGGAATTATTTTTCTTTTTCCCGTCATATGAATTGACTTTTTGAGGGGCTTAACATATTCACAAACTCACCAAATTTGGCGGTCGCATCAAGTCTGGTGAAACTTTACGTATTTTAAGGGTTTCGGGAATAGGCGCACAAAGATGGCTCGCTAGCGCCCCCTAGAAAGTTAAAAGAATTGAGCCCCTGCAGTGCGTTTAACATAGACTCAAGAAACTTGGTACACATATGTATCATGTCAAGATGTACAAAAAACCTCATTAGAGCCATACCCTAAACCCAACAGGAAGTCCGCCATTTTGATTTCAAAGTTCGAAATTAGTGTGATTTTGGCCATTTCCACATGTCGTACTCCTCCTAGAGAATTCATCTGATCAACTTCAAACTCGGTCTGTACCATCTTAAGATGTTGAAGATGAAAAGTTGTTAAAAGAAAAACTTTTCGTCATAGGGCGTGGCCGTGGTGGGGTGGCCATTTTGTGCGCTTCGCCGCCGAAATAGGAAGTGGGTGTAACTCGAGTGTACGTTGTCCAACTGGCTCGAAACTTTTCACGCCCACTTACTCAGGCCACGCCCCCTTTCATAATACTTGAACCGTTTAAGGTAGAGTCTTGTGTGAGGTGTCATTGAACTCAGCACAGAGTTCCTTTTTAATTGGTGATGGTTTGACCCGCGGGTAGTGCGGGTAAATTGGGAACGTCTGGAGGAGGCCCCTCTCCGACAGACTTTCAACTCACACCTCCGGCAGAGCTTTTCGTGGATCCCTGTGGAGGCTGGGGGCATTGAACCCGAGTGGACAATGTTCAAAGTTTCCATTGCTGAAGCTGCGGCGAGGAGCTGTGGTCTTAGGGTCTTAGGTGCCTCAAGGGGCGGTAACCCACGAACACCGTGGTGGACACCGGTGGTCAGGGAAGCCGTCCGACTGAAGAAGGAGTCTTTCCGGGATATGTTATCCCAGAGGACTCCGGAGGCAGTTGCAGGGTACTGAAGGGCCCGAAGGGCTGCAGCCTCTGCTGTGAAAGAGGCAAAGCAGCGGGTGTGGGAGAAGTTTGGAGAAGACATGGAGAAGGACTTTCGGTCGGCACCAAAGTGCTTCTGGAAAACTGTTCGCCACCTCAGGAGGGGGAAGCGGGGAACCATCCAAGCTGTGTACAGTAAGGAGGGGACACTGTTGACCTCAACTGAGGAGGTAATAGGGCGGTGGAAGGAGCACTTTGAGGAACTCCTGAATCCGACTAATACTATGTTAGAGGCAGAGCTGGAGGATGATGGGGGATTGTCGTCAATTTCCCAGGCAGAAGTCACTGATGTAGTCAAACAACTCCACAGTGGCAAAGCCCCGGGGATTGATGAGATCTGTCCAGAAATACTCAAGGCTCTGGGTGTGGAGGGGCTGTCCTGGTTGACACGTCTCTTCAAAATTGCGTGGAAGTCTGGGACAGGGCCAAAGGAGTGGCAGACTGGGGTGGTGGTTCCCCTTTTTAAAAAGGGGGACCAGAGGGTGTGTGTCAATTACAGGGGTATCACACTTCTCAGCCTCCCTGGTAAAGTCTACTCCAAGGTGCTGGAAAGGAGGGTTCGGCCGATAGTCGAACCTCGGGTTGAAGAGGAACAATGCGGATTCCGTCCTGGTCGTGGAACAACGGACCAGCTCTTTACTCTCGCAAGGATCCTGGAGGGAGCCTGGAGTATGCCCAACCAGTCTACATGTGTTTTGTGGATCTGGAGAAGGCGAATGACCGGGTCCCCCGGGAGATACTGTGGGAGGTGCTGCGGGAGTTTGGGGGTCTCTTCCCAAGGTCATCCAATCTCTGTACGACCAAAGTGAGAGCTGTGTCCGGGTTCTCGGCAGTAAGTCGGACTCGTTTCAGGTGAGGGTAGGCCTCCGCCAGGGCTGCGCTTTGTCACCAATCCTGTTTGTAATATTTATGGACAGGATATCAAGGCATAGTTGGGGTGGGGAGGGGTTGCAGTTCGGGTGCGGCGGGGATCTCATCGCTGCCCTCTTGCAGATGACGTGGTCCTGATGGCATCATCGGGCCTGCGACCTTCAGCACTCACTGTATCGGTTCGCAACGCGAAAGCGTGAAGCGGCGGGATGAGGATCAGCACCTCTAAATCTGAGGCCATGGTTCTCAGCAGGAAACCGATGGAATGCCTTCTCCAGGTAGGGAATGAGGCCTTACCCCACGTGAAGGAGTTCTAGTACCTTGGGGTTTTGTTCCCAAGTGAGGGGACAATGGAGCGGAGATTGGTCGGAGAATCGGGCGCGGGGGGGCGGTATTACATACCACAACTGTCTGCGCACCGTTGTAAGAAAAGAGAGCTGAGCCAGAAGGCAAAGCTCTCGATCTACCGTTCGTTTTCATTCCTACCCTGCCCTATGGTCATGAAGGCTGGGTCATGACCGAAAGAACGAGATCCAGGGTACAAGCGGCTGAAATGGGTTTCCTCAGGAGGGTGGCTGGCTTCTCCCTTAGAGTAGGGTGAGAAGCTCAGTCATCCGTGAGGAAGTCAAAAAACGTAGAGCGCTCCGCTCCTGCGCCGAAAGGAGCCAGTTAAGGTGGTTCGGGAATCTGGTAAGGATGCCCCCGGGCCTCCCTAAGGGAGGTGTTCCGGGGCGCCGCAGCCGGGAGGAGGCTTCGGGGAAGACCCAGGACTAGGTGGAGGGATTATATCTCCAACCTGGCCTGGGAACGCCTTGGGATCCCAGTCAGAGCTGGTTAATGTGGCTCGGGAAAGGGAAGTTTGGGGTCCCTGCTGGAGCTGCTCCCCCCGCGACCCGACACCAGATAAGCGGAAGAAGATGGATGGATGGATGGATTTACCCACCCCCTAAGCTTTAGCCACGCCCCCTTTTATAACTAATGACCCGTTTGATGTAGACCCTTGTGTGAGGTATCATTGAACTCAGCAGAGACGTCCTTCTTCATTGGTGATGGATTGGCCCACCCCCTATATTTAAGCCACGCCCCCTTTCATAAATGGTGACCCGTTTAAGGTAGTGTCTTATGTGAGGCATCAATGAACTCAGCAGAGACTTCTTTTTTATTGGTGATGGTTTGACCCGCCCCCTAAGCTTTAGCCACGCCCCCTTTATAACTAATGACCCGTTTGATGTAGACCCTTGTGTGAGGTATCATTGAACTTAGCAGAGAGTTCCTTTTCAATTGGTGATGGTTTGACCCGCCCCCTATGCTTTAGCCACGCCCCTTTTCACAGCTAATGAACCGTAGAGTCTTGTGTGAGGTATCATTGAACTCGGCAGGGAGTTCCATTTTCATGGTTGACGATTTGCGGTGTCTGAGAGCTAGCTAGCTACACTTTCGGCATTACTACAGTATATTTACTAGTGCTGTCAGTTAAACGCATTATTAACGGTGTTAACGCAAACCCATTTTAATGGCGTCAATTTTTTTATCGTGAGATTAACATTCTTTTTGGCCTAGTAAACTTTGTAGTTTTTTTCACCTGCTGTTGCAACAACTAGTAATGTTAGAAAAACTACAACACCACACCGGATCTAGCTAGACCGGAAACAAAACAACAGGCACGCCGTAATCCAAATTATTTAGAAGTTACTGCACGCTATATTGACTATGTATATCAGCATACAGTTTTAGGACTGTGTTGTTTGTATCGTTTTTTTTTTTGACTGTTTTTGTCATTTGGAACATTGTTCACCCCCTTTTCTGTCCAGGAGAATTGTTACATTCCTTATTAGAAAAACGTAAAGGTTACAAATGTCCTGCTGTGGCATCCGGTTTTTGGACCATTTTGTTTGTACTGTATAAGCAAGGTGTTAGTGTTACATCTCAGTTAGGCTAGGTACTTGTAGGAATTGCAATAATGATAGATTCACACATTTTTCTTTTGTTTACAGTAAATAAATAATAAATGACTACAAATCTTAAAGTCAAGTTCATAAAGTAACTTTCTTTGCATTCATTTGATTCCCAATTAAGATACACTGGTAATAATGGCTTTCCATTGTTAATATTTACTTAAAAACAGTTCTGAAATGCAAAATAATAGAATTTTATTCATGTGATAAAACATGCGATTAATCATGATTAACTATAGATATTTGGAGATTAAAAAAATAATTGTTTGACAGCCCTAATATTTACAGTTAGAATTTTGTCACGGCATGTATATTACAGGTTCCCAAAGCTTAGCTAATACTTGTCTGATTTCGGATTTCAATTTAATGCATTTTTGTGAATTTCAGAGGTCTCGTTAGGAGGAGGCTAGCTAGCTCTCATTGATGGACTCCAGCTCACCGCAGGCTCTATCAATGAGACTCGCGGACAAAAGGCGTTTATTTCCCCTATCGTGTGTTTAAATAACTCAACACACATATCCATTATAACATTAACTGGAACCTGCGGTAAGAGATTGCGGGTGTAACAAGCTCGCTGACCGCGCTCTCAGTCACACACCGGCCATTTAGCAGGAAGAGGGGAAATTTGCTTTACATAGTTGATTTCTCACATAAAAAAATTTCAGAAGTGAATTTTGTAATGGAATAGCAGAGATCTGCGTAACCTAGATTCAGAAGACTACCTGATCTCAGGTCAGTTGTGTAGCCTGTGTAAATGTTGGGGCGTGACAAAGAGAGAGACTAGAGTCAAAGAGGAGGAGCCGCCGAGTTGACGTCAACTAGGCGGCTCGTTGAGATTTGCCCGTTTTCAGAGGTAGTTTCAAATTCTGAGATTTGCAGAGGAAAGAGGTGTCATTGGGATTTTGAGGTTCTATGTATGTCCTATTTACCCACCAAACTGTCATTTTTCAACTATGACAAGGTAAAATCGGTTTTGCATTCTATAACCCCTTTAAGCTTGAGCCTAAGAATAATCAGGCTTCCATCCAACTGTTTTAATGCAAATTATGATGTATAACATCTCCATAGGTTTCATCAGTAGTGCAAGAGAAGTGTTAATGCTTGCTGGGGTGTAAACCAAGTTGCTGCTTAAAAAAAGTATGAGGTTTGAAACATTTGGCAAATTATTAATTTGTATTGCATGTGAACTCAAAAGTAAGTTGGAATGTTGTGAAATATATCTGTTAATGATCTTGTCTAATGTAACAATTTCATTTTCAGGATTTTAGGTGAAATGAATCACTTTAAAGCCAATCACCAAATAATAGTAATTTTAACAAATAATAACTTTAACCCCATATTTAGCATTTAGAAACACTAGATAAACATTGAATATAGGGTTTATAACACACAGTAATGTGTTTATTAATGTTATTTTCAACAACTATAACTCCTCCTGTGGATACACAGATAATGAATGACAATATAGTAAAAAAGTCAATGTTGTGTTTACAGCTTGTTCTGATGCCAAAATATCAATAATGCAGGTTTAACTATACCTTTTTTTTATTGTAGTGTGCTTCTATAAATTTTCTTGTCAGATTTTGTCCACATTTAGTCCCCTTTAATCAACTGTAATGTGGATACAGTAGCATGTAGCTAATGACACACATTTATTTGTGCCCTCTTCACAGGTTCTCTGGACTAAACCCAGTGTAAATCAGATGACTGCCTGTTTCTTTCTCCAGTAATAATTTGGTTTCACTTTCTATGACATCTTCATTTTCTTAGATCATTTTTATTAAGTATATGTTTATTGGTATCTGAGGCTTTGATGTGTTGGAGTTTTTTTAATCTTGATTTCCCTATGGGAATCATTAAAGTGTCATCGTCACCCTTCTAATGTCACAGCTGGCTTTGTGCTTGATGTTCTTGTGAACTTGAGTGGTGGTTTGATTGACACGTTGACAACTGCAGATGGCACAAGTCTTTCTTCTCTCTGCTCTAGCGGCATTGTAACCTGGCTGACCCTGAACAAGGTAAACAGAGAATTTCCTCTTTGGACAGACACTTAAATATGTCACAACACACTGTATTGGAAACTAAACTATTCTTCCCTTTCACATAAAACAAGATATCTCTCTAAAACAGAATTGGCACTATTTTCCTATCTGGCCTTCACTGTCCTTTCACTCCCAGTTTATTTCTCTTCCAGTCTGAAGATCCTTCATTGTATTCCCCTCTTCTGTTTTCTTTCTCTTCCTGTCACTTGTCAAAACCTTTTTTCTTTTTTCTGCTCTTTTTCTCTCCCCACTTTCTCTCTCACTGGCACATTCCAAACGTTTCTGTAGAATTAGATTTTATCCCCCTTTTCCCCACTGCCTCAATTTCAGTTTCAGCTATTTTATAGGCATGGATCTTTATAGTGATTTAGTGGCAAAACACATCTCTGATTTACTGTTGTGCTCTTATGCTTTTATGACATTATGTAATGCCCTTCTCTTTGCTCTTTCTCTGTGTCCAAAAGTTTATGTTATCCTCTTCTCTTTAACCTCGTTCATTTCTGTCTTTTCCTCTAAAACATGTCCTGGCACATTTGAGTAAAGCTTTATTTCAACAACAGTTGTGACACTGAGTGGTCTGGAAGTTTTCAAAGCCTCCAGCAGCTCTGCTTTTACATCCTGCAAATTGTGCAGGTTCCCTATTACACTTGTTTATATCTAAACTAGAGTTTACAAAGAATCCATTGAAAGCAACCCAGGACCACTGCGATGTGATTTGATGGTTGTCTTTTTAGACAACCATCAAACTTGTGACTCAACCTGGACTCTCGCATTTAAACTTGGACTGGGGTATTAATGAAAATGGACATTAGCATTCATGAAATGGGACTCACAAGTTGGATGAAGTTTCTGACTACTTTTATGTGTAATACAGGGGCAGGGCTTGTGTCCTCCACCTGCGACTCTAGTTCATACTAGTTCTTCTACATTCACGGTTCACAGATTTTACTGCTGGAAAGAGCACCACTTAATTTGTGAACGCACAATTGAGAGGAAGACTGGGACAACGTCAAACTTCAACAGACATCTGTCACGGCTGCACCTAGAAAAGTAAGTGAAATGCTTTATTAGCTAGCTAGCCAAAGCTAACGATAGCCTCTGAAGTGACTCAAACACATAGACTGTATATTATTAATGGACAAGGCATCCGGGTCAGCAAAGTGCTGCAAATGCGGAAGTGCCTTAAACCTGCATTCATTTTGGGGGTTGACCACGCTTTCGTTGTAGTGACTGACACTTTGGTCGCCTAATAATGTATTGTTCAGCGTTCAGTTGTACGACAAGACGCTCAAAGGAGTCGGCAGTTAAGTTTTTCCGGTACGTAACGTTACATTTTGTTTTAATACCGTTTTTCGTTAGCCAACGTTAGCATCCCAATTAATATCAGTTGGCTAGCTAGATTGCACCTTGCTAACCAAGCTAGCGGGCTAACTAATAACGTTATGCAGACTGTATAAACTGATTAAAATATACTGTATATTTAACGTTACAGTCGTATACAGTAGGTATGGACAACGGTCTCGGCGGTGATCTGTTTTTAACCACATATGGTGCTAATCGATGCGCATGTAATATAGCCTGATATAGATAATGTTATAGTGTAAATTCATATAAACCGTAGAAATTACCCCCTCACATCTGAGTTTCGTGTGGCGCATTCACACTGGACAAGTGGAGACTGCTTTTACTTGAATATACTGAAATATATGTACCCTGCCCGAGAGTTGGGCAACGTTACCCGGAGGCGCCTGAAGGACAGACACATATCCCTGGCACCGCCGTGGCACCCACCCTCGGACAAAGCCGTGGGGGGAGCGCATCGACGGGCCGGGCAGTGGGCCAGAATATCCGTTTTTGCGATAAATATATGGACTGTTTTTATATAGTATATATATATATATATATATATATATATATATATATATATATATATATATATAGTGCTTTTCTAGTCTTAATGACTAATCAAAGCGCTTTAACATAGTACAGGAACCATTCACCATTCACACACATTCATACACTGTGGCCGAGGCTGCCGTACAAGGTGCCACTTGCTCATCAGATAAACATTCACACACATTTACACTCCGATGGTGCAGCAGCAGGTTTCTATCTTGAAAAATCTTCAGTTCTGCAGCCAAATGTATTGTATAAAGCACCAGGTTCAATATTGGAGTGTCGCTATGTAAAAAAACTGGAATAAAAAGATGGATCTACTCTAGCAGTAACCACCTTCACAGGTAAAAGTATTTTTTTGTAATTTCACATAAAAAGGGTCTTCAATAGCTAGAACTGGTCCACCAGAAGTGCACCACAAGCAACATGTGAGTCCTGTGATGGATGTGTCCTCTTGTGTTACTGTTAGGCCTGCTGCTCTTCTCTGTCTCTCCTCTCTGTCCGTCTCTTATTGCAGGAGTGGAGTCTAGAGTGTGGGAGTCTGGGTTCATCTACCACAATCAACCTCTGCTTCATATACCAGGTCATTCCTCCATTCTGCGTCATATTATACTGAAGGCGACCACAGTTCGCCTCGCTCATGACAAACCATGCTATCTGTTGAGTCATTTTTCTGACAACTACCTGCATGAGCGGTATAGATTCTCGAGGGAAGGCATAATGTATATTTGCAGATTACTGAGGCCACACATTGCAAATAGCACACGGCGCAATAAAGCGCTCACAGTCCCGCAGACTGTGTGCATTGTACTTCGCTTTTTTGCCAGCGGAACATTTTTGTACACAGTTGGAGATGCAGAGAATATCAGCAAAGCAACAGTTTCTCTGTACGAATGGTGTACCTGTCTTTAAAAGAATTACTCAATGTGTTCATCACCTTCCCTGGCCACAGAGCAATTCTCAGTATTAAACAGGCCTTTTATGGAATCGCTGGTAAGTTAAAATAAGAACTATATAGAAAATGGAAATTTTTATTGTCTTTTAATGTTAGGCATGCAATTGACAGACAAACACTTAACTTTTGTAGATTTCCCAAATGTTATCGGAGCTCTGGACTGCACCCACGTGCGCATAAAGCGCCCGTCTGGTCCGCATGAAGCAGACTTCGTTAATAGGAAATCATTACACAGCATCAATGTACAGGTACAGTCCCACTGAGATTATATTGTAGGCTAGAAGCGATTGTGCT